>NC_042620.1:332442224-332742224 GCF_901001135.1 Rhinatrema bivittatum
ATATGTTCTCTTTTACTTTTCCCAGTTAGAATTCTAGCCACTGAGTTTTGTAAAATCTGTAATGGTCTTATTGTGGTATATGGCAGTCCCAGTAGGAGGGCATTGCAATAGTCGGTACTGGAAAAGATTAAGGCTTGTAAGACTGATCGGAAGTTGGTGGGCGTTAGTAGTGGTTTTAATCTTCTGAGAGTCATAAGTTTGGTGTATCCTTCTTTTACTTTTTGAGATATATGTTGTTTCATACTTAGTTCTGGGTCAATTATCACTCCCAGGTTTCTTACTTTCTCAGCTAGATGTATTTTTTGGTTGTTGTTGAGTGTAATTGGGTTCTGGATGATAGTTATGTTTTTTCGTTCTAGGTGTAAGAAATCTGTTTTATCTATATTGATTACTAGTTCCATTTGGTTTAGAAGTTGTTTTATTATATCTAGGTACATGTTTGCTATGTTTAGTGTTTTTTCAATTGTGTCGTCAATTGGGAGTATTAACTGAATATCATCGGCGTAGATGTAGTGCAAAATTCCTAAACCTGCTAGTAGGTGACATAACGGCAGCATGTATATGTTGAACAATGTGGCGGATAGGGCAGTAACTGCCACTCCATGCAGGTTACCCCCTATGTTTCTGTTGAGGGCAGTAACTGCCTCTCCATGCAGGTTACCCCCTATGTTTCTGCCGAGGATAGTAACTGCCACTCCATGCAGGTTACCCCCTATGTTTCTGCCGAGGATAGTAACTGCCACTCCATGCAGGTTACCCCTATGTTTCTGCCGAGGATAGTAACTGCCACTCCATGCAGGTTACCCCTATGTTTCTGCAGAGGATAGTAACTGCCACTCCATGCAGGTTACCCCTATGTTTCTGTTGAGGGTTGTAACTGCCACTCAATGCAGGTTACCCCTATGTTTCTGCTGAGGATAGTAACTGCCACTCCATGCAGGTTTACCCCTATGTTTCTGTTTAGGATAGTAACAGCCATTCCATGCAGGTTACCCCTGTGTTTATGCTGAGGATAGTAACTGCCACTCCATGCAGGTTACCCCTATGTTTCTGTTGAGGGTAGTAACTGCCACTCCATGCAGGTTACCCCTATGTTTCTGTTGAGGGCAGTAACTGCCACTCCATGCAGGTTACCCCCTATGTTTCTGCTGAGGATAGTAACTGCCACTCCATACAGGTTACCCCTATATTTCTGCTGAGGATTGTAACTGCCACTCCATGCAGGTTACCCCCTATGTTTCTGTTGAGGGCAGTAACTGCCTCTCCATGCAGGTTACCCCCTATGTTTCTGTTGAGGGCAGTAAATGCCTCTCCATGCAGGTTACCCCCTATGTTTCTGCCGAGGATAGTAACTGCCACTCCATGCAGGTTACCCCCTATGTTTCTGCCAAGGATAGTAACTGCCACTCCATGCAGGTTACCCCTATGTTTCTGCCGAGGATAGTAACTGCCACTCCATGCAGGTTACCCCCTATGTTTCTGCCAAGGATAGTAACTGCCACTCCATGCAGGTTACCCCTATGTTTCTGCCGAGGATAGTAACTGCCACTCCATGCAGGTTACCCCTATGTTTCTGCAGAGGATAGTAACTGCCACTCCATGCAGGTTACCCCTATGTTTCTGTTGAGGGTTGTAACTGCCACTCAATGCAGGTTACCCCTATGTTTCTGCTGAGGATAGTAACTGCCACTCCATGCAGGTTACCCCTATGTTTCTGCCGAGGATAGTAACTGCCACTCCATGCAGGTTACCCCTATGTTTCTGCAGAGGATAGTAACTGCCACTCCATGCAGGTTACCCCTATGTTTCTGTTGAGGGTTGTAACTGCCACTCAATGCAGGTTACCCCTATGTTTCTGCTGAGGATAGTAACAGCCATTCCATGCAGGTTACCCCTGTGTTTATGCTGAGGATAGTAACTGCCACTCCATGCAGGTTACCCCTATGTTTCTGTTGAGGGTAGTAACTGCCACTCCATGCAGGTTACCCCTATGTTTCTGTTGAGGGTAGTAACTGCCATTCCATGCAGGTTACCCCTATGTTTCTGTTGAGGGTAGTAACTGCCACTCCATGCAGGTTACCCCTATGTTTCTGTTGAGGGCAGTAACTGCCACTCCATGCAGGTTACCCCCTATGTTTCTGCTGAGGATAGTAACTGCCACTCCATACAGGTTACCCCTATGTTTCTGTTGAGGGCAGTAACTGCCACTCCATACAGGTTACCCCTATGTTTCTGTTGAGGGCAGTAACTGCCACTCCGTACAGGTTACCCCTGTGTTTCTGTTTAGGATAGTAACTGCCACTCCATACAGGTTACCCCTATGTTTCTGTTGAGGGCAGTAACTGCCACTCCATACAGGTTACCCCTATATTTCTGCTGAGGATAGTAACTGCCACTCCATGCAGGTTACCCCTATGTTTCTGCCGAGGATAGTAACTGCCACTCCATGCAGGTTACCCCTGTGTTTATGCTGAGGATAGTAACTGCCACTCCATACAGGTTACCCCCTATGTTTCTGTTGAGGGCAGTAACTGCCACTCCATACAGGTTACCCCTATGTTTCTGTTGAGGGCAGTAACTGCCACTCCATACAGGTTACCCCTATGTTTCTGTTGAGGGCAGTAACTGCCACTCCATACAGGTTACCCCTATATTTCTGCTGAGGATTGTAACTGCCACTCCATGCAGGTTACCCCTATGTTTCTGTTTAGGATAGTAACTGCCACTCCATGCAGGTTACCCCCTATGTTTCTGCTGAGGATAGTAACTGCCACTCCATACAGGTTACCCCTATGTTTCTGTTGAGGGCAGTAACTGCCACTCCATGCAGGTTACCCCTATGTTTCTGTTGAGGGCAGTAACTGCCACTCCATACAGGTTACCCCTATGTTTCTGTTGAGGGCAGTAACTGCCACTCCATACAGGTTACCCCTATATTTCTGCTGAGGATTGTAACTGCCACTCCATGCAGGTTACCCCTGTGTTTCTGTTTAGGATAGTAACTGCCACTCCATGCAGGTTACCCCCTATGTTTCTGCTGAGGATAGTAACTGCCACTCCATACAGGTTACCCCTATGTTTCTGTTGAGGGCAGTAACTGCCACTCCATGCAGGTTACCCCTATGTTTCTGCTGAGGATTGTAACTGCCACTCCATGCAGGTTACCCCTGCCGGATTTATGCGTGCAGGGCACTCGTGTGCCGGCGGCCTATTTTGCATAGGCTGCCGGCGCATGCAAAGGCCCGGGACGCACGTAAGTCCCAGGGCTTCGTAAAAGGGGCAGGAGGGGGCATGTCCGGGGTCAGGGGGCGGTCCGGGGCGGGTCTGGGGGCGCTCCAATTTCGGAGCGGCCTCGGAGGGAACGGAGGCAGGCTGCGCGGCTCGGCGCACGCAGGCTGCCAATTTTGCGCAGCCTTGTGCACGCCGACCCCGGATTTTATAAGATTCGCGCGGCTACGCGTGTATCTTATAAAATCTGGCATACTTTTGTTCGCACCTGCGTACTTATTTAAGATCTACCTCAAAGAGCACTCCCCTTCCGCCTAATCTGCCCATTTTCCACACTGGCTGTAATAGCAGAGGCTCCATTTGATCTCTGGCTCTGCTCTCGCTCCCCCACCACTATGGTTCCCCTCTGTAGGACCCAGTAGCTCACTGGCAGCAGGAATGACACCACTGACCCCTGCTGCAGGGCATTTTGAAACACAGTCCCATGTCAGGATGGGATACATTTTTTGCATTTTCTTTTTGTAATATCGAATTACATTACATTTAAAACTAATCGGAGAAAGTTCTTTTTTACTCAACGCACAATTAAACTCTGGAATTTGTTGCCAGAGGATGTGGTTAGTGCAGTTAGTGTAGCTGGGTTTAAAAAAGGATTGGATAAGTTCTTGGAGGAGAAGTCCATTACCTGCTATTAAGTTCACTTAGAGAATAGCCACTGCCATTAGCAATGGTTACATGGAATAGACTTAGTTTTTGGGTACTTGCCAGGTTCTTATGGCCTGGATTGGCCACTGTTGGAAACAGGATGCTGGGCTTGATGGACCCTTGGTCTGACCCAGTATGGCATTTTCTTATGTTCTTATGTGTGCATTAAGAAAAGTGATGTGGTGAAATTCAAAATAACTTTCGTGAATTTGACCTGCTTTTGAAATGTGAGCAAATTGGGGGATCTACTATCAGTGGATTTTATGTGCAAGCTTATTAAAAAAAAAAAAAGACATTTGCATGAAAAGACTTAAGAATAAATTAGATACTATCAGACATACGATTATACTGTAGAATTGGCAGTCAGCGAGAGATGACAGTTGGCTCCTCCACAAATCAGATGGTGTCTATGGAAATGCCTTATTACTAAATTTTAGGATGGAGTTTTGGATTTATATGGGGGGATTTGGGTTCAGTTCACAAGCCCGGTTTTTGGTCTCCAGGCTGGTGGGACTTGGGGTGCAGTAGAGGCAGTGTTCACAGCGCTCAGGGAGGGCTGATGGAATACAACATGAGAAAATGTAATGTGGTATAACGTGACCTCTGCTCGAGGGTGGGTGAGTTAAAGGCTTAGTGGATGGATTGAGAGGTTAGTGAGTGAGTTGGGGGTAGGTTAATGGATAGTTGGGAGTGGAGGTAACAGTGGATGGGTTGATTAAAAGGATGGGTGGGGGTTGTTCGATGAGTGGGGGTGGGTTAATGAATGTGTCGGGTTTAATTAGATGGGTGGAGGGTTAGTGAGTTGGCGGTGGGTTACTGAATGTATGGGCAGGGCCTGTGCTTGCATTAGGCAAACTAGGCAGTCACTTAGTGCCATACATTGGGTGGGGGCAGCGAAATCTTGGGAGGAGACCCAAGACTGGGGTTGCCGATGGACTCCGTCCTGCTCACTTTCAGCGAGCGAAGGAGTGGCCACCAGTAGATAAGGCTTGGGAAGAGTGCAAGGTCGAAGGTTGCCTGGGGCACGTAATACCCTTGCACTCGTCCTGTGTGTGTGTGTGTTGAATGGGGGTGGGGGGTTATTAGGTGAGTGACGGCTAGGTTAGTGAATGGGTTTGGAGGTTGGTTGTTGAGTGGATGACTGAATGGGTAGGAAGTAGGGGGGTCGTTAGGTGGAAAGGAGGTGAGTGAATGGGTGTGTGGGCAAGTAGCTGGATGGGAGGTGTTAGTGGGTAGCTGTGTTTGTGAATGTGTGTATGTGGGGGGGGGGGGGGGGGGAAGATCCTGAGACAAAGGGTCTCTGGCTGAGGGGTCCCAAGGCAGAGTCCTTCTGGCTTAGAAGTCCCAGCCTGGAGTACCCCAATGTCTAGCTTACATGATTTTTTTGTGCGTGGACTCCTGGGTTAAAGATGGAATAAAAGTTAACTCACATCTCTGGGGATAGGGTTAGTCTATGATGCTGTGCCTGTGTGGTACCAGACCTGGCGATTCTCAGATGCAGTGCTCCACCCCGAATCCAGGAGAACCAAAGCTAGGGCGAGAGTACATTGTAGAAATCTCATCTCACTCCAAATCATGGCAAATCTTCACTGATGTGTACTGTGCTGTTCGTACATTTCACTGTGCATGTAAAACTGGCCCCAAAACCCTAGACCACCACCAAACCTCACCTTGAGTTACTAGCTGGCTCTCCTATAATGGCATAAAGAGTTGACTACTATGTGTGCCACCCTAGAGGCTCTCTCTCTTCCCCCCACCCCCCTGCTTTGCGCATATCACACAGCTTAATCAGGCCGATACAGTACAGTGTGCTCCAGTAAGGGGTAATAGCGCGTCGAAAACGCGCGTCCAACCCCCCCCCCCCCCCCCCCCCCCGAAACTAATAGCGCCCGCAACATGCAAATACATGTTGATGGCCCTATTAGTCATTCCTGTGCGATACAGAAAGTAAAATGTGCAGCCAAGCCGCACATTTTACTTTCAGAAATTAGTGCCTACCCAAAGGTATTTATTTATTTAGAGGAGTTTATATACCGAGGTATAGCAAGCTGCCTTCACTCCGGTTTACATTTTAAACAACTTATTACAGGAGGAAAAAATAATAGATAACATTAACACATAACATTTTTCTATGTACAGTCAACGTGAGAAGGGAAAAGGTAAAATAATGTAAAATAATAAAAAAATAGAAACATCAACTGGTAACAGGCGTTGTACAAACAGGGACTAATTGGGAAGTACGGTGTACAGACATGGAATTAGCTAGTATGGGAGCACTGTATGCATATAAACTTGCATTCGGCTTCAGAGTGTGGGCGGACAGCTTAGTCATCACCAGCTGTGAATGATTGCCTGAAGAGCCAGGTCTTGAGCTCCTTTTTGAAAGATTTGGAGTCATTGATCATGATTAGGTAGTCTGGTAGGGAATTCCATGCTGTCGGTCCCGCAATGGAGAAGGCTCTGTTCCTAGTGTTGGAGAGCTTACCTGAAGGGAGAGGGGGTATTGTAAGATGTGGTTTGCTGGTTGTTCTTGTTGTCCGTTGTGGATTGTGTAGCTGGATCATGTTATCAAGGGCGTTGTTCTCTGTTCTGTAGATGGCATTGGAGTAATATGGTCCCTCTTTCTTGTATTTGTTAATATACTTGCAGCAGTATTTTGTAAAATCTGCAAAGGCCGTAAAGTACTTTTTGGCAAACCCAGCAACATTGCGTTGCAGTAGTCTAGTCCTGTAAATATCAGTGCCTGTAATACTGTTCTAAAATTTTCTTGGGAAAGCAAAGGTTTAAGACGTTTCAACACCATTAATTTACAATAACCTTCCCTCACTTTCTTCGCGATATGTGCTTGCCCATTAAATTCTGTGTCAACATAAAAACCCAAATTTCTCGTAATGTTTACTATTTCAATCTTATTATCGTTATTTAAGCTTGGCTTTATTTCGTCATTTGTTTCCCAGGCTTTATTTCATCTTTATTTCCCAGGCTTTATTTCGTCATTTGTTTCGTCTTTATTTCGTCTTTATTTCCCAGGCTTTATTTCGTCATTTGTTTCCCAGGAGAAACTGTTCGCTGTTTCGGATTTTACCTTCCCGTTAGGTTCCATTAACAACAGTGCCACGCACTGTCTGTTCCTTACAGATTCCCACAATTTTCAGCAGAGGCTGTGGCATCGCAGAAGGAAGCTGATAAAATGGACAAGCCAATGAAAAAGTAACACTTCTCAAGAGAGAGAGGATCCGCGCAACGATTGTGCAGTTGCGTGAATGTTTGGTACATCTGCCCACGGATGCATTTTTAAAAATATTTTCTATTAAGGCAAAACCAGTATAGCTGAGAAGGAATGTTTCGATTTTGACCCCCACCCTTCCTTATCATTGGTTAACCAGACCAAGCCAAATTAAGATAAGGTGAGCACCTTGTTTCTACCCAGAGTCCTGGTGGTCATGCGGAGATCGAATGGCAGAGGGCAGTTCTGAACTCATGGGCCATGTCCAAAGATTCAAGCCCCAGACCACTTTACCTAGGCTAACAAATGTTTAAGGAGGGAACAATTTGAGCCTGCATAGGAGGCTCCTGCCTCAGGTATGTCGGTCGTGTGCAATAATTTTTTATATCTCCCGTATTTCAGAAGGTAGAAAAGAAGAAATGTAATAGGCGGCATAGCCAAAACTAGCTATAAGAAAGCCAATGTGAGCTGGGAAAGGAGCTTTAGAAGTCCTAATGGCTAGCATCTCGAAACCATCGGTAGCCTTGTAAAAATATCATCTTTACCCAACGGTTTATTTCCATTAATTTCATTTTTAACAGGCCAACCCGGTGCTTCCCTTACATTTTTCACATGTCTGGGCCTTGTCTACATCCAGTTTGGAGCTCCTTCTGCGCTCTGTCCACGGTGCGTGGCAAATCTGAGCAGAGAAGGCGTAAGGGGGCTGAGAGGCAGACCTCGCTACATATCGCCAGGTGCCAGTAAATAAATTGCACATTGAGGGAAAGTAATTGGCAGCAGGGGAGACCCAGCTGTGCCCCAGCTTTCGGAGACCAGGGAAGCTGCTCCAAACCGTTCATTAAACAGTGATGCATCCATGCTGGCCCAGAACTCATAGCGCCTCCTCCCAGTACTCAGCTGTGCTGAAAAGGCAATTGCTGTGTCCTTCTGTTCCTCTCCTTATCAGCTCATTAAGAAGGCACCACAGGTGACTACCTCAGGGGGGGAGATCTGGCTGGGGACTCTTCATTTGGTTGGAATGTGAAGATGGAAGGAGTTGCATCTACGAGGCTCTTCTCTCACCAGCCTGGGATTTCAGGGCTGATCCCTAGGGAGGTGTGAGGGTCCTGTGCAAATCAGCCTGACCCTGACACAAGCATCACCTCGCTCCCATTCTGCAACTTCACCCCAATGCTGCAATTCTTAGCTCTTTCCCCCACGCCACCCCTGATGTAATCATCATTTCTCTCTCACTCCATTCCTACCCTCCGGAGCAATAACACCATCCCCCCCTCCCCCGCACACACACATCCGTGCCTAGAATAATCATCACCTACCCACCCCACCCATCACTGATCCCTTTCCACTAGGGTAGGTGCAAGCGTATTAGGCACCCTAGGCAAACCTTTAGCTTTCCATCCCCCCATACCATTAACTTTAAGGCCCATAGGTCTCTCCCACAGAAATGTTGAATATTAAACTCAACAATCATGATGATGACCCCCACCATCAACCATTCCACAACAATCCCTAAAAACAGAAAATTGGAGGTAGGGAGGCCAATTTTCAAAAGCCTTTTAAGTAGGTAAATACTGATTTCCCCGAGTACGTAAGAACATTAGAAATGCCGTACTGGGTCAGAATGAGAGTCCATCAAGCCCAGCATCCTAGCCCCAACAGTGGCCAATCTGGCTCATAAGTACCTGGCAGGATCCCAAAGAAGAGTTCCAGCCCTTCCTGTAGCGGCTTTTCCAAGTCTACCTGGCTAATAATGGCTTATAGACTTTTCCTCCAGGAACTTATCTAAACCTCTATTATACCCAGCTACACTAACTGCTTTCACCACATCCTCTGGCAACTGAGTGGAAAAATAGTCTCATTTGTTTTAAATGTGCTACATATTAGTTTCCTGGATTTTCCTCTAGCAGCATTTGAAAGACTAAATAACTGTTCCCTGATTGCCCATTCTACCACATGATTTTACAGATGCTTATCAGATTGCCTCTTAGGCGTCCCTTCTCCAGACCGGAGAGTCAACCTGTTTAGCCTTTCTTCATAGGTGAGCTGTTCCACACCCCTTTACCATTTTGGCTGCCCTTCTCTGCACCTTTTCAAGCTTTACTAAATCTTTTCTGAAGTGAGGTCGATTAGAACTGCACACAGTAAAGATATGGTCACCTCATGGATCCAAACAGAGGCGTTATGACATCCTGTTTTATTTTTCATTCCATTCCTAATAACTAACATTCAGTTTGCTTTTTTTTTTCGACAGACACTGCACACTGAGCGGAGGATTTCAAAGTATTGTCCACTATGATTCCAAGATCCTTTTCCTGTGTGTGACATCTAATATGGAACCCGGCATTCTGTATATCTATAGTTTGGATTAAATCTTCCCTAAATGCATCACTTTGCACGTGTCTATATTAAATTTCATCTGCTATTTATATACCTAGTCCCCAGTCTCGCAAGGTCCTAATGCAATTTCTTACGATCGGCTCATAGGCTAACAATTTTGAATAACTTTGTGGCATCTGCAAATTTGATCATTCACTCTTCACTCCATTTATCAGATCAATACCCACAAAGGGCCCTGAACTTGGTGGTTGGTGAAACAGCTAAGTGTGGAAAAATAAGTGTGGGAGCTTGCTGGGAAGACTGGATGGGCCGATTTGGTCTTTTTCTGCCGTCATTTCTGTGTTTCTATATTTATGAAGCCCCTGTCCTGTTCTCGTCCTGGGTACATTGGCACATGGGGAGGGCCACGGACCACACAAAGCCCCATGACCTCCCAGGTTTCTGCACAGGAGGGAAAAGCTAAGTCTATTCAAGATCCTTAGGGTTTTATTCACGCAGGTGCTCCTCCAGCTCAAGTCAGTCACTCCAAAAAACACTCTCCACACCAGTGCTGTTATTCAAAACAAAAATCTTTACTGATCTGATGACAAGGAAAAACAAATGTCCAGCACTCTAGCACATCCCAGGACAATGCACCAGTTCTACATAAGAACATAAGAAATTGCCATTCTGGGTCAGACCAAGGGTCCATCAAGCCCAGCATCCTATTTCCAACAGTGGCCAATCCAGGCCATAAGAACCTGGCAAGTACCCAAAAACAAAGACTACTTCTCCAAGAACTTATCCAATCCTTTTTTAAACCCAGCTACACTAAAGGCACTAACCACATCCCCTGGCAACAAATTCCAGAGCTTAATTGTGCTTTGAGTGAAAAAGAATTTTCTCCAATTAGTTATAAATGTGCCCCATGCTAACTTCATGGCGTGCCCCCTAGTCCTTCTATTATTCGAAAGTGTAAATAACCGAGTCACATCTACTCGTTCAAGACCTCTCATGATCTTAAACACCTCTATCATATCCCCCCTCAGCCCTGTCTTCTCCAAGCTGAAAAGTCCTAACCTCTTTAGTCTTTCCTCATAGGGGAGTTGTTCCATTCCCCTTATCATTTTAGTCGCCCATCGCAACTATATCTTTTTTGAGATGCAGCGACCAGAACTGTACACAGTACTCAAGGTGCGGTCTCACCATGGAGCAATACAGAGGCATTATGACATTTTCCGTTTTATTCACTATTCCCTTCCTAATAATTCCTAAAATTCTGAAATTCTGTTTGCTTTTTTGACTGCCGCAGCAAACTGAGCTGATGATTTCAATGTGTTATCTACTATGATGCTTGGATCTTTTTCCTGGGTGGTAGCTCCTAATATGGAACCTAACATTGTGTAACTATAGCATGGGTTATTTTTCCTTATATGCAATACCTTGCACTTATCCACATTAAATTTCATCTGCCATTTGGATGCCCAATTTTCCAGTCTCACAAGGTCTTCCTGCAATTTATCACAATCTGTTTATGATTTAACTACTCTGAATAATTTTGTGTCATCTGCAATTTGATTACCTCACTTGTCGTATTCCTTTCCAGATCATTTATAAATATATTGAAAAGTACCGGTCCAAGTACAGATCCCTGAGGCACTCCACTGTTTACCCTTTTCCACTGAGAAAATTGTCCATTTAATCCTACTCTCTGTTTCCTGTCTTTTAGCCAGTTTGTAATCCACGAAAGGACATCGCCTCCTATCCCATGACTTTTTAGTTTCCTTAGAAGCCTCTCATGAGGGACTTTGTCAGACGCCTTCTGCAGCACAATCCACTAAGATTCAACAGAAGAAATACATATAATGAAAAAGCTGAATGGCTAAACACACCCCTCAATGGGATCTAAGATCCACAAATAAAGGCCTTCTGACTGTCCCTTCAGTCTATACAGCACATTTAAGTGAGGTGAGGGAGAGATCTATTTCAGTTGCTGGTCCCAAATTGTGGAACTCTATGCCTATGGAATTAACTGCTACCGCGGTTACTCACATCCTGCACTGTCCTGCTTCCCTCTCCAGGCCTGCTCGCGGGATGGGCTAGTCTTTTCCGCCGCGTTCCCCATGGCTTCTCGTGGCGGGCAAGACGCCGCCGCTCTCCACGCCAACTCTCGGCCTTCTTAGGCACACGCACCACTGGAGCCTCTTTTAAAGTCTCTTTGGCGGGAACCTCGGGGACATCCCAGATTGATGATGTCATTACATCTGAGTACTTAAGCTCCACCTGCGCCCTCAGCTAGCCGACTTAGCAACAAGTTCCATTACTTCTATACGAGCTCCTGTGACTGCCAACACTTCCCTGCTCCTCAGGGTAGCATCCTCATTCTTTATTTTGGGCTACTGGGGTTTCCACGCTCCTCGGGGCAGCACCCTTGTTTCCATCACTGGTCACTGCTGGTGTCTCCCGCTCCTTGGGCTGCCCTACGTCCTCATCTGGAGACCTGTTTTGGGCTTCCCTGCTCCGCAGGTTGGCCTATGCCCTATGTCATTGCATCAGTACCTCCTTCACTGTGTGGCTCCGCCCCCCTGGGGCTGTCCTCCTGTATACCTCCTGCACATCCTGTGTCACACTCCCCGTGCTGCGGGCCTGCCTAGCACCATCTCCTCCGGAGGTCTCCTCCCAGGTACTGTTTTCCAGTCTGCTACAAACTGTGGGGTTCCCTCCTGTCTGTGCCTCCTGCCCATTCCTCAGGATCTCTCCACAGGCCCTATCCGAACTCTCCGCTATGCCTGACCTCACCTCCTGACAGTGTAGACCTGTGGGGCTCCTCCCCACAGGTAGTAACAACACTCACCTCGGGCCAAGGGTCCACAGACCCACTAATCATTACAGATTACTAAGTCCATGGACCCGGCAGAGGTCTCGGCCCTCCAGGCCATCCCTGGCCTGGCACAAAGGATCAACGAACAGCAAACATTCTTGGAGTCTCTGGCAGCGGCCATAGATAACCTGAGCACTCGTTTAGACACTACCGTGACTGCCACCATGACGTCTATCAAGCTCAATACCTCCACCTCTACGCCGGTTCTTCAACCGATTGTGCCCTTGCCGGCACCTCCACACGTTTCAGGGAACTCTCTTATGTGCAGGGGTTTCTTGAATCAATGCAATATGCACTTCTCTCTGCAACCAGCGTACTTCCCAGACGTGATCACCAAGACTACTTATATCCTTTCCCTATTGGATGGTAAGGCCTTGGCCTGGGTGTCACCCTTCTGGGAGTGACGAGACCCGGTCCTTCAAGATCTCCTAGGATTCCTGGCCCTGTTTCAGCCTGTCTTCGAAGACCCTGGCCATAGAGCCATTTCTGGATCATCTCTTCTTCATTTCCAACAAGGATCTTGTCCATTGACGGACTACATTATTGGATTCAGAACTCTTGCCTCAGAACTCCACTGGGACTCCGACTGGCTGCGCCCAATCTTCCTCAAAGGTCTGAGTCCTCGGTTTAAGGATAAGCTGGCAGCCTGCGAATTGCCCATGTCTTTGGACTCTGATAGACCTCACTGGGTGGATTGACCGTCGCCTACAAGAATGCTCTCATGAGTCCTGAGCATGCTGGGTCTATCTCAGGTTCATCTCGTACACTATGTTCTTCGTCTCCCAGAGTGAACACTCTGTAGAATTCAGCAGAGAAAGAGCCCATGCAGATGGGTCGGAGCAGAGTTTCTCTAAGAGAATGATGATGTCGCGAGCAATCCGGCCTCTGTCTGTACTGCGGCCAACCTGGCCATGCCATCGCATCTTGTCCGGTCCGTCCTAGAAACTCCCAGGCCTAGGTTCTGCTGGATGACTCCTCCTAGGCCTGACTTAACTGTCTCCTCCATTGACTGTTCCTGTGTCCACACCTTGGCATTGGTGGACTCCGGGGCTGTTGAGAATTTCATATTGGGACAACTTGCTGAACACTTGTGGATTCCCACCATTTTCCGGTGTCCTTGTTACTCTCATTGATCCATGGTGAACCTCTCCCTGGTGAAGTTACCCACATCAAGGCTCCTATCCAGCTACGCACCGGGACCCTGTACATGGAGACTATTTCTTTCAATATCTTGGACAAGGCTATCCATTCTGTAGTTTTGAGACTGCCCTGGCTATAGCAGCACACTCCGCAGTTCGACTGGGCCACCTTACAGCTCTTTCGTTGGGGCCCCTCCTGCTAGGAAAACTGCCTAGAGTCCGTCTCTCCGCTGCCTTGCATGACTACCTTGCCCTCACTTCCTGGCCTTCCACCTCAATATGCCTTGTTCTCCGATGTGTTCTCTAAGAAGGCCGCAGATACTCTACCCCCCTCACCGCTCCTACGACTGCGCAATAAATTTGCTGCCTAACACAGAGCCTTTTCGGGGTAGAATCTATCCTCTCTCGCAAACAGAGACCCAAGCCATGTCTGACTATATCCGGGAGAACCTGGCCAAAGAGTTCATTCGGCCCTCCAAGTCTCCCGCCAGAGCAGGATTTTTCTTTGTAGGGAAGAAAGATGGCTCCCTTCGTCCCTGCATCGATTACTGAGGTCTAAATGAAATCACGCTTAAGGATCGCTACCTACTGCCTCTTATCTCTGAGTTCTTCGACAGGCTTCAAAGAGCAAAAATCTTCTCAAAATTGGATCTCCGTGGAGCATACAATCTGGTTTGGATCTGTGAAGGCGATGAGTGGAAGACCGCCTTTAACACGCATGACAGCCATTTCGAGTACCTTATGATGCCCTTCAGGCTTTGCAATGCCCATGCAGTATTTCAAAACCTGATGAACGAGGTCTTCAGAGATATGCTGTACCAATGCATAGTCGTATACCTTGACAACATCCTAGTCTTCTCGCAAGACCTTCAAACCCATCACCATGATGTTTCTCGTGTCCTCCAGAGCCTGTGAGATAACCAACTTTTCACCAAGCTTGATAAGTGCTCCTTCAAGCAAGAGACCATTCCTTTTCTTGGCTATGTGGTGTCCAGCCAGAGATTTCAAATGGACCCTCAGAAATTAAAGAGCACCCGTGATTGGCCTCAACCTATGGGCCTCAAGGCACTCCAGAGATTCCTTGGCTTCGCCAATTACTATCGCTCCTTTATTCACAACTATTCTACCCTGACTGCACCACTCATGGCCATGACTCACAAGGGGCCAACCCCTCTCGATGGTCTCCCAAAGCCATGACAGCCTTCTAGGACCTAAAGTCTGCCTTCCTCAAGGAACCTTGTCTCCACCACCCAGACCCTACACGGCCATTTTTCGTCGAGGTTGATGCCTCCGACTTTGGAGTAGGTGCCGTACTGATTCAGTACTCAACTACCCATACATTACATCCTTGTTCTTTTTTTTCCCGGTGCTTCTCGCCGGCAGAACGTAATTATGCCAACGGGGAAAAAGAACTGCTGGCCATCAAACTGGCCTTTGAAGAATGGCGACCTTGGCTCGAGGGAGCTCAACACCAGATCACCGTATACATGGATCATAAAAATGTTGAGTATCGACATCATGCTCAGGGTTTAAATCATCGCCAGGTCTGTTGGTTCCTCTTCTTTACCCGATTCAATTCATACTGCATTACCACCCAGGCAATAAAAATGGCTGCGCCAATGCACTTTCCAGGTCTGCAATGGGCCCACAACTCTTTGACCACAGGACATCCAGGCCAATCCAGAACTCTCTCCACTTTGCAGCGGTACTACTGGTGGCCTACCATATGAAAGGATACCCAAGCTTACATTGAGTCCTGACCTACGTGTGCCCATCATAAACCTGAGCTGCAAAAAGACTGTAGATAGTGAATAGACAGGATATGCAGATATACATAGCCAGTACTAGATGATATCTCACACAAGGTCTTGATATGGCTCAGTAGTTGGAAAGGGTTAAGCCCTCGAGGAGCGAGTACCTGGTTCCAGGGAAGCTCTGAGAGAGCAGTGGTGGTCACTCACACTAATCTGTATCTGGAATAGCTTCTAGTCAATAGAGAATCTTCTGAGTGTTCAGGAACATAGGCCCTCAAGGAGCGAGTGCCGGTGCCTATATACCATCTGAAATAGTAACTCACAATGTCTGTACCTGCTGTGGCTTCTGGGCAAGGAGAATCTTCAGATGTTCAGGAACATAGGTGAGCGAGTACCGGTTCCTGTCTGTAGTCTGAAATAATAACTCACAATGTCCGTCTCTTGTAATCACTTCCAGGCAATGGAGAGTCTTCAGAGGGTTTAGGAACATGGGCCCTCGAGGAGCGAGTACCGGTTCCTTTCTGTAATCTGAAATAGAGAAAGAGAAGGAGGCCCCCAAGGAGCGTGTACCCCTGGTAGGTCCGGAGAGGCAATGCTGCAAGAGTGAAGCGGGTCCGGAGGAATCCCGCAAACACTCCTGTGGTGCAAGGTAGTCTTTGGACAGCCGAAGCTAGTCCAATCGGAGTCCTTGCTAACTCGAGTTGTTAGCAAAAGAAAAGACCTTTTATGTTGGAAGCGGATGATGTCAATACAGGGGTACGACCCTGAGGTTCGCGCCCTTGCTGGCACATACTTCGGAGCGTGCGCGCCCTACGTCATCAGGAACATGGCGGATCCGCAGCGTCAAACCGCCCGGGGATGCCGGGGAGATGAGTCATGCAGACCCTCCTGTCTTACAACAATAATGTTATGTTTATTTGCTTTATTTATGTGTTCTAAGTTGATCGTAGTTTGTATTCTACTTTATAATAGATTAACTGTTCGATATGTTCCATGTAAACCGCCATCCCGGCGATAGTTATCTCTGTTACCTGTGAACCGGAGTGATATGTATTTTATACAGGAACTTCCAGTATATAAAAACCAAAAATAAATAAATAAATAAATGCAGACGCCACGGCACCAAGCCATCCATCAGGCACGGAGGGAGTCGCCACACAGGTAGAGAGGGTGGAGCGAGGGCGAAAGCAGGCATGAACGCAACAGGACTCTTGCATCCACTTCCCATTCCGAGCAAGCCTTGGACCCATATCGCAACAGACTTTATAGTGGATTTGCCTGTCTCCAAAGGTAACAATACCAAAAGGATAATTGTCGACCAGTTATCCAAAATGGCCCACTTCATAGCTCTGCCCGGCCTACCTTCGGCACCTCAACTCGCCAAACTGTTCTTTCGACATGTGTTCCGGCTCCACGGCTTCCCCAAGCATATACTCTCGGACCATGGAGTCCAATTCACCACCGGCTTCTGGAGTTCCCTCTGCAAGAAATTCACTGTTTCATTATATTTCACCTCAGCCTACCATCCTCAAGCCAACGGCCAAACAGAGAGGACTAATAGGATCTTAAAACTAATCTTGCGAGCCTTCGTGAGCCTCCGGCAGAATGACTGGGCCGACCTTCTCCCATGGGCGGAATTCACACTAAACTCCCATCAGTCTGCCTCACACTAAACTCCCATCAGTCTGCCTCCCATCTGACTCCCATCAGTCTGCCTCAATTGTCTCAATTCTAGGTAGTTTATGGTCATCAGCCTTTGCCACCACTCCCTTTCCCGCTGTCATTGGCCCCCGAGGAGCGTGTACCACGCAGGGTCCAGAAATCAAGGTCCGATGGCATCACCATAGGAACGGCAGTCACAGGAGCTCGTAAAGTAATGGAACTCATTGCCAAGCGGGCTAGCTGCAGGCGAAGGTGGAGCTTAAGTACTCAGATGTTATGACGTCAATCCAGGACGCCCCCGAGGTTCCTACCGAAGAGTCTTTAAAAGAGGCTCTGGTGGCACGTGTGTGTGCGCGCACCTAGGAAGGCCTGGAGTCGGCGAGGAGAGTGGCGGCCTCTTGACCGCCACAAAGATCCATGGGGACGTGGCAGCAAAGACTAGCCCGCGCCACGAGCAGGCCTGGAGAGGGAAGGAAGGTGCAGCATGTGAGTAACTGCGGTCGCAGCCGTTTGCGACCGACAGGCATAACAGTACCCCCCCCCTCTTAAGACCATGCTGCTCCATGCACCCTTTTCTTAATTTCTAACTCTAAACTTTAGGAATCCACAGTGTTTCTCTCATGCCTTTTTGAATTTGTTTGTTTTTGTCTTTACCACTTCTTCATTTAGATCCATCTTCCAGATTTTGAAAAATGTCCTTTGGTCATAAATAGTCTCTTTTGTCACACCATTTAACCATGCTGGCAGTTGTTTGGTGTTCTTTCTACACTTTTTAGTATATGGAATATTTTTAGTCTGGGCTTCTAAGATGGCATTTTTAAACAATTGCATGCAAACTTTTAACCTTTGCAAAAGCTCCTTTTAGTTTTTTTCTTTTTGCCATAGTTTTCTTTTTAAAGTTCAATGCTACTGCACTAGCTTTCCTTAATTCCTCCTTCAGTGATTATGTTAAATTTGATTGTGTTATGATCACTATTGCCAAGCAGCTCCACCACTGTTACTTCTCATACCAGATGCTGCGTCGTAGTAAGGATTAGATCGAGAGCAGTCCCCAGTCTGGTCAGTTCCAGGACCAGCTGTTCCATGAAACAATCATTTATGGCATCTAGAAACTACCACTCTAGCATGTCTGATGAGATATTTACCAGGACATGTATAGTAGTCTAACTGCTATAAATGAATTATAAAAGGCATTCCAATGATAAGGGATAAGGGTGGAGAAGAAGTAGTGTGTGGCCTCTGAGACCATGCTGGATATCTTATCTCCTACAAAGCGAACTAAGAGAGCCATGTGGAAGAGAGCTGTTGCCCCCTTAGGTGCATAATCAACAATTTCTGACTGATGCCTCTTCCACTGTTTTGCTCTATCCATGGGACGACACTGGGAAGGTGAGGTGGTCTTGCCCAGGGACTGACTAGAATATGTCTCCTTGCCTCATCTCTTCCAGGAGACTTTACCTGGGAATTGTCTTCTGACACTACTGAATTCAGAAAATTTGTGTTGGAGCAAATCAGAATAAAGAAGGGGAACCAAAATTACTACAGAAAGTACAAAAACCAAAATGGATTATGGAACTATTCATCCATTACTTTTTTTAATGAAATATTGCATTTTCTTCAGGGGTGCTAGCTATACGCCCTCCCCTCCCCTTCCACCCCCCCCCCCCCCCCCCCCCCCCCCCCCCCCCCCCCCAGGATATGTCTGGATCCAGTTTTCTGTGGACAATTCAACTGAAAGCTTCATTATGCTGTCTGAATCCTCAGCGGTTTCTCATTCTGTAATGCTTTTCGTCTCCTGTGTCAACTGACTTCCTTCCTGGAAACCAAAGCTTACAGATTATATCAACCTATTACCTTCAGCACACAGATATTAAGCAGCTGAATTTCTGTCTGAGGGCTTTGCAGTGCACAGTTATTGCTGTATTGAAAAATTCAGCTTACGAAGGGAGCTCTTGGTGTCATAGCAGAACTGCTATTAATAGGCAAGGGCTAAGCTGGATCAGTGTGGAGAAGCAGAGAAGTAATGAGCTGTAGGGAGCTCACTGTACGAGTGTTGAGTCCTCAAACTTTTCAGAATTAAATTTTTAAAGTCACAACGCAGTTTCCTCTTAATAGGTATTCCACAGAAAGAAAGAAATATCTCTTGTGATAGGGAAACAAAAGCCACTGATGCTTCATTTTCGATGACCATTTACCCACCAGGAAAGGTGCCATAAATCTGCATTCCTAGTCCAGTGTTTATGGCCCTCATCAATAGGACATAGGAGAGAGGCCAAGCCCATTCTAGTCACCACATTGCATCTCTAGACTTGTAATGTTGCCTATAAGTGCATAGAAGCAGTAGAGAATGCCAGGATTGGCTTAGCTTTACAGTTAGTGCATGAAGCTTATTGGCTACCTTATCAACAGAGGGTACTGGATTCTGAAATGGACTCTGAGTATCTTCCATAGGTTATTATCATATATTACTTAAGAGTATTACAATAACAGTATAAATCTTAAATCTAATTTCAATTATTTTCAATTTGCATAGGAGGCAATGCTCAAGTTACCAGAAGAAGAGAAACATAGACAGTGCTCATTAGTGACACCTACTGGTCAAACCTTCTCCAGCATGAGCTTCTTTGGATGAAGGGTAGGATGCTGGAGCTAACAATTTCTCATTGATATTTGTAACAAAGATTATTTCACGAGCACTGTAAACGGTTCTGATGGCGAAACTGAATGACGGTATACCAAACACATTAAATAAATAAATAAATAGAAATATGCCCTTGTTTGGGAACACAGGATTTGAAAGAGAAGAGGCCAGAAAAGAAATCTAGATGTGCTTTATCTCCACTGTACTTGGCTTTATTATCTTGACAATGGGAGAGCCATTATGTTTCATAGCGATGCCTGCATTACGCCTCTCTCTGGGATGAGCCCATTCACCCAATAAGGATTCATCTTTTATGCCATCTGGGGCTGCTTCCCTTCAACTGTAAACATGGCTTCCTGGATTTATTTTGATATGAGTCCACAAACAAATTGTAGGTGTGCATTGAATGTTATATTTTATCTGGGTAAAACTATTTCACTTCAGTTGTGTGCAGGTTATTTCTTGACAAATTTTTAAGTCCGATAGGTTTGTCTTCCTGTTCTTCAATAAGCTATCTGTGGGTAGGAAAATGTCTCCTCTTTGTTAATGTTCTGCTCATCCTTTGTTGAAATTAAACACAAAAATCTCATCCGAAGTGGATCAAGAAGCTGCAGTCTGAAATGGGATGTGAATTTTCCAGCACCTATATTACTTTCATTTAATGATAAGCCTCTTAGGGGAAGCCTCGTGTTCAGTTTTGCTGTCATCCAACAATTCATTTCCTCCTCATGGTCTCACTGGTAAAGAGACATCTAATACATACTGATCCTCAGAGCAGGTACACAATACAGAGACTATAAACATATGAGTAGTGCCTCTCTTTTTTTGCTGTTTGTACAGTCAACCCATGCCTGTCACAAAAGTGCAGCTGGGACACTGTTGATTTGCTGCTTCTGAGACATCTGCAGCCCTTCTCAACATGGCTGCCTCAGAGGAGGTGCACAGCTCAGCCTCCCGTTGCGCTCTTCCTGTCCGCAGCGGGCCCGGCATGACTGTTTCTCCAGACCACAGCAGACGGTCTGAGCTGTACTCCTCCTCTGTGTAGAACATCGTCACTGCTGTTGCATAGCCCGACACAAGGCCCAACTCCTAGGCACGAGCATGGCCAATTCCCCCACATTAAAGGGCCAGTGGCTCCTCCCTGCAGGTTGCGTCAACTCCCCCTCGGTCCAAGGGTCCACTTCGCAACAGGTTGACAAGGTCATGGACTTGGCGGAGGCTTCCGCTCTTCAGCCCATTCTAGGACTCGCATACAAGGTTCAGGAGCAGCAGCGCTTCCTAGAGGCTCTGGCGGCCTCCATTGAACGCCTCAATGCCCAACTGGACACTACTGCAATCCAGGCCACCCCATCATCTCCGACAATGACTCCTCTGATTCCAGCGACACTTCCTCGTCCTTCAATTCCTTTGCCGGCCGCCCCGCGATATGGCGGAGATCCGAAACAGTGCTGTCTCTGTGCCTTTTGAGATACGGTCTCCAGAACTGATCACAAGTGGACAAGTGGACAAGTGGACAAGTGCAAGGTGTTGCATATAGGGAAAAATAACCCTAGCTGTAGTTACACGATGTTAGGTTCCATATTAGGAGCTACCACCCAAGAAAGAGATCTAGGCGTCATAGTAGATAATACATTGAAATCGTCAGCTCAGTGTGCTGCAGCAGTCAAAAAAGCAAATAAAATGTTAGGAATTATTAGGAAGGGAATGGTTAATAAAACGGAAAATGTCATAATGCCTCTATATCGCTCCATGGTGAGACCACACCTTGAATACTGTGTACAATTCTGGTCGCCGTATCTCAAAAAAGATATAGTTGCAATGGAGAAGGTACAGAGAAGGGCAACCAAAATGATAAAGGGGATGGAACAGCTCCCCTATGAGGAAAGGCTGAAGAGGTTAGGGCTGTTCAGCTTGGAGAAGAGACGGCTGAGGGGGGGATATCATAGAGGTCTTTAAGATCATGAGAGGTCTTGAACGAGTAGATGTGACTCGGTTATTTACACTTTCGAATAATAGAAGGACTAGGGGGCATTCCATGAAGTTAGCAAGTAGCACATTTAAGACTAATCGGAGAAAATTCTTTTTCACTCAACGCACAATAAATCTCTGGAATTTGTTGCCAGAGGATGTGGTTAGTGCAGTTAGTGTAGCTGGGTTCAAAAAAGGTTGGGATAAGTTCTTGGAAGAGAAGTCCATTAACTGCTATTAATCAAGTTTACTTAGGGAATAGTCACTGCTATTAATTGCATCAGTAGCATGGGATCTTCTAGGTGTTTGGGTAATTGCCAGGTTCTTGTGGCCTGGTTTGGCCTCTGTTGGAAACAGGATGCTGGGCTTGATGGACCCTTGGTCTGACCCAGCATGGCAATTTCTTATGTTCTTATGTTCTTACAGTACTCCAGGTGAAGCCTCACCAAGGACCTGAACAAGGGGATTATCACTTCCTTTTTCTTACTCGATATTCCTCTCTCTATGCAGCCCAACATTCTTCTGGCTTTAGCTATCACTTTATCACATTGCTTCACAGACTTCAGATCGTTAGACACTATCACCCCAAGATCTCTCTCCTGTTCTTTGCACATCAGCCCTTCATCCCCCAACACATACATTTCTTTCAGATTGCCACACCCCAAACGCATGACTCTGCACTTTTTGGCATTGAATCCAGTTGCCATATCTTCGACCACTATTCCAGCTTTCTTAAATCCAGTCTCATTCTCTCTACTCCTTCTGGCATGTCCACTCTGTTGCAGATCTTAGTATCATCAGCAAACAGACAGACTTTACCTTCTGATCATTCCGCAATGTCACTCATAAAGACATTGAACAGAACTGGTCCCAACACTGATCCTTGTAGCACTCCACACAACACATTCTCTCTTCAGAGTAGGTTCTATTTACCATCACACGTTGTCTTCTATCCATCAACCAGTTTGTAATCCATGCCACCACCTTAGCACTCAGTCCCAAGCTTCTCATTTTGTTCATGAGTCTTCTATGTGGGACTGTATCAAAAGCTTTACTAAAATCCAAGTAAATCACATTGAGCGCTCTTCCCTGATCCAGTTCTCTAGCTACCCAATCAAAGAAATCAATCAGATTCATCTGACAGGACCTTACCCTGGTGAATCCATGCTGCCTCTGATCAAGCAACCCACCATATTGTAGATAGTTCACGATCCTTTCCTTCAGCAGAGTCTCCATTAATTTTCCCACCACCAAGGTGATGCTAACCACCCTGTAGTTTCCAGCCTCTTCTCTGTTCCCACTCTTGTGAAGCAGGGCCACCACCGCTCTTCTCCAGTCACTAGGTACTACACCCTTTTCCTGGGATCTATTGAACAGGTCACATAGCGCCAGCACATCTCTGAGCTCCCTCAGTATCCTGGGATGAACCTCATCCGGCCCCATGGATTTATCCACTTTAAGTTTTCCTAGCTCTTCCCATACATTCTCTTTTGTAAATGGAGTTTCGTCTACTCCACCCCCTTCCACAGTTTTGTTAACTTGCGATGGTCCTTCTCCAAGGTCTTCCTTAGTGAACACAAAACTGAAGTATGTGTTTAATATTTCCCCATTTCTTGTCTCTCTCCACACATTGATCCTTTTCACTTTTCAATTTCACTATACCATTTAGGACCTTTCTCCTTTCTCTGATGTATCTTAAAAATGTTTTGTCACCTCACTTTACCTCCTTGGTAATCCTTTCCTCCACCTGACTTTTTGCTTTCTTGAATACTTTTTTCATCTCCCTCAGTTTCGCCAGATATTCTTCCCTGTGTTCCACTTTTTGGGATCCTTTATATTTCTTGAATGCTGCTTCTTTTGCTTTTATTACATCAGCCACCTCCTTTGCGAATCAGATCGGTTTCTTATTTCTCTTACTTTTGTTCACTTTTCTAACATATAGATTTGTTGCCTTTGTAATTGCTCCTTTTAGTTTGGTCCACTGTTGTTTCACCTCTCCCATTTTCTCCCAGCCTTCAAGTTCCACCTCCAGGTACAAACCCATTTCAGCAAAGTTTGTATTTTTGAACTGCAAAACTCGGGTCTTCATGTGACTTCCCCATATCCTATTTGCGATATCAAACCATACCATTTGATGATCACTGGTGCTGAAGTGGGCACCCCACCTGACATTGGAGACATTATCCCCATTAGTGAGCACTAGGTCAAATATAACTCCCTCCCTCGTGGGTTCCATTACTATTTGTTTGAACAGAGCCTATCTCTCTACTTCAGGTAGATTCTGCAGAAGGGATTCTCCAGTCTATGTCCGTTGTCCCATAGATTAAAGTCACCAACAATCAACACTTCTCCCTTCTTTCCCACCTTTTTAATGTCTTTGATCAGATTTCTGTCTAGTTCTTCCATTTGAGTCTGAGGCCTGGTCACCACTCAGTAAAAATGAATGCACCATCATCTTTTTTTTTTAGGATGGCCCATAATGCTTCTTTTCTACCCCCACTTTCCTTGTAGTTCTGTTGCTTGGATATTATTTTTGACAGAAGGCGCTGGCAGTTTTGGCTGCTGGCAGCCTCCCACCCTTTTCAGGATTAGTTTTTGTATATCCCACTCATTGGGACTGACCTACCTGAATGTTAAGGAAGGAGAAATTACTACTTACCTGATAATTTCTTTTCCTTTAATGAAAGGAAGGTCAATCCCAGATCCGCCCTCGGCTGCTGGTTTTGGATTTTGTGGTTAGCCTTCTTAGGGCGAGCAATGAAGAGTATGATTCATGCTCTTCGTTGATAACTGGTAAGTGGCTTCTCTAGCCCTTAGTTTGCTAGATATGTTCCTTCTTTTGGCTCAGCTTAGTGTTCTTCTTGGTTGAGAAACCCAAATGGTTGCCTGTTGTTAATGTTTGAGTTTAATCATGTTTGTCCACAATTTGACTTCTGCAGAGAATACTGGTGGGCTGATGTCGGAGCGGGATTATATGGCCGTGATATCAGCTTTTGCTCCATCTCCATTTGCAGGCAGAGGCGCATAACCCATTCTTTGGGCTTGACCTACCCTTCACTAAAGAAAAGGAAATTATCAGTTAAGTAGTAATTTCTCCTTTCTTTACACCAGATTTTGAGCCAGGAACTGAAATTATCTATATGGCATAGCCTTTCCTTTCCTTTTCCATGAACAGGTAATACTTCCAAAAAGGCAATAGTTTTTGCCATATGTCTAATCTTCTTCCCTAGATTTTGAAACTCATTCTGTGTTTTATGGATATCATTTCTAGTGAGGTCATTAGTCCTCAGATGGATGATAACATGATATCAAAGTCCTTACTTTCTTCCAAAATTGCTTTGACCATCTGGTTGGTATTTCTACTGATTGAGGATCATGGAAGTCATTTAACTGCTGTGTCCCCATCAAAGTGAGCTTCCAAATTGCTTCCTCTGATGACAGAGTCTCCCAGCACAAGCCACTTTCTTTTATGTCATTTAGTCCTGTTAGAGGGTTTCTGGGTGCATTGAGTGACTACTTCCCTTTCAGACATCACTTCATGTTCTAACGCTGGGGCTTCTTCATTTTCCAATGCTGAAAAGGCATTAGGGTAACAGCAGGGAGAGAGGGCGTCTCTTCATCACAGGCCTTATTCTGCCAGAGCCCACTGTTATCAAATACCTACAGTACCTGAATTTAAACCGATGTGATATCTTGATTGATCAAATGTCGGTATATAAAAACTAATAAATAAATAAATAGTTCCAGGGTTTCTGAATCCGGGATGTTTGGCTTTTCTGTGGGAGTGGGGGGCGCAAACATAGAATGTTTCAAAGATGGGGAAACTGGATGTCTCAGAGTCACAGGTCTTGTTCTACCAAAGCCCATTGCCTGGGTTTTTGTCTCCTCTGTGGGAGTTGGGAGAGATATTCTGGATGATGCAAGAGAGAGGAGGATTTTTGATACCTGGATAATTTCTCTTTCAGGTGAATTAGTTCCTTTTTAATGGCAGACAGCTAAAGGCAAATTAGACAATCCTTAATTGCCCATATGATAGGCCTTGAGTCATAAGCACCACAATTGTAGCACTGAATAAAGGACATTTTGTTAATAGTGATTAATAAACAAGTTGTGAGGTCCTATATTATTCATTTAACCTAAGAGGGGGATATGAGAGGCCTTTAAAATCATGAGAGGTCTTGAACGAGTAGATGTGAATCGGTTATATACACTTTCGGATAATAGAAGGACTAGGGGGCATTCCATGAAGTTAGCATGGGGCACATTTAAGACTAATCGGAGAAAATTCTTTTTCACTCAACGCACAATTAAACTCTGGAATTTGTTGCCAGAGGATGTGGTTAGTGCAGTTAGTGTAGCTGTGTTTAAGAAAGGATTGGATAAGTTCTTGGAGGAGAAGTCCATTACCTGCTATTAATTAAGTTGACTTAGAAAATAGCCACCGCTATTACTAGCAACGGTAACATGGAATAGACTTAGTTTTTGGGTACTTGCCAGGTTCTTATGGCTTGGATTGGCCACGGTTGGAAACAGGTTGCTGGGCTTCATGGACCCTTGGTATGACCCAGTATGGCATGTTCTTATGTTCTTACTCATCACAGATTACAGCAGAGGATTATTCTTTGGAAATCTGCCATTTTCAGAGACAGAAAAACAGCGCAGATTACTCTGAGTACTTTTTCTCTCGTGTTATTACCTGAAGGAATCCTAGACAAGCTGAATATTTCTGAGTTGTTATCGGCTTCCTTGAGTGGCCCTCTCTGCGCTAAAAGCCTATGCACAGTATCCTTTGGAACAGGACCGATTCACGGCTAAAATAACTCAAAGACATTTCTTTGTACAGGAAAGAAGCATTCTGGCCAAAAAGCAGGGAACTGCAGTGACAGCTTTGCAAAAGATACTTTGAGAGAGAGAGAGAGAGACACAGAGAGAGAGAGAGAGAGAGAGACAGAGAGAGAGAGAGAGAGAAGGAAGCCGATAAAGAATAATCCTCTGCTGTAATCTGTGATGAGTAATCTGTGATGGATGCCTGGAATGCCCTTCCGGAGGATGTGGTGAAGACCAGAACTGTGAAGGACTTCAAAGGGGCGTGGGATAAACACTGTGGATCCATAAAGTCAAGAGGCCGCCAATGAAGAGTGGGTGACTCGCCAGAATGATGGCTACTGCCAGGAGACAATACCCTTATTCAATAAACGTACACATGCTTACTGTGACTCCAACATCGTTCTAGCTTCAACAGCAAGAGGAAATGTGGAATAAAGGATCTGCACTCACAAAGGGGGGAGTAGCTGGCTTGTTACGGCGGTTACTACCCCAAACCAAATAAGCCTGTTACTTCAATTTCTATGCATATACAGCATAGTTCTCTGCTTCAACGGCAGGGGAGAAGAAAAAACTGATACTACACACATCCAGCAGAGCTCTCTGCTTCAACGGCAGGGGAGAAGAAAAACTGATACTTCACACATATCCAGCATAACTTCAACGGCAGGGGAGAAGAAAAAAGGGTTCGCACTCACAAAGCGGGGAGTAGCTGGCTTGTTACGGCGGTTACTACCCCAAACCAAATGTGCCTGATACTTCACTTTCTATGCATATCCAGCATGGCTCTCTGCTTCAACAGCATGGGAGAAGAATAAACTGATACTTCAAGCATATCCAGCATAGCTCCCTGCTTCAACGGCAGGGGAGAAGAAAAACAACCAATAAGGGCTGTATAACATAGTCTGAGTAAAACAAATAAGCATGGGTGTAGCTTGCTTATTGCGGCGGTTACTACCCCTACTACCCCTAACTTATCAGCTAGATATTCACTTGGATGCAGCTCCATCACTGCTTTCTACATTAATGGTGGGGGTGGAAGGGAAATAGAACCAAGAGCTAAGAGAAACAGATAAGTATGAGAAAAAATGTGTGAAGCTTGCTGGGCAGACTGGATGGGCCATTTGGTCTTCTTCTGCCGTCATTTCTATGTTTCTATGAGTAAGAACATAAGAACATGCCATACTGCCTCTGTATCGCTCCATGGTGAGACCACACCTTGAATACTGTGTACAGTTCTGGTCGCTGCATCTCAAAAAAGATATAGTTATGATGGAGAAGGTACAGAGAAGGGCAACCAAAATGATAAAGGGGATGGAACAGCTCCCCTATGAGGAAAGGCTGAAGAGGTTAGGACTTTTCAGCTTGGAGAAGAGACGACTGGGGGGGGATATGATAGAGGTGTTTAAGATCATGAGAGGTCTTGAATGAGTACATGTGAATCGGTTATTTACACTTTCGGATAATAGAAGGACTAGGGGGCACTCCATGAAGTTAGCATGGGGCACATTTAAAACTAATCGGAGAAAATTCTTTTTCACTCAAAGCACAATTAAACTTTTGAATTTGCTGCCAGAGGATGTGGTTAGTGCAGTTAGTGTAGCTGTGTTTAAAAAAGGATTGGATAAGTTCTTGGAGGAGAAGTCCATCACCTGCTATTAATTAAGATGACTTACAGGCCGATACAGTAAAGTTCGCGTGAGAGCGGACTAGCATCCCCTCTCGCAGCGCGCGCACAGGCCAGTGTCCTGTGCGCGCAATACAGTAAAACAAAATATTTAAATTAGGGCCCGCGGTAAAAAGAGGCGC
Source organism: Rhinatrema bivittatum (assembly GCF_901001135.1). Lineage (NCBI taxonomy): Eukaryota > Metazoa > Chordata > Amphibia > Gymnophiona > Rhinatrematidae > Rhinatrema > Rhinatrema bivittatum. Next base: position 332,470,378 of record NC_042620.1, read on the forward strand.
TACGGACACTAGCGCGTCCCTAGCGCCTCTTTTTGGACAGGAGCGGCAGCTGTCAGCGGGTTTGACAGCCAACGCTCAATTTTGCTGGCGTCGGTTCTCGAGCCCGTGAGCCGCGGGCTCATTTAAAAATTCTTTTTAATTCTTTTAACTTTTTTTTTTACTTTTAGGACCTCCGACTTAATATCGCCATGATATTAAGTCAGAGGGTGCACAGAAAAGCAGTTTTTACTACTTTTCTGTGCACTTCCCCAGCGCCGGCAGAAATTAAAGCCTACCTTTGGGCAGGCGCTAATTTCTTAAAGTAAAATGTGCAGCTTGGTTGCACATTTTACTTACTGTATCGCACGGGAATGAGTAATAGGGCCATCAACATGCATTTGCATGTTGCGGGCTCTATTAGTCTCGAGGGGTTGGATGCGCATTTTCGATACGCTATTACCCCTTACTGAATAAGGGGTAAAGCTAGCGAGTCGAAAATGCATGTCCAAATGCGGGTTAACAGTGCGCTCCACCGGAGTGCACTGTACTTTATCGGCCTGTTAGAAAATAGCCACTGCTATTACTAGTAACAGTAACATGGAATAGACTTAGTTTTTGGGTACTTGCCAGGTTCTTATGGCCTGGATTGGCCACTGTTGGAAACAGGATGCTGGGCTTGATGGACCCTTGGTCTGACCCAGTATGGCATATTCGTCTTATGTTCTTACAACTAGATGGTTTAAGAATGGAACGCAATTGAAAAGTGACCAAAAATTCAAAATTAGTTTCTTCAACAAACTATCTTCACTAAAAATACTCTCTTGTGAAAAGGGAGACAGAAGGGAATATACTTTTGAAGTGAGCAACAATGTTGGTAAAATCAGCTGCACACTCACAGTTGACGTTTTAGGTTAGTTTGTTAATTTCTATTCACTGTACTTCAGAAATACTGTACTATTTACAATATGAACTTGATAGAACAGAGAGGTATGGAGCATTATTGCAGCCTCAAATATGGATGCTCTTTTCAGTTAGTTGATAAATGATACAATTATGCCTTCTGCTGGAAAGATAGAAGAGTTGGTTAAAAAGATGGAGAAAGAAGAAGGGTTAAATCTTCCCTTTCAAATAATGTATTTGTTCTTTTTCTTTTTTGCTGTTTAGATCGAATTATTCCTCCAGCTTTCACAAGGAAACTGAAGGACGTGAATGGAATACGACATTCTTCCATTTTATTAGAGTGCAAGGTTTCCGGATCAACACCCATCGTGATTTCTTGGTATCATGAGGGAAATGAAATCGTTAGAGGAGAAAAATATTAGGCCACTTTTACAGACAATACTTGTTCTTTAAAAATAAATTCACATCTGGCATCAGACAGTGGAAATTACATATGTGAAGCTACAAATGTAGGTGGATCTGATGAATGCAGCGCAGAGTTATCTGTAAAAGGTTAGTAATACAAAGCTTGAAAAAATGTAAAGTACTTATGATAGATTTGATTACTATTTCCTTTATAGCCAAATCCAAGTATTAACTTTATTATATCTTGCATAAAACAATGGTCGCCGCATCTCAAAAAAGATATAGTTGCGATGGAGAAGGTACAGAGAAGGGAGACCAAAATGATAAAGGGGATGGAACAGCTCCCCTATGAGGAAAGACTAAAGAGGTTAGGACTTTTCAGCTTGGAGAAGAGACGGCTGAGGGGGGTATGATAGAGGTCTTTAAGAACATAAGAACATGCCATACTGGGTCAGACCAAGGGTCCATCAAGCCCAGCATCCTGTTTCCAACAGTGGCCAAACCAGGCCACAAGAACCTGGCAAGTACCCAAAAACTAAGTCTATTTCATGTAACCATTGCTAATGGCAGTGGCTATTCTCTAAGTGAACTTAATAGCAGGTAATGGACTTCTCCTCCAAGAACTTATCCAATCCTTTTTTAAACACAGCTATACTAACTGCACTAACCACATCCTCTGGCAACAAATTCCAGAGTTTGATTGTGCTTTGAGTGAAAAAGAATTTTTTTTTCTGAATCGCGCGCACAGGAGAGTGGCCTGTGTGCGCGCCGGGAGAGCGAGCGCTCGCCCGCTCTCCCGTGATTTTTACTGTATCGGCCTGAATATGTTTTGGTTTATTTTTAATTGGGATCATCACTTACAGGCCGATGCGGGAGAGCGGGCGTCTCTCCTGTGCACGCGATTCAGAAAAAAAAAAAATTCAAATTAGGGCCCGCGGTAAAAAGAGGCGCTAGGGACACTAGTGCGTCCCTAGCGCCTCTTTTTGGACAGGAGCGGCGGCTGCCAGCGAGTTTGACAGCCGACGCTCAATTTTGCCGGCGTCGATTCTCAAATCCGCTGACAGCCACGGGTTCGGAAACCGGACGCCGGCAAAATTGAGCGTCCGGTTTTCAACCCGCGAGCCATGGGCCGTTTTTTAAATTTATTTTTTTTTTATTTTTGATTATTTTTAACTTTCGGGACCTCTGACTTAATATTGCCATGATATTAAGTTGGAGGGTGCACAGAAAGCAGTTTTTACTGCTTTTCTGTGCACTTTCTCGGTGCCGGCAGAAATTATTTATTTATTTATTTTTATTTTAAAACTTTTCTATACCGTCATTAAGTTAGATAACCATCAACGCTTTGGGTAGGCGCTAATTTCTGAAAGTAAAATGTGCGGCTTGGCTGCGCATTTTACTTACTGAATCGCGCGGGAATAACTAATGGGGCCATCAACGTGCATTTGCATGCTGCGGGCGCTATTGGTTTCAGGGGGGTTGGATGCGCGTTTTCGACGCGCTATTACCCCTTACTGAATAAGGGGTAAAGCTAACGCGTCGAAAACGCGCTTCCAAACATGGGTTAACAGTGCGCTCCACCGGAACGCACTGTACTGTATCGACCTGATTGTGGGCCTACAAGCGCAAAACCAGTCCCCTGCCTCCTTCCCACCTGCAGGGCTGATCCTCCGCTCCCTCCCCAAAGCACCCCAGCTCAATGTTAAAAAAATATATATTAGGGGCCAGGAGTCGATGCCGGTCTCAATCCAGTTGCCATTTATTTTACGATATATGGTTCTCGCCAGGGCCCCCCTCCTACCATCTACCCCAATCCTTTCCCTTCCACCCCTCCGTACCTTAAATCGGGGTTTTTCTTCAGCCTGGATTATGGTAGTGACCTATCATGATCAGGCCTGGCTCTTCTGCTGTTGCTAGGCGACTGTGATGGAAGCATACGCTCCTATCGTAGCAGCCCAGCAAAGGCCGAAGCACTGGGCCCGGATCGTAGTACGATGCTACCGCGAACTGGGCTGAAGAAAAACCCCGATTTAAGGTACCGGGGCGGGGGGGGAGGGGCAGGTGCTGTGTGTAAATCTTTTCTTTGCCAAAAAAAAAGGAGATCGTCGAAGAAGAGAGATGTGCTGAGTAGCCATCTGGAAGCACCTTTAATAAGCCCGTAAACATGAGCCAATGAGCTGGACGAGTGACTTGGAGGCGAGTGTTAATAATAATTTTTATTTACAGTATATTCCACCTTTTGTGACACTTGAGTGGATTACATTCAGTTGCTGTAGGTATTTCCCTATCCTCAGAGGGCTCACAATCTAAATTTGAAAATAAACATGAATATGTGTCAGCTTCCTAACCGAAAACACTGGGCAACAAATTTTCACAAAAGTCATGTTACGGAAATGAAATTAGTCAATTCTTACACATTTCCATGTGCTAAACACGAATGTGACTGTAAAAATGCAAAATTGGCTCTAGTTTTTTTGTAATATGCAATAATATAATTACATCTTGAACTGTATGCCAATAGCTCACTGGGCAACAAATTTTCACAAAAGTCGTGTTACTGAAATGAAATTAGTCAATTCTTATAAATTTCCATGTGCTAAACACGAATGTGACTGTGAAAATGCAAAATTGGCTCTAGTTTTTGTGTAATATGCAATAATATAATTACATCTTGAAATTGTATGCTAATAGTAGGAGAGCTACGGTTAATACCGTTTGAAAAATGAAGTCATAGACTACGTCTTAGATTTCTTTGTTTGTCTCTTGTACACCTGTTCGGGAGCATCTCTGCGGAGGGTCCAGCTGTAGTCAGCCAGCATGAATATTTCAAATGCTCACCCTTTCTGACTGGGCTTCCTATAGTGCACTACCTACGTCAGCTTGCTCAGCAGCAGCATGGCAGTAGAACTGCATTGCATCAGAAAATGATGTAATACACTCTGGATGATGTGTGCATGATGGTATTATGCAATATGATGCAATATTACATCATTCTAGGCTTATTTACAGTCCTACTGGATAAATTTACACGACTAAACATAGAAAGTGAACTATATTAAATATCTTCAAAACGAGAGCCAATAAAAACTTCTCATGGTCATATTTGTGTTCAGCACATCAAGATACTACAGAGTAGGACCTTCTTAGGTCAGTAACACTTTCATTGTTGCCCAGTGAAATTAAAAATTAAACTTTTTATTCTGAAAGGAAAATATGCCTGCGTTTTCCACATCATTGATGTACTACAGGTGGTTTCACAAGCCTGGAGATTCATGAATAGACAGGGCCGGTGATTCCATTAGGTAAATTAGGCGGTCGCTTAGAGTGCCAAGATTTTGGGGGTGGAAAACTCCTTCCAAGTGTGATATCTGGAGGGATGCTGGAGCACAGCCAATGATGTCAAAAAAAGGAAGTGCCGTGCTAGAGCCACTGCCGCTGGTAGTTAAGTTGGGAGAAGGGGGAAACGGCCAAAGATTTGCCTAGGGTGCCAAATACGCTTGCACCAGCCTTGCACGTGCTGATGTCATGAGTTCAGGTATCGCTCTGGCTCCGAGTCAGCAGATAAATCCAAAACCCTGGAGCCACTAGCGGGGTTAGTTCGTGCCTCCCAGCTTTCTCTCGTCTGTGAGTTAAAATCATGGCTTTTTTACACACAGGCACATTTACCGCAGCAATAAGATGCAAAGCTCAAGATATGGTCTTGTTTTGTAACCTGATATAATCAGACCCGCAGGCTGGTCACTGTCTGGTGCTATTTGGTGACAATAGGTCCAGGAAGGCGTTCATGGGGAGCGAGTAGCAGGTGCCAGAGAGGAATGAGAAACGGGTGGAGCCCAGTTCCTTGTAGCTGGGTGGCGTAGCCGTCCTCTGAGGGGGTGACGTGGCCCAGCAAAATGCCTTTTCTGTGTACTGTCCTTGCCAGCACGGGTTCTTGGCCTGAACAGCATCAAAGCTGGGTCTCTCTAGAGGAGCCGGAAAGACAGAACAGCAGTTACAATCAGATTCTGATTACTGTAGCGGCATGAGAATTTTACATGTGCTGCAAAGTAACGCTGGGGATCTGCGCTTTCAGTTTCTATTTTATTTGTCTTGAGAATTTATCAATGTTTGTTACAACAAGAACAAAAAAAAAAGATAAGCCATTTTAATCCACTGATTTCCCCTGTTTTTGTTCTTCTTGTTCTAAACACTGATAAATTCCCAAGATAAAGACAAGAAAAGCTGAAAGTGAAGGTCCCTGAGTAGTATAAACAGCGTTTACAGTAAGTCAGAGAAATGAAAAGCAATTACAAAAATAAAAATGAAAGTAAAGTAGAATTCCAGGTTACAGGAAGTACAACAGGGATCTCACTCTGCTTCATTTCTGACCTGGTGCCAGGATCTCTCTTATTTTGTTGCGATAGCTGCGGTTTCTCCTCTATCTCTCCAGATCATACAGAAGTTTTTCCCCGCTCATTCCTTTATGGGAAGTTTTTTTATTTTCTCTGTTACGTTTGGGAAATATGTGTCTCTGATATCTCGGGCCTCAATACCGAAAGCAATCCGTTTAGGTAAGTTAGTGGATAATCCTTATCCGCCCAACTTACATGGGATATTCAGGGTTACGGCTTTACTGCTGAATGTCTACATATCTGGCGCTACTTATCTGTCTGACTCGGAGATGCATCAAGCCGCGTTAGTACTGTAACGTGTGTTATATTGCGTGTATCGCCCAATATGCACCATATTTTGCATCTCCCCGTCCAGGTTCCCACCCTTATTACAATGACCTTCTTTGCGTAAGATTTGCATGCATGAATAATGCAAATGAATGCAAAGAAGGTCATTACTTGTCAATTCAACATAAATATCTTTTCGCTGCCATCCAAGAAGGTGGTCAGCCACAACAAAATAACGACACCTGTTTGAAATGCGTTAAATGTGCGGCATGAGGCCTGGGCCCCTATGGCGGGTCCCGAGGCTCCTGCCGCACATTTAAAGCGGCAGGAAAAAAAAAATCAAGGCAAACGGGGAGGTGGAGCGGTGGTCAGTGCTGACCCCGGTCTCAACCCAGGGTCACCAGTCGAGGCGGCGGCAGTTCCCCCAAAATGTGGCAAGTCGGTCCCCAGTTTGGAAAATGGCGAGGGTGCACCTGTTTTTAAGTACAGCAGGGTGCTGGAGGGGGGGTTGGGAGTGGGGGGAGGGAAGGGGGGGGAATCGGGGCTTTTGCCGTGTGGTTCTTTTTTATTTTTTTAACATTTTGGGGGAGTTGGTGGCCCTAGGTTAAGACAGGGGTCAGCACTGACCCCCGCTCGACCTCCCCATGTGGCCATGACTATTTTTTTTTGGGGGGGGGGGCCAGTAGTCCTTTAAAACGATGGCGGTCCCTTGAGGATGGGGCCGCCATTGCGACATAGAGTCGCATACTGCATTCTCTTGTCCTGTGGTGTTTGGCCGCGAGACAAAAAAAAAACAAAACGCGCCAAACAGTCGCAGTGTTTTTTCGAGGGAGGGGTCCCCACTATCGTGGCAACACCTCCCACAAAAAAACACCGCAGCTTAGTGGCTCTAGACCCAAGTTAGACCTGCTCTATGGCAGCTCTAATTATACGATACCTTAACTGGATAAGTATAAATATCTCTACTTATTTGGCAAGGATTGCCGGATAAATAGCGCTGCCCCAATCTGCCCCCTGCCCACCCAAAAATATTCTGGCCATCTACTTAGCAGGATAAGCCTGACTCGTCCCACAAAGTAGCATTTCAATGCCGGGCTCAAATTTTGTAGTTTGCACAACACAAGAGGAAATTAAGTTATCTTACATTTGTCCATTATTGTATTGCATACTGAGTTTGGCTTCTGGGGATTTCCAGTTCTCTTTTTGGCGGAATTTTTCTATTTCTAATCTGTGATTGATTATGGCATTTTTTTTTATTAGGGCTGTGCATTCGTTTGAAACGATATAGACAACATCAACGACATTGTCCAGGCTGTTTCATTTTGGGGGGTTTTTTAACTAAATGATAGGAAAAAAAATATTTGTGTTTAGTTTTCTATTGTTTTTTTCTGTGCACTATTTGCAAACAGTACCCAATGCAGGGATCTCCAGAGACTCCCTGTCCCACTCCCCTGCCACCCCTGGAGGCAGTCGTTTCCCCAGAAAATGTAGTATTTATTTGGGGAAAAAAACAAAACGCCCCAACCATTCACATTTGTTTAAACGTAGCCCACCTCTCCATTGCTCACCCTTCTTGACCCCCAGACTTACCACTTCTCGCCTGGTGGTCTGTCAAGGGCCTGGAGCGTCTCTTCCACTCCTGGACCTGGCTGGCACCTTTTTCCAAAATGGTGCCAATGGGTCCTTTGCCCTATTATGTGCAAGGGGTTACCAAATGGCACCAGTAGCCCCTGTCACATGATATGGTAAAGAGTGGCCAGTACCAGTTTTCAAAATGGCAGCCACTGGGTCTGGGAGTGGAGAGATCACTTTCCCACACCCACTAGAGCACCAGGGAGGATTTGGTATATCTGGGGAGGTCAGGAGAGTGGGCTAGGGTGGGCAATGGGAGGGGTCGGCTCTCGGGAGGTGTATTTTTAAACAAAGAGGCAGAGTATGTGACTTGGATTTTTAAAATAAATATTACTTCTTCAGGGGTGGCAGTAGGGGGGAAGGGGTGTGTAGGACAGCAGGTCTCCAGAGAGCTCCGGGTCTGAGACTCAGGTTTTTACCATTTTGTTTTTGGTATCAGAAAATAGCACATGCTATTTTCTAAAACCAAAACCATACCAAAAAAAGGAAATGAAAAAAATGTAAAACTAATCACATAAAATGACATACAAAACAAAATGACAATTTTTGCTGTGCACACCCCTATTTTTTTTTTTTTTTATTAGAATGTCTCAATGTTTTGCATGTTTGACTGAGGGAGAGGTATTCTGTTAGCATGTATGTTTTGTATATGGATGCCAACCTACTTCTCTTTTCCAAATCTCCTAATAGGAGGTGTATTGGTGTTAGAGGTCATTGATGTCAGTGTTGAAAAGCTGAGTCTTGGATTGCATCCCCGTCTCACTCCTCACTCTTGTGTGAAGTCTGTCTGCAGGTTGTTTATTTTGACCTTACAGCCGATGGATTCATAGAATGGATAACCGCACCCTAGGGCACATAGAATGATGGGAGGTTTTTCCCTATCAAGAAAAGGGTCTGTCTCCCAAATGTATTTAGTGGGGTCAGATTTATGGGTCATGTAGAGGGTGAAGTGGATCTGGATGGAGACAGCAAAGGCAGCTTAAAAAACTCTGAACTGGTCAGAAGACACAGGTTCTCCTATGCCCTCTACTAGTGCACAATAACTAACTGATTCTATTTTTGAATCACGTATCTATCCTCTGTGCAAAAGAATCTTTCCTGCCTGAACCCGCTGGCACCACTAACTCTGCAATGCTAAGTGACATTCCATTGCATGAGAGTATTGCTCCATTCTGGATGTAGACTCCATCAAGAAGCATACGTATTTCTAAGGGAAACTGAAACCTTAAGGGCTCCGGTACACAATCCCTGTCACAATACAGGATGTATTTGGTTCTGAGGATCTCCTGGATACTGGCTCCAAGGTCAACCTAATCACTCAGAGCTTGTTTGACAGCTTCTATAGAGGGAGAGTCTACTCCGAGGATGGCTATGTGCAATATGGCCCTATGGGCATATGGAGGTATGCCTGTGGAAATAAGGGGTAAGGTCTGGCTCACCATTCATTGAGGGACGATGAAAGTGAGACACCCAGTTCTTATTTATTTATCTGATTGTTATATTCCGTTTTTCAGCACTTCAGAGCGGATTGCATTCAAGTACTCTAGTTATTTCTCTGTCCCCAGAGAGCTGACAATCTAAGTTTGTACCTTATCACTAAAATCCCAGGAGATGAATTCCTGATCAGGAATGAACTTCTAATGAGGCTGTCTCCCATTCTTGACCACGTCAATGACGTTATGTGGACTCAGATTAAGCACCATCTCCCATATGGAAGGGTTGCCCAAGGGGGGAGGTCGGTCCGTGGTTCCTGCTCCGTGGAGCACAAGGATTCCACCAGAAGAATACATTTTCAGAGGTCAGCAGATCCCACTCTTTTAGTACTCCAATACAAGGGGGCAGGGGAGGAATAGAATCATGACAATGTTATCCTTTTGAGAAAGGAGGTCAAAATCAGCATTGTTCTATATACTGTCTGGAGATCTCCTTCAGCTGACCCCCAGCTCTAAATGACCTGAGCAGAGCAAGCCCAGAGGTTCAGGAGGTAAGTTCACCTATCACCAAGAATTCACACATCCCACCCCAGAAAGATGCCCTTTCTATGTATGTCCAGTTGGCAGATACACAGACAATGCAGGTGTCACTGATGCTAAATAGTGAAAATTCACTTATTAGCAAATCCTTCTTTTGCAAGATTAAGGGCAAGATAGAACTGGATGCAGTAAAGAACAGTAATATCCTGGTAGAAGTACCTGGATAAGAAACCAACAGGCCGATACAGTACAGTGCGCTCCAACGGAGAAAAGGACTAGGAAGATATTTGCTGACAGGTCTCCAAGTCTTCTATCGCTGCCCAACTGACTGAAAACAGTTTTAAAGGTTTATACTGATGATATTATACTCCTGCCTTGTTGAAGCAAATTCATAAAAATGTGCCAGATAAATGTTGGAAGGATAAGAACATAAGAACATGCCATACTGGGTCAGACCAAGGGTCCATCAAGCCCAGCATCCTGTTTCCAACAGTGGCCAATCCAGGCCATAAGAACCTGGCAAGTACCCAAAAACTAAGTCTAAGGATTGTGGGGAGGTGGGTACAATGGGGCATATATGATGGTTTTATGTTAAAATTGTCCCGCGTTGGGAAAAAGTGTAGAAATGAATCCTTGAAATCACAAAAGTTCATGTTGAGTAGGATCCTAAAATATTCTGGCTTCATGTTCCAGTGGAAACTGTACTAAGGAATATTAATAAGTTTATCACTCAAGTTTTCTTAGCTGTGAAATGTGAAATTACAGCTAACTGGAAGAGATTATGGGGAATTTACCAAACTGGAAAAACTCACTGCCATATGGAAGAATACCATTCTATCTTGTGTGCACCTGGACAATATTTCAAGCTTGGGACAAAGACCACAATTTGGAAGATTGACCTTTGCTGTGAATTTTAGGGGATCATGGGGGTGGGGGTGAGGCTTTTAGAGTTGATGTGAATTTGTATTATCTGTATGGTCTGTTTTGAATTCTGCTTTCTGCAGAGCAGGACTGAATTATACCAGTAGAGCTAGGAAGCAATTTATGTACTCACATGTGCTGTCCAGGCAGCATGGTGGTAGGCCCAGTCCTGTGATGTATTGTATGAGGAAATCCTTGTCCCATCATGTTTGAAGGCATTGCTGGAGGCCACATGGAGTAACCAGTGAACGAAGGCAGAGAACCAGGGGCTGGTGGTGGCGCATGACTGGAGGTCATGTAATGATGGTGGTGATGCACTGATGAAGGTTTGGTTTTCTCTGGCTTCAACATAACTGGAGCAGAAAACTGAGGAACCTCCAATTAAAAAACAAAACAAAACAGAAGCTATTAGAAGAGCATTGAAGAGCCATACAAAGCAAGAGGGTTTGAGTTTGGAACCAAGATAGCACTGCACATTTGTCCATCTCAGTTTTGCGCTGAGTGTAGGGCAATGATTCTCAACCCTGTTCTGGAGGCACAATCTAACGAATCAGGTTTTCAGGTTATTCATAAATATGATCCGCAAGACTGGAGAATCAGTATACGTATATATACTGTATCTCAGGTCCTGAAAACTGAGCACAGTACTCCAGGTGAGGCCTCACCAATGACCTGTACAAGGGGATAATCACTTCCCTTTTCTTACTCAAAATTCCTCTCTCTATGCAGCCCAGCATTCTTCTGGCTTTAGCTATCGCCTTGACACACTGTATCGCCGATTTCAGATTGTTAGACACTATCACCCCCATGTCTCTCTCCTGCTCCATGCACATCAGCCCTTCACCCCCCATCGAATACAATTCTTTCAGATTTCCACAGCCCATATGCATGACTCTGCACTTCTTGGCATTGAATCTCAGCTGCTGTAATTTCAACCAGTCTTCAAGCTTCCTTAAATCCCATCTCATTCGCTCCACTCCTTCCAGTGTGTCCACTCCGTTGCAGATCTTAGTATCATCCTCAAATCCCAACACCAACCTCTCAAACCTTCCATTGTAAACGACCCATCTCTGCTCAACATGCTGGATGAGACCTTGGGGTTCAGATTGATCAACAATTGAACCTAAAAAGACACATCAACACAACTCCTCGGGGGCCCTCTGCTTTATTTCAGGTGCCTTTCAGGGCCTGCTCTCCCTGCCTCGGTGCTTGTATCTTCATCTACTATCTGGTGGAATCGCATACCAACAGCAAACACCTAGGGGCAGATTTTCAAAGGGGTACAGTTGAGAACAAGTATCTCTTTCTGATTGGATATATATTCCAATTCTTTTTCTCATAAAAGGACTTCATGTACAATGTCCTATATGAATAGCCAAGTTATATGATGCTACTAGCCATATACAGTCATGGCTATAGGCATGGCTATTTTGTAGCACATAGCAACAGATGTCCATCTGCAGTATTTTTAAACAGTCACTGACTGCATTATTGTCTGATTGAAAACAGCATATTGCATGCTATTTTATATCCTCAGCAGTTCTTTTCCATGTCCAGCATACCTCTGTCCATTGTATCTGAGTAAATATAGAAACTCTCAAGTCTTCAGGCTTTTTTTTATTGTACTAGCTCAATTTGGTATCAGATGCAGCATCAAAAATACAAGAAATCAAATAAATCATCTCCCCCATCATTCCACACTGTCAGCCTGAGCAGTACCCATCTTTATCTATCATCTCCCATGGCCACCATAGAATAAGCTTTCTTGACACAAGTGGTTTGCAGCAGACAAAGGAGACTGAACCACAGATTTTAGTTACATATGTCTCACTGGGCCCATCAAGGACATTGACATATTGGGAACACAAGGCAGCTATCTGATCAGACCTGGTCAAGGTGGCCCAGCATTTCCTGTCCTGCCCACCAACCTACATGCCTAGTGAATGAATATTCTCAATAGCAGATGACATATAGAGGTCAATATTCAAAAGCCATTTAGATGGATAACTCACAAGTTCTAGTCTGGTTTTAGGAGCTTGTTAGAAGCGAGCCTGGCTTCAGTGATAATGACTGCACATGGGATGCAGCAGCTTTTTTATTTGAACTCAGGGGCAGCCTGAGCCTTAGCACTTGTGTCTGGGGCAGAGCCACATTGGGAAAGCATGGGGAAATGTCCGCACTTTGCAGAGGATACAAAGCAAGCTGGGTCCCGGGCAGTGAATTCAAATAATTTTGCCACACTATTTTCAGTTAAGGGGATCTGCTGAAAGCACTGTTGCAGCTGCTTTGGAGGGGAGCCACATCGGTGTTGCCAGCTATAGTTTCAGTTCCCATAGTGGATTCTATGGAGGAGGCGGATATGACGGCCATTTCTGGTGAGTGGGGAAGAGGTAAGGAGCACTGACTTCCTTTCATAGATAATGACTGTCCTTTGGGTTACAACACCTTCCTCCTCAGAGTCATGTAGCCTTGGCAGCAGCTGGGCTTCAGTATCCAGGTACTTGCTCCTCGAGGACCTGAGTTGTCTATCTTGGTGCCTGCTACCATTACTTCTACCTGCTGGGAACTCCACCATTACAGCTACAAGAGTGTGAGTAATCTATCATCTACCAGTCTGTCTCACCTACAGCTCCCCATTGAAGATCTGCATCAGAGCTCCCTATACCACCATTGTGGGACGGGTCTCCTCAGCTGAGGACCCAAGACTGTTGCTGCAGGAATCTTCTCACTACTGCCACATCTGGTGAACTCTACAAGCTGTACAATAAAGACTCGCTCTGTGTTTGTGCGTCTGAGTCTAGCCCAGTACTGCAGTTCCCCACGGGGCTTCTCCCCTTGGGAATGGCCATCACTGCAGCACCTAAGAATCCACCAAACACCTCAAAACCATAACAAATACATTTCCAAAAGAGCCAATTTAGGTGCCTAACTCCCAAAACTGGGCTCCCAAGCCCTTTAAAAATTGATCCCATTCTCTACAAGTACAGGTTTCTTACCTGCTGGGTTTGGTGCAGGAAAGGTGTGTTGACACTTCCTGATGGGGAGAAGGCCATTGGCGGCAAGGCTTTCAGCATCATGTTCTGCATAATTATCTGGTGCATCTGAGCGTTTTGCATCAGCATCATCTCCACCATGTCTGAGCCAAGATCATGAAGATGAGAGTCAGCTTCAACAGTTGAGTCCATTTATAAGGTCACATATTTGGTAAGCTTAAAAGACAACAGGTTCAATGTTCAAAACATCCACATTGGGACAAAGTCCATGGGCACTTTTAACCAGCGAACTTTGTACCAATTTTTGAAAGCACAAATATTCATGGACTTTCACTTTTAAAATTTCAGTGGATACAAAACACCTATGGATACTTGCACCTGCTTTTCTGCAGGTACTTTTTTTTTTAATGGAAAATAATCAGGTCTGTATTCATCAAGGCCAGTGAGTGGAAAAGTCATCAGATAAATTTACCAGGATAAGTTTAGCAGAATATTCATTGGGAAAGGTCTCCTGCTGCTTATACTGGGCTAAACTTATCCGAGTAACTTTACCTGGATGACCTCAGCCCTACTACTGAATAGACAGTACCCTCACCGCACCTCTCTGATATTAAAATTTAAGTTCTGGGTCCAGGTGGTGACAAAGCAGATTGGGGACATGATTGCCCTGGATGAGCAGCCCCTGCAGATCATGGAGAAGGTGAGATTTACATGGCTGCTGCTGCTGCACTTCTTAGCCCCCAATTACAAAATGCTCTCCCAGGCAGGTTAAACCCGCCCAGTTGGTTTTCTTTCATACAGGAAGTGGTGCAAACGTGAAAAAGGGAGTGGAAGATGGGGCCATGAGGGAGTCCTCTTCTTTGCAAAATGGTTGCGCTAGGCAGTTAAGAACATCCTGGGGGCGGGGGGCCAAGGATGAATGCAGCAGGGGCAGGAATGAAATGGTTTAGCTTTGAAAAAAACGTATTAAATTAGTCCAATAAAAAGGCATAATCTTATATATATATATTTTGTTTTTATGTAACCTTTTATTTCTGGAAAATAATGGGACATTTTCACTGGAGCACGAAGGCTGGGCAGCAGTTCTATGAGAAGCAAAAAGCAGTGAGGGTGACCCTGCAGCAGTTCATCCAGGATGTAGGCACCAGGAGAAATTCCACCTATGCAGTGCTGCACAGGTAAGCTGAGAAACGGGGCAACCCTTCATAATTTGTCTCTAAAAAAAATTGATACAGGTTTGGATCGCCCCCTGGCGCATCATGAGAGGCTACACATGGTGCAGGTGAAATGAGTCTTGAAGCTCTTCAAGGATGCCATAGAGGATCAAATTTCTGCAAGAGCCACCCTAGGTGAGGTCATCCACATAGTCCATATCCTGGAGGAGAAGTGAGATGGTTTCTGGCAGGAACAGGGACCGGCACCACGGATGTTGCTGTTTGTGGATTCCTTACAGCATCAGATTCAAGATAGGCTCAAACCGGAAGGTCTGCCCTCTGGGAGATGCTGGTGGCTAGGGTGTTGGAATGAGAGCACCAGAGGCAAAAGGACAGTGATAACTCAGCACAAGAAAGAGTGGGCACCCCACCTAGTACTGTTGTAGAGGAATTAATTTATAATAACTCACAGAATCAAATTGTCCCCATCGAATGTCTTATGAAGAGATGTTGAAGAACCTGAATATGTACACCCTGGAGGAGAGGAGGAGCAGGGGTGATATGATACAGACCTTCAGATACCTGAAAGGTTTTAATGATCCATGGTCGTCAACAAACCTTTTCCACTGGAAACAATTTAGTAGAACTAGGGATCACGATTTGAAACTCCAGGGAGGAAGACTTAGAACTAATGTCAGGAAGTATTTCTTCACGGAGAGAGTGGTGGCTGCCTCGAATGCCCTTCCAGAGGAAGTGGTGAAGACTAAAACTGTGAAGGATTTCAAAGGGGCATGGGATAAACACTGTGGACCCATAAAGGCTAGAGGATGAGAATAAATAAAAAACCTAAACCAGCATGGAGCGGCAGTTACTACCCTTAAGAGAAACATGGGGGTAACCTGCACGGAGCGGCAGTTACTACCTTGGGAAGCTTGCTGGGCAGATTAGATGGACCTTTTTGGTCTTTTTCTGCCGTCATTACTATGTTCCTATGTAATACGTCTTTTATTGAAATGATTTAAAATTGCTTGCTATATATTTTCTTTGGACACTAGATGGTGCTCTTCTTAAACCAAATATAATACAATAGATGAAAAATACGTTTTACCTTTATAAAAGTTTTAATTAATATTTATTTTCTAATAAACTACATAATGCAGTTAAACAGTAATATTTGTATAGTTCCTTATAATATTATCTCGGGATATTTGTTACCTCTCAGCGGCGGCAGGTCCGGGCTTCCGTCCCGCTGTGCGGTGTGGCAGGCTCTGTCGGCGGCAATACGCACCGACCTTCAGCGCGCCCAAGATCCGCCCCCCTCTCTGATGTGTCGCCGGCAAAACCGGAAGTTCCTGCGTTTGCGTGGGAACCTCTGAGCATTTAAACCCCTGAGCCCAGCATAGCATTGCCTGAGCTACAGGCTTGCTTGTGCTGGTGCTCCCCCTGCGTTTCTTTGGTTCTGTGTTGTTTTGACCTCAGACTGCCTTGGACCTTCTCTGCCTGCCTCGACTATGGACTGGCTTTTGACCCCATTTATTGCTCCCTGCTCTATTTTGGTTTAGTATCTACCTTCTGCTCGCTGCCTCTTTGGACCTCGGATTGGGATATTGGACTCTGTTTGCCTGCTGCCTGTCACGACCCCGGATTGGATATTGGACTCTGTCTGCTGCCCGTCACAACCCTGGATTGGATATTGGACTCTCTGTCTGCTGCCCGTCACGACCCCGGATTGGATATTGGACTCTCTGTCTGCTGCCCGTCGCGACCCCGGATTGGATATTGGACTCTCTGTCTGCTGCCTGTCACGACCCCGGATTGGATATTGGACTCTCTGTCTGCTGCCCGTCGCGACCCCGGATTGGATATTGGACTCTGTTTGCCTGCTGCCTGTCACAACCCTGGATTGGATATTGGACTCTCTGTCTACTGCCTGTCACGACCCCGGATTGGATATTGGACTCTCTGTCTGCTGCTTGTCACGACCTTGGATTGGCTTTGGATTTTCTCTGCCGGTTGTCAGCTGGTAACCCGAGTTAAGGTAAGACTGTCGTCTTCTCAGGGATTCACTAACACGCTGCGTAACAATAATTAAGGGAAACAGAATAAAGAAAGTATTATTCCCAGGCTTCTATATCCTTAATTCTGCATCTATACTTACCATTTGAGCTTTTTCCAGTTGGCCAGACTAGATTCAGCAGGGAGTCTGCTCCACACACAGAATTTCTTCAGGGTGTTCTGCCCTCTGTCTCCTCTGATGCAATAACAGTACTTTTTATAAGTTCTCAATACCTTAAAATGCAGTTGAGAACAAGTGTCTCTTTCTGATTGGATATATGTTCCAATTCTTTTTCTCATAAAAGGACTTCATGTACAACGTCCTATATGAAAAGCCAAGTTATATGATGCTACTAGCCATATAAAGTCATGGCTATAGGCATGGCTATTTTGTAGCACATAGCAACAGATGTCCATCTGCAGTATTTTTAAACAGTCACTGACTGCATTATTGTCTGATTGAAAACAGCATATTGCATGCTATTTCATATCCTCAGCAGTTCTTTTCCATCTCCAGAATACCTCTGTCCATTGTATCTGAGTAAATATAGAAACTCTCAAGTCTTCAGCCTTTTTTTTATTGTACTAGCTCAATCTGGTACCAGATGCAGCATAAAAAATACAAGAAATCAAATAAATCATCTCCCCATCATCCCACACTGTCATGAGCAGCACCCATCTTTATCTATCATCTTCCATGGCCACCATAGAATAAGCTTTCTTGACACAAGTGGTTTGCAGCAGACAAGATTATCCTCCTTCAGCAAAGAAGACTGAACCACAGATTTTGGTTACATATGTCTCACTGGGCCCATCAAGGACATTGGCATATTGGGAACACAAGGCAGCTGTCTAATCAGACTTGGTCCAGGTGGCCCAGCATTTCCTCTCCTACCCACCAACCTACATGCCTAGTGAATGGATATTCTCAATAGCAGATGACATATAGAGGTCAATATTCAAAAGCCATTTAGATGGATAACTCACAAGTTCTACCCTGGTTTTAGGAGCTTGGTCGGTGCGAGCCTGGCTTCAGTGATAATGACTGCACATGGGATGCAGCAGTTTTTTTGAGCTCAGGGGCAGCCTGAGCCTTAGCACTTGTATCTGGGGCAGAGCCACATTGGGAAAGCATGGGGAAATGTCCGCACTTTGCAGGGGACACAAAGCAAGCTGGGTCTCGGGCAGTGAGTTCAAATAATTTTGCCACACTATTTTCAGTTAAGGAGATCTGCTGAAAGCACTGTTGCAGCTGCTTTGGAGGGGAGCCGCATCGGTGTTGCCAGTTGTGGTTTCAGTTCCCATAGTGGATTCTATGGAGGAGGTGGATATGATGGCCATTTCTGGTGAGTGGGGAAGAGGTAAAGAGCACTGACTTCGTTTCACAGTCCTGTGGAGTGCTAAGAGTACTGGCCCTTCTTGAAATAGATAATGACTGTCCTTTGGGTTGCAGCACTTTCCTCCTCAGAGTCATGTAGCCTTGGCAGCAGCTGGGCTTCAGATTTGCAGACCTTCTTGAAATGTTTGTAAGAACCATTTCTCATGGGACAAACTTTGGTCTTGAGACCAACTTGTGAAAGCCAAAGGAGGTAATTTTCAAAGTAGTTAGGTGTGTAAATGTAACATATTGTAGCAATTTTCAAAAGCCATTTACCCACGTAAAGTGCACTTATACGGGTAAATCTTATGGGCAATTCAATGGTATATATTGTATTGTAGCAATTTTCAAAAGACCCCTTACTTGAGTAAAGTGCATTTACACATGTAAAACCTAATTTTAAGCATGTAAATGCTTTTTAAAATCAGGTTCTATGGGTTCAGGATGTAGAAGTTGGGAGCGTTGGTGATATTTCCTATAAAAGGGAGACTCCTCAGAGATTAAGTTTCTAAGTATAGTTGGTTCCATTCCCTGCTTTGCTTTGCCTTGCCCAAGCTTATATCTGTATCCATTCCCTGTCACTGGTCAATATCCTGCCCAGCCTACATCTGTATCCAGTTCCAGCCCTTATTCAGTATTCCACTACTCTCCTGTTCCAGTATCCAGTCATCAGCTTCTTGCCTGTTCCAGTACTCAGATCTCTACTTCCACTCTGTCTTTGCCCACAATGTCCAGCTTGTGACTGACCTCAGTTCTAGTTTGTGCCTGCCTTGCCCAGCCTATTTCGCCCTGTCCAGCTTGTCCAATCTTATCCAGCTTGTCCAGCCTTGTCCAGCCAGTCCAAGCTTTGTCAAACCTGCCTAGCCTCATCCAGCCTGCCCTGACTCACGTCAGGTTGTTCAGCCACCAAAGCCAAGCTCTAATGCCCCCAGAACTCAAGGGCTCAACCTGTAAGGGTGGGGGATGGCTAGGCAGAAGATAAATCCCAGTCCAGTCCACTGATCCTGTACAGCTCCTGATGGAGTACATAAGATTTGCCATACCGGCTCAGACCAAAGGTCTATCAAGCCCAGTATGTTGTTTCCGACAGTGCCCAAGCCAAGACACAAGTACCTGGAAGGATCCATCCCGAGGAATAGATATATGCAGTAGATTTCCCCAAGTCCTCCTTAATAATGGGTTATGGACTTTTCCTCCAGGAACTTGTCCAAACCTTTTTAAACACAGCTACACTAATAGCTTTCACCACATCCTCTGGCAACAAATTCAAGAGCTTAATTAAGCACTGAGTAAAAAAATATTTTCTCTTATTAGTTTTTAAATGTATTACCCAGTAACTTAATTGTGTGCCCCCTAGTCTTTGTACTTTTCGAAAGAGTAAACAACTGATTAACATTTACTTGTTGCATTCCACTCATTATTTTATAGATCTCTATCATATCTCCCCTTAGCAGTCTCTTCTCCAAGCTGAAGCATCCTAACCTCTTTAGTCTTTCCTCATACAGGAATCATAGAAACATAGAAATGACGGCAGAAGACCAATAGACCCAACTAGTCTGCCCAGCAAGCTTTCACACTTATTTTCTCATACTTATCTGTTACTCTGACCACTGAGTTCAGGGCCCTTATTGGTAGTTTTTTATTCTAATTTCCTTCCACCCCCGCCATTGATGCAGAGAGCAGTGTTGGAGCTCATAGGCAAGGCTTGAAACTGGTAATGACCATCCAAAATAGCAAATTGGAGGAACCGCCGATATTCCTGCCAGATGGGAATATGCAGATATGCCTCCGTCAGATCCAGAGATGTGAGGTACTCCCCTGCTTGAACAGCCATTATGACAGAGTGTATTATTTCCATTCTGAAATGTGTGACCCGTAGATGATGGTTGATGCCCTTGAGATCCACTATGGGCTGAAACAAAATTAATGGAATATCGGCTCATATTTCACTGTGATTCAGGAATGGGAATCCATTGACCCAAAGTAATCTGGACCTATCTGTGATATAACCGAGATAGGTGACCACCTATCTCCTGCACTACCAGGTGAGCCCGCAAACCTTTATTGGGAAGAGCGTGAAGCTCCACCTCTGGAACCCACATCTTTATGAGGACCTCAAGGGCGAAAATACTGAGACCTGTGGAAGGGAAGAGACCTCGAGGAAGAACCTCCCCTATAACACTAAAAACGCCCATAGTCTTGAGAGCGACCACTCGCCTGAAAAGACCGGGCCATGGGTTTCTTGTCCTCCAGCAAACAAGGGACCTAGGACTCTCCATATTTACTTGGCAGTTTTTCAAACTCACTGCCAAATAAAAGCGAGCCTTTGAAGGGAAACTTGATAAGATTGGCCTTTGAGATAGTATCTGCTGCCTGGCTGCAATAATTGAAGCCCCCCTCCCCCCCCCCCAGTGGCAGCCATGCGAACCAAGCAACAGCCTGCATCAGCTAAAAAGGCAGTCCTCGGTTCTATTATAGGTTCAAGATCAGATACGGTGGTGGCAGAATCTTGACAAAGCACAATGTAGTCCAAGCTGTCAAAGCACAACAAGAAGCAATTTGTAAGTTCATCTTTACTACCTCAAAAGCTTGCTTCAGGATGGCCTCAATCTTTCTGAGTATCCTTCAATGCCACACCTCCATCTACCGGGATGATGGTAAGTTTCAGGACTGAACAAACCAAGGCATTCACCTTAGGGAAATGCTTGCAGATCCAAGGGATATAAACCCGCCAAAAGATGATCTCCTTTAAAGGAAGACTCAGTCTCACTCCATTCCAGATCAGTCAACTCCTGGATTGCATCTAGGAGGGGAAAGAAATAAGAAGCCTTGCGCAGGGTAACCAAAATGGGATCCTTCTTCTGCAACCCCAAGGAGTCAGGCATAGCCACTCCAAGGGTCTCCAGAGTCTGAGAGATCAAGTTCAAGAACTCATCTCTATGAAAGAAACAGAGAAGAGTTCTATAAGGCTCCAAATCTGGGGAAATCTCCCCTTCTTCAGCAGGAGAGTCACCACCATCATCATCGGTCTCATCCTGATCGACCTGCATTCAAGCCTTGTCAGACCATGCTGCATCATGGCGCTTGACCGTGGGAACAGGCAGAGAAGCACTTCTGTGCACATGGACCAACTTTAGCAGGCAGTGCTGACTCAGAAGACTGTCCCTGAAGAAAGGTCTGAAATCCCTGGAAAAATTCATCCCAGGAAAAGGAGGACGGTCCCATTCCCAGCCCCATAGGCCTAAAGTTGACATTCTGAGATCGAGTGTCTCCCAATGACATGGTCTGTGGATCGACCGACGAATGAGAAACCTTTGTCTTGCCATTCTCGGTCCCACTCTCTGCCAACCGAAGAGATGGACTATCATCAGCAAAATCAGAAAGAGCATCCAGGCGGTGCTGACATAGGCTTAATGGCTATGATGTGGCAAGCAGCACAAATAGATAGGCGCTTAGGCTTCTTAGCCGCGGGTGCCATGGTTGTAAGTGCCTAGATTATGTGCATATAAAAACCACGCCCAAAATGGATGCACACAAAAAAGTGTGCACGCATGTATACGCACCTAGGCATGCATCCAACTAGGCACTCAACTGGACATCCAGCACTGCTTGACCACACAACTGAACATGCAAGAGCGTGCCGATGGCCCACCGAGAGAAAAAGTGCGAAATCTCCTTGCAGCCTACTTCGTACCAAAAAGAGAAAAGCCTGTAGCGGGGCCTAGCCAAATGGCTGCTCAACCCACTGAGCCTGCACTACCATTTCACTTCACAAACTCCCCAGAGACATGAGTGGAATAACCAAACGCCAAGGTATTTGACCCTTTCTCCTGCTTTTCTCTGTTATCTTTCTTTTAGAAAGGTAAAACAAAACCTTTTACCTGAGCTCAGCCCTCCCAGGCTGCGAGCAGGAATGGGTCCCGGCTACAGGGGGAGAGGGCTAAAGCCTTCAACGCCAAACCTCTTTTGGCCTGCAAATGCTATTACATTTTTTTAGGTCCACACCAGTCAAGGCTACTGGATTGAGGGCACTCTACTGAGGGAGGGTTTGCAACAGTATCACCTCAGAAGGCACGCGGTGCTAGATAGATGTCTCGTCTGTCCATTATCTTCTTTTCTTCTTTTTACTCACAAGCAATCCCCCGAAGGGACATGTATGTCCACCATCTGCTGGAGATGGAGAATACTGGCGGGCTGATGTCGAGGCAGGATTATATGGCTGTGACGTCAGCTTTTGACCTCTCTATATCTGCTGGCGAGGTGCATAACCCACTTGTTGGGATTGACCTACCTGAACACTAAGGAACTGGTGTTCTCCATGGACAGCAGGATAAGTTAGCAATCTCCCTTTGGAGCTAAACATTTTCTTGTAGTTTAGCTATATTATATGACCAAGAGGCCTCACAATGCACATTCTTGTACTGTGCATGCCACACATGTGCACAAAAGCCTTCTAGGCTTTTCTTGTAAAAGCTGAGCCTGTTCTATGTCTAGAGTAATGCCAATAACATCACCACATGTGTGACTGACTTTTACTGATGTCCATGAAGGATACAGATTACAGGTAAGCAACTTTGCTTTCTTACATTCCCCACCTCTCATTTCCACTTGATGTCCTATATGTTATTTTTCTTCAACCTTTCCAATGTCCTGTAGTCCTGATGTACAAAGTAGCTTCTCCTAATTTATAATGCATATTGAGATGCAATTTGTAGACAAGGCCTATAATGTGCTTTGAGATACGGTTTAAGAAAAGTCTCTTAAAGCACTTTGGGATATGGTGTCTATGAAATTCACACTCCTTTCTTCATTAATGCAGTTTCACTTATATTTGCTGACTCTTTTTGGTACAGAGCTACATCTCAATTTCCTCAATTAATTCAGCATCAGGTCATCCCAACTCAGATGAGGTCTCACCTTCTTCAATGAGTTCAACATCAGATTGTCATGCCTCAAGCGAGGTCTCACCTTCTTTAATGCTGCCAGATCTGATGGGTGGCAGGGACTGTAGAGAAGGGATCTGCGTGATGAGAGGTTGTTGTGGAGGTAACTGCTGGATGATGGTGGCAGGCTGTTGGGGAATCTAAAAAGGAAAAGAAGACCAAAGGGCCAAATTTCTCGTTATTTGCATCCTAAGAGTTGGAATCATTCTCACTTTTCCTAGTCTACAAGGATTTCTCTTCATCTTTTGAATGCTACTCTACTGGTCTCAGAGCTATCACCATGTTCCCCAAGTTTTTGCAATACAATTCAAAATAATACACTATTTACTTCAGATCACAGAAATATCATTTACCATAAAATTGACAATTCATTGGGGGCTTCTTCCCTCTTTCCTCCTCATGCTGGCCAGGCAGAGGTTACTATTCTCCCCACTTACCCTGCAGTGACCTCCACTTCAGGCCCAGATCCCCAGCTGCCCATCAGGCCTCTACTCTCTCTCCCCATCCTCCCTTATTAAGAGAGCAGGAGAATTTCCAAGCTGGTGTTCTCTGCTTTGGCAGAAGTGACTAATATATGGGGGGGGGCCTGCGAGCTGACATACATCACAGGCCATATTGCGGCCCCTTCCCTCTTCCTGTTTGGGCAGCAAATCTAGAGAAGGAGCATCTACTATTGGGAACTGCGTGTTGGCATGTCCGGACAGTCCTCACATGGTTGTTAACCCGCTCCGTATGGGTTTCCTTTTTGGGCATCTGTAAGTGGGAAACAGGCAGGCCGAGATTGTGATGAAAGAAGGGTTTTAGACAGGCAGGACAGTTAGGTTATCCAGAAGACCAGGGGGAGCTCTAAAGGGAGTCCCAGGAGGAACACTGCCTTAAGGCAGGAAAAAAGGTAAACAAGAGTTGGCTAGGGGATTGTAAAGCAGAAAGAACAGGAAGCACAGGGCTGCTGGGAAACATGGTCTTTGTAATTTTCAAAAGAGTAAACAACCGATTAATATTTACTCATTCCACTACATTCATTATTTTATAGACCTCTATCATATCTTCCCTCAGCCATCTCTTCTCCAAGCTAAAGAGTCCTAACCTCTTTAGTCTTTCCTCATAGGGGAATCTTTCCATCCCCTTTATTCTACGCGCGTACCCCTTTGAAAATCTACCCGATAATGTATAGCAAGGTAAATGGATAGAGTGTAGTAAGTATGAGGTGCGTGCGCCATTAGCATATCCAAACCAGTGCGTAGCTAATAGCATTTATCACATGTAAATGCCATATTGATGAGGCTATTAGCTATTCCCCTCTTCTATAACATGGGATGCACACATTTTTATTCTAAAAAAATTAATGCCTGCCATTTTTTTCAACAAAGGCGGAGCCTGGGGGGAGGGGAGGGGGAGGGGATGGCATCCCGGCCTCTTGGCCTTCAGCGGACGGATTTTTCATTGAAGGGGCGGGGCTTCAGCCTTGCATACAAAATGCTTTGTTTTAAACTTTAACAACTATGGGACAACTGCGAGTGTTACGGGGGAGGGGACGGGGGGGCTCTAAGCAGACCCTTGTGGGTTTTTACAGCTCACCGGAGGGAGCGTTCTCAGGGCCGAGGAGACCCTTTAAGCGACGGGCTGCCACTGCACGTTGCGTTACTGTTGTGATATCCCCCCCCCCCCAAAGGAAATATACCACGGGATTCACAAAGCCGTTGGGTCATTTACCATGGCTTTGTTACTCCTCTTTGTTTCCCTCAGAGGAAAAATACTGCGGCTTAGTGAATAACCTCCAAAGTTTAGCGACCTTTGGCTATTCCCTCCCTCAGCTCACCCGTAACAAGAGTTCTCATGAAAGGCACAGGGGGATATTCAGTGACTATATTAGTAGTAGTTGAAGGTTAAAGAAGTGGTCTCTATGTAACAAGTGTATAAAGGAAATCATGCATCTGCCATTATCCTCATTATTTCCTTTTTAGCCCCATTATGATAGGGTCTGATTGCCTTGGCACATAGATCAAAGGAATTCTGCTATCAGTACTGTGAAAGATTTATGGCTTTGAGTTATTGATATCTTATGGCAGGACATGCTCTGCTTGTATAGAAATTCCCCGGTTGTATCAGAGGGGCCTTACCTGCTGCTGTATGATCCTAGGGGGCTCCATCTGTGCAGGAGGGGGTGGGGGGTGATAGGCCTGCACTGGCAGAACCTGTTGCAGAGGCTCCAAGTACCTCTTTTGATGGCTTCCACCCCAGGTATGAGGCCGAGAGATCTCCTCCAGCAGCTGCTGCTCCTGCAGGAAGAAACAAAGCAAACTTCAAGCTATGGTCATTTATGGACAAGTACTCCGGTATTAAAAACAAATAGTACAAATGGGGGGGAGTCCCATGATGGCTATGAATTAGGCAGACATGTTTGATTCTTCTCCTTCATGGTGGATGAAGCTTTTTTTCTGTTTGCCCTTTTCTTAGCTTTACTTGGCCATGGGAATGACTATGAGGATAGATACAATGCATACCTTCCCCACTGAAGACTGTCAGTCTGGTTCTCTCCTTTCCTTTCTGGTGAAGGAATGATTGCTGGGGGTTTCAAACCCAGTATTGTCTTGGGATCAGCATTGACCACATCTGTTTGCAACTCAGATCCAGCCCCCAACTATAATGTAACTCGGCTGCAAAAGAAATTTAAAATCGCTTTTCCAGGTAACGTGACCTCAATCTAGCGTCAACCCTGCAGAGGCTCCATTGCTTTCCACACATGCCAAGAAGCCAGAGGAGATGCGTGACATGTTATAGTGGGAGGTAGGGATGTGAATTGTTTTTTGACGATTTAAAATATCGTCCGATATATTTTAAATCGTCAAAAATCGTTAGAACCGCGATACAATAACAATTCCCCCGATTTATCGTCAAAAAATCGTAAATCGGGGGAAGGGGGAGGGCGGGAAAACCGGCACACTAAAACACCCTAAAACCCACCCCCGACCCTTTAAAATAAATCCCCCACCCTCCCGAACCCCCCCAAAATGCCTTAAATTACCTGGGGTCCAGAGGAAGGGTCCCGGTGTGATCTTTTACTCTCAGACCTCCGTGCGTTGTAGAAATGGTGCCGGCGCTACCTTTGACCTGTCATATGACAGGTCAAAGGTAGCGCCGGCGCCATTTTGTTTTTTTGTCCCCCCGACATCAGGAGCGTAGGAGATCGCTCCCGGACCCCCGCTGGACCCCCAGGGACTTTTGGCCAGCTTGGGGGGGCCTCCTGACCCCCACAAGACTTGCCAAAAGTCCAGCGGGGGTCCGAAACGATCTCCTACCGCGAATCGTTTTTCCGTACGGAAAAACGATTCGACTGCAGGAGGTCGTTCCGGACCCCCGCTGGACCCCCAGGGACTTTTGGCCAGCTTGGGGGGGCCTCCTGACCCCCACAAGACTTGCCAAAAGTCCAGCGGGGGTCCGGAACGACCTCCTGCAGTCGAATCGTGTTGCCGTACGGCCGGCGCCATTTTGCGCAAAATGGCGCCGGCCGTAGACATTATTACAGAGTGTAAAGTTTTTATTTGAAAATGAGTCACCTTCAAGTGACAGTTGATCCTCTTGAGATCTAACATGGTTGAAAGGAGCCCTTCTTCTTGGGCACAACAAAATAAATGGAATATTGCCCCATACTTTCTTGAGATGTGGGCACTGGAACCACAGCCCTCAGTCTGAGGAGCCTTTGAAGCATGAACTCCATTGCCTGCTTCTTCTGTGGGGAGTGCAGGAGACACCATGAACACATCCCGAGGAATACTGTGAAATTCCAGTGCATACCTTTTGCGTACCACCTCCAGGTCCCACTGGTCCAACGTGATCTCGACCCACCTCCAATAAAAAAGAGAGAGAGATGTCCCCTATTTCCTATTCCGGAAGGTGGGTCGGCAAACCTTCTTTGGAAAGTTCAGGAAGGTCCACCACATGAGTCCACTCCTTTCTTGGGCTGCTTGGGTCAAAAAGACTGAGACCTACTGAAATACCGAGTCCACTGAAAGGTCGTCCCTCTGTAGGGACGAAAATGCCTGGAATGCCGGAAACAAGCCCTCATACCAAACGGGGCGCTGTAACTGTTTCTTATCCTCTGGCAACCTAGGCACCGGAGACTCGCCCCACTTACTGACCAGTTTCTCCAACTTGCTACCAAACAAGATCGAGCCTTTAAAGGGCATCCTGGTAAGACTGGCTTTGGAAATTGTGTCAGCTGACCAATTTCACAATCAGAGTTGACGCCTGGACGCTATCACCGAAGCCACTCCTCTGGCTGAGGTCCAGACCAAATCACAGTTTGAGTCTGCTAAAAAGGCAGCAGCAGGCTCCATAACCGCTCTGGAATTTCCTACAGACTCATCAAGCTCCTGAGAGAGAAGCAGACAAGATCTCGCCACTAGGGTGCAACAGGAGACAATCTGTAAATTGCTTAAAAATAGCCTCAATTCTTCATCATGTTCATCCTTCAAGGCCGCTCCTCCCTCTACAGGGGTAGTTGACCACTTAGACATGGCACATACCAGAGCATCCACTTTGGGAAAACACAAAGGCTTTCTCACAGCCCGATCCAAGGGGGTACAGGTCTTCCTGTATCTGATCCCCTTTAAAATTTGCTTCTGGGGCTTCCCATTCCAGTGAGAAAGAGAAATAGCTGGTGTATATTAATCTTTACTATGACTGCAGTGAAAACATTTTTTTATATTAACTTTTTTAAATTTTTAACATTTCTAAAATAGAGGAAAAGATCTCAGCACTGGTATTTTTCTGAATGAATTATCAGAAAGTAGACCAGTTGTTGCAATCATAGGTCAAAAAACCTCTAATAATTCCCTTTTTATTGAAAAAAAATTTTCTATTTTTAATATTTAAAAATTTTTTTAAACATGTTGGTAAGTATCAAAACTTGCTCACAAAGTTTTATATTCTCTTTGTGGATTGATAGTGAGCAAGAAGTTTTGGTTGGCAAAAAATGAACTGATTCAAAATTCAAGCCGATACTTTTCCTTATCTATGAAATATAATTGCAGTCTCTTGTACATTGCCCGATCAACATCAATGCGGTTGTGCCTTGCCAATTGACTTGAAGCCCGATAATTAAAAGTTTGATTGTGAAAGAAATCATATAACTTGTCAAGACGCGATACTGCCCTGACGCAGCATTTTCTGCGGCGTTTCTTGCGTCTCCCAGTGCAATTCAGACTAACAACTTTGCCAAGATAAGTAAAATCTTGATTTACAAGCAACTTATACAGTGCTATCGAAAATGTGCTTTGAATTGTTTCTGTGGCAGCTTTTCAAATGCCGATGAGACCGTGTGTCCTTGAATTGTTTTCTCAGCAGCTTTAAGAGCCGTGAGACTTTAACTTCAATTGTTTGGCAACTTATTCAGTGCCATTTAGAATGTGGTTTTGAACAGTTTCTTCAGCAGTCCTAGAGCAAGAGACTTTAACCATAACTGCATTAATGTTGATCGGGCAATGTACAAGAGGCTGCAATTATGTTTCATAGATAAGGAAAAGTATTGGCTTGAATTTTGAAGCAGTTCATTTTTTGCAGACCAAAAATCTCCAAAACAAAACGTCTCCATAGTGTTCCACTGGTGAGCCATGACGCTTACCATAACCAGTACTTCAAAATCCCTCCTCTCCAATCTTCAACCCAAGAGGATCTAGAGAGTATCTCTCTTGAGCATACTTGGCACGTGTGTGTGTGTGTATATATATATATATATATATATATATATATATATACATACATATACATACATATACACCTACTGATCCCATTCCCCAAAATGCAAAACCCTCCTGTGGGCTAAAAAAAAGTTTGATAATGGTGCAAAGCTACCATTACAGAGGAAACCTGTTGAGGATGAAGGGGAATGAGAGAGAGAGAGAAAGTAACTGCTGGGCATGGGGAGAACAGAGAGTGATTGCTAGGAATGAATGAATGAATTGAAGAGAACAAGATAAAGTGACTGGGGATAAGGGGGATTGAGAGAGAAAGAGTGACTGCTGGGCATAGGGGATTATGAAAGAGACTCACTGCTGGGGATTGTGGTAGATTGAGATCAAGAGTGAAGCTGGGAATGGTGAAGGACTGAGAGAGAGAGCATGAATACTGGGAATGCTGGCGGATTCAGACAGAGTGTGACTCTAAGGCTGGGAGTTTGAAAGAGAGAGTGCTGGAGATGGGGGAAATTGAAAGAAACAGAGTGTTATGGCGTGACCCCTTAGACCAAGACGAGGTTGGAGCTACCTGAGGGGGGGAACCCCTGCAGGTCCTGGTCTTCGGCAGGTGGAACTGGTCAATACAGAGACCCAACTGGACCTTCACCACTACCAGCCTTCATTTCCTGCAGGTTAAGCCCTTGGGTGCCGGGGCCAGCTGGACTTAGGCGCAGGTCTCCGATGACAAGGAATCCTATGACGAAAGAAGAAGGCAAGGCCAGATGGTCCACGGTGAGCAAGGAGAGTCCAGGCAATGGTCTAGAGGTCAGGGCAGGTGGCAGGCAAGCGGAATCCGAAGAACGTACCAGGGTCAAGAGCCAGAAGACAGTCCAAAGGGCATGGAGTCGGCTACTCGGAGTCAGGAACACGGAGTTAGGAACATGGCAACTAGCAGCTCCAATGGAGTTCGACCTGTTGCTGAGGTGTCTGTTGATAGCAGGGGCCAAAGTTATATAGGGTCCCAGGTCTGACATCAACAGGGTGGGCCGCGGCCATTTTCCCGCCGCTGGCTCTTTAAGAAGAGTAGACCGGCTCACGTGCGCACACCTAGGGAGCAGGCCAGAAGCCGCTGTGAGGAGGTGTCCCCATCGTGGCACACTAGGAGGACAGTGGGAGGTCAGACACGCCAGCGGGGATCCCCCGCTGTGACGAGGGAGTTGGGGGACGTTTCCGCCAGGTTGGCAAGTGGGGCTGGTCGCCGCCTGATGTGGCCAGCCGTGTAACGGTACACCCCCCCCCCCCCCTTTTAAGCCCCCTCCCTGTGGATGGGGGACGTGGAACTGTCTAAGCAATCCTTTATCCAATATATTGGAGGCGACTTCCCACATGTTTTCTTCGGGGCCATAACCCTCCCATGAGATGAGATACTCTTATCTTTGATTCCTCCATCCTCCGGCCTCCTTAACTTGGTCCTAATTCAGCGGATACTTCTGGTGGTTCTGGCGCCCTCCGGGATGGCCAAGATAGGATTAAGGGCTTGAGCAAGGACACGTCCCCCAGCTCCCTCCCATGACGAGGGAGCCGGGGGACAGTCTTGCCATGTCGGTAAGCAGGGCCAGTCGTCGCCTGATGCGGCCGGCCCATGTAACACAGAATGACCACTGGGGATTCGGTGGAGGGGATGGAGGTAATTTACATAAGTGTCCTGAATTTTCTCACAAAGAAAACACAGTGAAATGTCTCTTCTGTTCTGAAAGATTGCCTTAGGGGTCTATGTAGTATGTAATCCCTTCCCAGGCACATTCTATTAGAGCACACTTAGAAAAGGGTAATCTTAGAAGAGGAACATATTTACCAGTGAAGAATCTAAAGGATCCTTACTAATTTCTAGTTTTCATTTCTATATTTGTGTTTTATAGAAAAAATATATGCAAAAAGTACAACTGCACAACGTAGCCGAAAAATTCAGGGAGGAGTTTGGGGGGAGGGGGTATTTAATCCACATTCTTACCAATAATCTCAAACTACTAAGAGTCTCCGAGCTCGTCTAGTGCAGCATATCAGGAAACTGCCGGTCGGCACATCCTGTCTGCAGTTCTTACCCGAAGTCTCTGCAGTAGTTCCCTCCTCCTCTGCAGGGCGCCCTGTAACGCTTCCTCATATCCATCACTGCTCCCTGCGGAAGGAATCACAGCATCACTATCCGGGCCCCCTTCAGGAAGACGCACAGTTAGCACTACAGGAGACGCCACGCCTGTCATTAATGCGGGAGGAACTGCAGTACGGTTTTGAGAAAGTCAGTCACAACTAACCCCACCACCACCACCGGTTTCCCACAATTCCATGGCTGCTGCAGTCCTATCTACAGTATCTCCAAATGGCTTATTTTGTGCGTACCTCATAAGTCATGGTGCGTTGGGAATGACATCGGTCTCTCGTGTTTACTACTAATGCCCTTCTGCAGTTCAGAGGATGTAATGCACTTGGAGATTCTTCTTGATCAGGGCCAGTGGTGCCCATTATCATTGGGACTACTTCCGTATCTTTCCTCCACATTTTATTGGTCTCTGATTGCATCTCTTGCTACTTAAGGTGCTTCACTTTCTCCATGCAATCCACAGAACAGTAGCTGAGTTCTGACATCTCTATTAGTAATGTCATTCTTATGTTTTTCTCCTTTACCACTATGTCCAGTTTTTCTTTTTTTTCTTTTTAGCATCACTCTTATCAGTTGGAATGGGAATGTCCCAGGTGGCATCTAATGATTTATCTGCACTACATTTTAAATTATCTCTATTCTACATACCCCTGCAGCTGTCATCAGGAAGTCATCCTATAACCTGTGACAAGGAGGAACCACCCAGTTAATTTAATCCCCATGGCTCTCTCCCACTCTTGTCTTTTACCAAACTATCCTTGCAGAGACAGGAAACCCCCCAGTCTTAAAGCAGGAGGCACCACTACATACATTTTGCACCATTGTGTAAAGTGCTGGGCATGTAGGTCAGTGGGCCCTTCCATGCAAAAAAGAAACTCCTGGACAGTTTCAACCATCTGGTAAAATTACCACTAAAATTATTCAATAGCATCAATCAGTGAAGTTGTACACTCTCTGGGAGTGAGGTCTGGAGTCTATACAGGATAGGACAGAATCCCAATATTAACCCTGCACCTTAAGTTCTACAATACCCTGCAATCACAAAAGCTCCTTCAAGAAAGGGTGCAGGGTAGAACCAGGACCCTCCCCCTTACCACTCACCATTGAAAAATAATGTTCAAATTCTGCTGTCATTTCACTGTAGCAGCAACACATTAATACACCTCAGTAACACTGTGTAATCATTCAAACCCTGCACAAATATGTACACAGAACCTATAGAAAACCTGCCATACCATAACACACTAACTGCCAGACTCAAAACAGTAATAACCCTACCCATGAAAAGGCAACACTGCAAATATTACACCGATATACTTCCCATTGGAAAACAGAACAGGTGGGGTTGCTATAGATCCCTACATAGAAACTATATGGTAGCAGAATACCTCACTTTCAGGCCGATACAGAAAAAAGTGCGGGAGAGCCGGCGAGTGCCCGCTCTGCTGACGTGCGCACAGGCCACTGTCCTGTTCACGCGATTCGGTATCGGCCCGCATGCAAATGAGGGCCCGCAGTAAAAAGAGGCACTAGAGACACTAGCGCGTCCTTAGCGCCTCCTTTTTGACAGGAGCGGCAGCTGTCAGTGGGTTTGACAGCCAACGCTCAATTTTACTGGTGTCGGTTCTCGAGCTCACGGGCTCGGAAAACGGACGCCGGCATAATTGAGCGTCCGTTTACAGACACGCGGGCCGCGGACACATTTTAAATTTTTTTTTATTTTTGAGGCCTCCGACTTAATATCGTTATGATATTAAGTCGGAGGGTGTACAGAAAAGCAGTTTTTTCTGCTTTTCGGTGCATTTCCCCGGTGCCGGCTGAAATTAGCGCCTACCTTTGGGCAGGTGTTAATTTCTGAAAGTAAAATGTGCGACTTCACTGCACATTTTGCTTTCTGTATTGCGTGGGAATGACTAATAGGGCCATCAACTTGCATTTGCCTGTTGCGGGCGCTATAAGTTTCGGGGGGGGGTTGGCCGCGCATTTTCGACGTGCTACTACCCCTTACTGTATAAGGGGTAAAGGTAGCGTGTCCAAACCCTGGCTAACAGTGCGCTCCACCGGAGCGCACTATACTGTATTGGCCCGTTTGGTCACACATGCAGAACACAAACAGACACACCAAATACAGAATAAAATAATAGAAATGTGCAGACAAAAACTGAACTGGAAACTGCAACAATCCAGACTCTGTACATAGTGCAACAATGAAAAAAGCAGAAATATCACCATTTCTCGTTAAACATCAAAAGTAAACAAGAAATATAAAACATCAACCAAAACTAATAAAATAAATAAAATTTTCAAATGAGCTGATAAATATAATAACATTCAATAATTTATAATGCATATAAAAATGTTTAAACATTTACCAAACACCAATAAAATATTTCAAAACAGCAAACACATCAAATAACACCAAATAATTAAAACAAATAAGGATAAAAATAATTCCCCCACAGGCCATACCTGGGAACTTTACATTTCCAGTCACCCTGAGATTTTCGTGGATTGGAGTGGGGCCCACACATGTTCATTTTCTCACACACTCACAGTCACTCTCAACATACAGCCTCTCACACACACACACATACAAACAGACTCTCTGACACACTCACAAGCACTCACAGGCTCTCACTCTAACACACACACAAATAGGCTCTCTCTCTCTATCACACACACACACAGTAAGTAGAAACACAAAGGCACTCTCTCCACTTTCACACACACAAACAGGCTCTCTGTCACATTCATAGGCACGCTCTCTCTCACACACAAATACACACACACACACACACACACACACACAAACATGCTTTCTCTCACATACTCACTGGTACTTTCCATTGTGTTTGCCGGTCACAAGACTCCGTGCCCAGCTTCGCTTACCCAACGCCGTGCCACTGCCGATGCAACACCCCCGCTTCGAGGCTCTGAACACCGCCACAGCTCTTCGCGGCTCAGGCCGCTGACTTTGCGCCATTGTCCTTTGCGGCAGGAATGCCACCGTCTTCCTCTGCATCCCAACCCCATCTCTCTGCACAATTTAAAGGGCACGTGGCAGGAAAAGTCCCATGGCCCTTACTGATGACATCACTGCTCAGGGGCTATATACGGCAAGTCCCTGCCTGCAGGCCTTGCCTTGGCAATAGGTCTCCACATTCCTCGTGTTGAACTTTCGCGTTCCTGAGTTTCTTCCTCGTCCCAGTCGTCTTCTTCACTCTTTGCTTGACTCAGCTTTGACTTTGGACTAGACATTGACTACGAGCTATGCTGCCTGCCGTGACCCTTGCTGGACATTTGACTACGAGCTATGCCACCTATCACGACCCTTGCCCGGACCTAGTCTCTGAGTCTGCCGCCTGTTTCGATCCTTGCGTGGATCCTCCCCCTTGCGGCTTCCTGTTCCAAGCTTGGCCTGCGCTACAGTCTCCTCTCTCATCTGGACTGCCTCCTCTGTGGAGACCCCACGTAAGTCCAGCCGGCCCCGGCACCCGAGGGCTCGACCTAAGGGGAATGTGGGCTGGTAGTGGTGAAGCGGGGTCTCTGCTCTTCTTCAGCCTCGCCTACCGATGGTGGGGGCCTGTGGGTCTCCTCCCCACAGGCAGCGCCAACTCCCCCTCGATCCAAGGGTCCACCAGCATAACACTTTCTCTTTCTTTGACATAAAAGGCTCTCTCACTCTCACACAAATGCACAGGCTATCATACAGGCATGCTCCCAGCCTCTCCCTCTCTTCTTCAGCCAGCTGCAGGGCTAATGTCAATGACTCTGCAAGGTCTCTTTAGCTGCTGGCTGCAGGGGAAATGCTGGTGGCCTCGCAGAGACTCTTCTGCTTCCTCCACTGGTTCCGGAGTAATGCAGGCATCCCCGCAGGGCTTCTTCTTTAGCTGCTGGCTGCAGGGGAAATGCTGGTGGCCTCGCAGAGACTCTTCTGCTTCCTCCACTGGTTCCGGAGTAATGCAGGCATCCTCGCATGGCTTCTTCCTCCGCCAGCTCCAGGGGTAATACATTCCAGCAGGGACTCTTATTTTGCTCCACCAATGGCCAAAGACGAGGAGACTCGGGGCACTGAGGAATAGGAAGGCATAGGCCCCACCGTGCCCGGAAGTGACGGCCCTGCCCATGGGAGTAGAAATAAGGGGAGAAATCTGCACGGAATGATTTTGGTGTTCTACATATTTCCTGCCAGTCCAGATGTTGCATATTATATAGAAAAATCACACGGTGTGCAAGCTGTGGTGACAAGGTTCGCATACTCTGGTGGCATAGTGTGCACTGTAACAGTTCAGGACAGGACAAAAAAATGTGCATTGGTTGGGAATGGTGGGGAAGGAAAGGGACAGGGAAGGGGCATGGAGGCTGCATGGGAGAAGGCGTTTCTCTCTCCCTCTCCCTCTCTCTCACACACACCTTCCTCCCTCCTCCTCACTTTACTGCTAGGCCTGTGGCTCCTGTTAATTAAAGCTTTTTGCACAACAGGCTCCTCTCCCCCACACCTGACTGGCCCACTCACCCATTTTCTAAACCTATTTTAAGTCTTAGTTCCTCACTAGATTTCGTCATTTGCCACATATCCTGCACGTCTCGTTAGCTGTACGCCTCTGCTTCACAGCTGGTTAGGATTTTTCGTTTTTACTTTTTATTTATAACCATTTTCGATTTTATACTTCAGGAAACAAACTCTTAAGAGGAATATGAACAAGAAAAAAAAAAAGCAAACACCACACATGAAATTACAGGCATCCTAATACATTTTTCCATTTAAATAGTAGCACCCACAATAAAAAAAAATTACACCAAAATGGTGAAATAATAAGAAAAAACAGGAGGAGCAGAAGCTATTAGGGACGGACCCAGAAAACAAAGTGGAAGCCGATCCAGTTGGCTGTGTTACAGTGAAAACAATAGGAATCGGATGATGATAAGAAGCCCTTTATTTCAATGCCCGACTCTGGCCGAGTTTTGCTCATAGAGCTGCCTCAGGGGCAACTAATAAATGAATAAATATATAGATACAACAACTTAAAACAACACAATTAAATAATTCAAAACAATAAAAACATAAAATACGTGTATTGGTGTACATACTTAAATCATAAAATAAAATACATGTATAGGTGTTCAAATCAGGATTAAATCTATATGTGAAGAAACATAATTAAATAATTAAAAACATAAAATCATAAAATACATGTATAAATGTGTAAACATTGAATACAAATATTCAATACATGTATAACTATGCAAACTCATGGAATCCAAACAAATTTATTTATTTATTTATTTATTTATTTATTTATTTAACAGTTTTTTATACCGACCTTCATAGTAAATAACCATATCGGATCGGTTTACATTTAACAGAGGGTATAACTGAAGGAACAATTCAAGTAAACAATAAATAACCATAGATAGGAATAAGTCAAAGTTACAATCAACGGGAGTCAAGAACTTGGAAGCTTAAAAACAAGCTGGAAGGAAGATAAAGGCAAGTATTAATTATGAAAGATACGATAGGGAGAAACTTAAAATGTACTTGGACACCAAAATGGTGTAGACAGAAACAATGAATAGTTAAATGAAGCTGGAGAGGCTAACTTAGCGTGGTACTAATTAATGATCAGATCATATAGTGGAGTCAATGTTATTAAAATTAATGCTTGAGAATTAAAAATGAAACTTCATTATCAAGAGCTGGAAACTTCTCATAGTACGATCTGATACTGTGGAATACAATGTGAATCAATATGTGCACTCAATGTTTATTGTTTGCATGTGATATGTGCTATAACATACAGTAAAATCCATCTAAATAAAATCAAATTGATTGTACTATTAAAAAATGCCAGTATTAGTCATAATTTAGATTGTGACAGCTTAAAAAAAAAAGAGACAATAAATAGAAGTAACTATAAAAAATTCAATATATAAAAAATATACCAAAAACTGTAAAAACATTAGACTCCAATTAATAGTACAAATTAATTCTTCATAGATAAACTCCTAAATCTGACTCACTATTGAGACCATTGGGTGACAAAGTGTCAAATTCA
This sequence comes from Rhinatrema bivittatum, assembly GCF_901001135.1. Classification (NCBI taxonomy): domain Eukaryota; kingdom Metazoa; phylum Chordata; class Amphibia; order Gymnophiona; family Rhinatrematidae; genus Rhinatrema; species Rhinatrema bivittatum. Next base: position 332,507,258 of record NC_042620.1, read on the forward strand.
AAAATAAACCTCTGTTCATTCCTAAGAAGTAAATTATTAAAATCTCCACCTCTCCAGTTTGCATTTGGCTTTTGAATTACACAGAACCTGAAATCTGAAAACTTGTGACCAGTCTCGATGCAGTGTGCAACTAGAGGTTTTCCTTCATTTAATCTGTTTATTGCACTTTTATGCTCAATTACCCTTTTATTAAATTGCCTGACTGTTTTATCTATGTACCATTTTTTACAAGGGCAAATAGCCACATAAATCACTCCCGAGCTTTTACAATTTGTTGAATCATAAAGTTTGAAGACTCTATCTGTATTGCCAATCTCTAAAGTCTGTGTTCTAAGGTTTACGTAACAAACACAACAATTACCACAAGGACGATGTCCTACTGTTCCCTTAATCTTAGACAAAGCAATGGGTAATGCTGATGGTGCTAACAGTTCTTTGAGATTCGTTTCCCGTTTGTTGGCAACCATTACTTGTTTGTCACAGAATGCCGGAAGAGCTTGCAATATGTGCCAGTGTTTTTTAATGACTTGTGTAATGTTATGCGAAAGACCTGTCAATGTAAGTGGGCAAATTATTCTATTCTTTTGGTCCCTCTTTTTCTTTTTTTGTAATAGAGTGTCACGTTGTTGTTTATCTGCCTTCCTGAAACATTCGTCTATACAATTCTCTGGATAGCCTCTTTCTAAAAACCGTGTTTTCATTTCTTCAGATCTCATTTTGAATATTTCAGTATCAGTACATAGTCTTTTTAAGCGTAAAAATTGACTATACGGCAAATTTCGTATCAATGATTTGTTATGGCAACTGTCACAGGATAAAAACTTATTTTTATCCGTAGGCAGATTTTCAAAGGCCCGTGCGCGTAAATCCTTCCGGATTTACACGCGCAGGGCCCTCGCGCGCCGGCGGCCTATTTTGCATAGGCCGCCGGCGCGCGTAAAGCCCTGGGACGCGCGTAAGTCCCGGGGCTTCCTGTCGGGGGCGTGTCGGGATGACGCGGCGTTTAGGGGGCGGGGCGCGGCATTTCGGAGGTGGCGACGTGGGCGTGGTTTCGGCCCGGGGGCGTTCCGGGGGCGTGACCATGGCCTCCGGGACAGCCCCCGGGACCGGACCACGGAGCGGGGCAGCCGGCTGACGCGCGCAAAGTTACGCCTGCTTTCAGCAGGCGAAACTTTGCCGACAAAGGTAAGGGGGGGGGGTTTAGATAGGGCCAGGGGGGTGGGTTAGGTAGGGGAAGGGAGGGGAAGGTGGGGGGAAGGCGAAAGAAAGTTCCCTCCAAGGCCGCTCCGAAATCGGAGCAGCCTCGGAGGGAACAGGCAGCTACGCGCGTATCTTATAAAATCCAGCGTACTTTTGTTTGCGCTCGCGCAAGTTTTTAAAATCTGCCCCTATGTGATCTCTTTTTATCAATATATCTAAAAATGGGATTTCTTCAGAATCAAACTGCATTTTAAAATGTAAATTAGAATCTAATCTATTAAGCCATTCTAAAAATTGTAGTAAAACGGATTCACTGCCTCTCCATATTAAAAACACATCATCAATGCTTCCATAGTAAAACATTGCTTTTAAGTCTATGATCTGCCAGAAATATTTTCTCAAAATTTACCATATAGAGGTTTGCAATCGATGGGGCCATTGGAGACCCCATCGCTACACCTTTAATTTGCATGTAATATTCACGATTGAAAGAAAATAAATTTTTTTTCAATACTATACTAGCAAGCTCTGTAATAAACTGATTTGGTAGCCGAGAGTTACTATTGTATAGATGGACAATTTCTTCCACAATTAGAACCGCCTCATTCTGTGGTATGTTGGTATATAGCGAGTCAACATCTAAAGTCACCAAAATGACGTCTATATTATCAATTTTCAACTCCATGAGTGTAGTAATCATGTGGGCTGAGTCTCTTATATAGGATGGTATCTTAGGAACATGTGGTCGCAAAAATGTATCAATGAAAATAGCCAGTGGTTCCATTAGTGAACTATTAGCAGAGATAATGGGTCTTCCAGGTGGATCTCGTACTGATTTATGTATCTTCGGCAGTACATACATAACTGGCATCACGGGAAACTGTACCGTGAGGAACTCTCTCTCTTTTTTGGTAAGATAATTGCCAGATTCACCAATTGATATGATATTGTCAACTTCTTTTTTAATCATACCTGTGGGATCATTCTTTAATTTCTTGTAAAAATTAGTATCATGTAATTGTCTTTCTATTTCTTGGATATACTTAGACTTATCCATGACAACAATTGCCCCTCCTTTGTCTGCTGGTTTAATTATTATTGATTGATCCTTCCTCAATCTGGTGATGGCATCTTTTTCTGGTAGAGATAAATTGTGTCTATATCTGAATTTCTTCTCTTTTTCTGAAATATCTTTCAATATTAGTGTTTCAAATGTATGTACCTATACATGTATTTTATGTTTTTATTGTTTTGAATTATTTAATTGTGTTGTTTTAAGTAGCATTTCAATAGACCTTTTTTCTGAGCAATAGTACAATCCTTTAAATCTAAACGACACACTTTTGAAACATCGGCATGAAACTTTTCCCTGGTTGTATTCGTATACACCAGATATTTATTATGATGGGAATTTAGAACTAGTTTAATATTGATTATGATCCTTGGACCTCTCATATTTATCTACAGTGCTGGTAATAGTTTTGTGTGTGATTTGTGAGTTTATTAAATATGTTTCTGTATCTAATTGGTAAGATGGTGTTTAATAAATGCTTTAGATATAGTAGAAATTAATATTGAGATTAATCCCCCGTACTGCCTCTTCACAAGAAACGAGCCTCCACTTCAGAAAATGTTCCCTTTATCACAGGGACTCTGTCCAGGCTCTTAATCTTAAATCCTGATAGTCCTGAGGGAGCAGGAGCAATCCCCACCTTTTTCAGCCCCATCTTTCAAAATGGCACTAGCTGATCCCCAGGCACTTCTTTGCTGCTCTCGTGGGCAAGCTATTTGTTCACAAGTTTCACTACTGATGGCCATGGCCAAATGACATGCTTTGCATTTGTTTGCATGCGACACCGCTCATTACCATGGCTGAGTTGCACTTGTTTTAAGAGCTTGTAAATAACTAGCAGAAATTTGGGATAACTGGAAATTCTGCAAGACATATGTATTTGCCTCATGATAATGCATTTTACGGTGCAGTAAATGCTGTTTACTTCATGCAAACGTGTTATAGCAGCTTGATAAATAGGCACTTTGATGTGGATCTTCAGATCTTTGTGTTCTGTTCTGGTTCCTCCCAATTGCCAGACTATTGGCTCAGCAGGATCTAGCCCTGTTTGGTTGCATTGTATAACTCACAAAAAAAACAAAACAACCAAAAGACACTGGTATAGTGTGCAATTTCAGCAGCTTTGTGGGCTTTTCTGTTTTTAAGAATTGCATGCTCTTCCAGTGGGTTTGGTTGATTTTTGTGTGTCTCACACTGGGAATACGGTTTTGGGGTTTTTTAATTTCCTATTTCCCTACTACCTGCATTCTTGCCCTTTCCTATACTCCTGTTAGCACAAACTGTATTTCCTACCTACAAAAAGAGAGAGAGCCTAGCTATAAGACCCTCATACTAGGTAGGTATTTATACCTCTATAGGAGGCCCACCTAGTAACTCGAGGTGAGGTTTAGGTATTAGTGTAGGGGTTAGGGGCCACTTTGACATTCAGAGTGTGACGTACGAACAGAACAATGCACTCTTATGAAGATCTGATGACGTTCGGAGTGAGGAAACTCACACAAAGTTGAGATTTGTGCAATGTTCTCTCAACCTAGCTTGATGTTACCCAGGTAGAGAGTCCATCAAGCTAATGACGCAAATGATGAATCCAGCCCACTTGGACACAAATCCTGCCCCAAACTCCTCCCCTTTTCCTAATTTATTTTATTTATTTATTTATTTATTTATTTATTTAAGGCTTTTCTTCACCGACATTCGTCAGGGACATCATGCCGGTTTACATCAAACAAGGGAGAGGCTGAGAGGTGAAAAGCAGTTACATTAAAACAGGGAGCATAAACTGTGACTTGTGGAAGTAATATGCGTATAGGCAAAGTGAAGAGGCATAGGTAAGAGGATATCAGATTAAATAACAGATAACATAACATGAATTAGTATCAGGGAATTATTCACAAATAATGCAGCATTGTCTTACAAGGCGACAATCTGTGGTATTTGGGTGGGAGAGAAGGGAGTACGAAAAATTGAGGAAATTAGCTGAAGTAGAGGGGGGAGGGTGCAGCATGCGTTTTGGCATGAGTTAAAGGCATTTTTCACATGTGAAAGCACCATATAGCACTTTGATAAATGACCCCCTTAGCTAGTTATAGTTAAAAATCAGCTGTTAGCCAGCTAACTTAACTTCTCCCAGAAATGCCCCGGCAAACTCCTATGTCATCTGTCTAAATTTTAGATAAGTAAAGGAAATATTAAAAAGCTGGCATTTAGCCAGATAACGTGAGTTATCCTGCCAAATGCCTCCGAATATGGACCTCTCTGTGGCCACTGCTACACCGGACACCTTAGAAATGTTATCACATCTGAATTCTAAACAGTACAACTATGAGTGGCAATCATACAAGAGCAGCCCAGCTTAGCTACGTATACTGCCACAAGCATTTCAAATAAAAATTTTAAAAAATCATGTATGGAAATTGAAGAAACAGAAATTTAAAAAAAAAAAAAATCGTCATTAAAGATAGAAACCAAAGTGTAGACTCCCCAGTGCACATGCGACAGGCAGATTATCACTTCCTGGTAGTAGGGCACCATGCACAGGTTACGGTTCTCTTACTTGCAGTGGTCAGTGGTGTTTCATCTGCATTTCTGCGCTTGTTCTCCAGTTTCTGCGGATAAAGAGAACATAGTTAATGTCAAAGGGCCTCGTTTCTGAAGCAGAGAATAACAAAGGCCATAACAAGAAAAACCCTCATGCACAACTACAGAAACAACATCCTTCGCACAAAGAGAGATTTTTATGCCCACAAAATTCACAATTTTTCCTTTGATCCCAAAGCACTGTTCACATATGTCTCAGAGCTCACAAAACCCACCTCACCAACTATCCCAGATGATCAAGCACAATCAAGATGCACAGAGCTTGCTCAATTTTTTGAAAACAAAATTCTCAAGCTAATGGCCCCTCTGGCAACCAGTAACACAGTACCTCCTTCTATCATCACTCCTTCACGCAACCAGAACATAAACCTTGATTCATTCGAACCTATCTCCTCACTTGAAATCGAAATGACTCTCAAAAAGATGAAACCCTCCACTCACCCGACAGATTCCATCCCTTCTAAACTCCTACTCACCATCCCGAACATCATAGCGAAGCCCTTAGCAGAGATAATTAATAGCTCGCTAACCCAAGGACTAGTACCAGACATCCTGAAACTAGCCACCCTCAAACCTCTCCTCAAAAAACCCAACTTGGACCCTACAGACCCAGCTAATTTTCGCCCCATAGCTAACCTTCCATTTGTAGCCAAACTTATGGAGAGGATAGTCAACAAACAGTTATCTGAATACCTAGAAGAGCATAAAATACTCACAACAGCCCAATTCGGATTCCGCAAATCCCTTAGTACGGAATCCCTCCTAACATCTCTAACTGACAGAGTCCTCGTAGGTCTGGAGAAAAAGACCCCATACCTCCTGATTCTCCTCGACCTATCAGCTGCGTTTGATACCGTAAAACACTCTATCCTGATCGACCGGCTCTCAGACATAGGCATCTCAGGATCAGCCCTGGAATGGTTCAGATCCTTCCTACACAATAGGACTTTCAAGGTCAGAATCAGCAACAAGGACTCCCTCCCGGTCAAATCCTCTTTCGGAGTTCCCCAAGGATCCTCTCTCTCCCCCACCCTCTTTAACATCTATCTTCTCCCCCTATGTCATCTACTCTCAAGTCTTAAGGTCACACACTTCATATACGCAGACGATGTTCAGATTCTGCTGCCAATCACTGACTCCATCTCCAGCACCATCAACTTCTGGAACAATTGTCTACAGTCCATAAACTCACTCCTATCTAGCCTTAACCTAGTACTTAATACGTCAAAAACAGAACTTTTGCTTATCACTCCAGATGAGAACCTTCAGCCTACCAACAACCTAACCTCATCACCAATGATCAATTCCACTCAAGTAAGAGACCTGGGGGTCACCTTAGACAAAAGGCTGAACCTCAAAGAATTTGTCAAGAACACAACGAAAGAATGCTATTATAAACTACATATTCTGAAAAAGCTGAAACCTCTCCTGCATTTTCAGGACTTCAGAACAGTCCTCCAAACAATACTATTTTCCAAGATCGATTACTGCAACTCTCTGCTTATAGACCTTCCAACCATAACCACAAAACCTCTACAAATGTTGCAGAACTCCGCCGCAAGGATTCTTACTAACACCAGCAGAAGTGAACACATAACACCCATACTAAAACACTTACACTGGCTCCCCATCAGATCCAGAATCATTTTCAAAGTGCTAACTATAACACACAAGAACATCCATTCACAAACGTCGCTAGATCTAAGCCTTCCACTTCGCCTACACGAGTCTTCAAGACCAATCAGAAACAGATACTTAGGCACCTTACACGTACCTTCAGCCAAGTCCTCACTCAAGAAACGTGCATTCTCGACTGCCAGCCCCCTTCATTGGAATGCCCTCCCCACGGACATTCGCCTCGAAACGTGTACTCGAACATTCAAAAAGAAACTCAAGACCTGGCTCTTTACAAAAGCCTACATTTAAAGGTCTAGCTCAGAACCACATCCCAGAACTTGAATCATTCTTGCTTTTATAATCATATCAAACAACTCCTAATTTTATCCTTGGTCTCACAATTCCAAATCATTAAATATTTGAGCATGCTACACCAATACCTCTTAATCCAGATGTAACCTCAGTTTTTTAAGTCTTCACTCCTATAGAAATAACCGCCAGTTCTTATTTACTTAACCCTATTCTGTAGACGTAAACTTTTCATGAAGACTGTAATCTGTAAACACCTGTATTTATTATAAGAATTTGTATTTACTATTTATATTTATTATTTAGCCATTAACATTGTTCTGTTACCACTTGGTACTATTTCTCTCCTTTACCTCAAACTCTAAGTTCCTACTAAGTTAGCCATGTTATTTATACCCAATTGTTGGATGTAATTGTATATTTGTTTAATTGTTCAATCTGTTTGATGTAATTTTCTGTTCCTTGTTCTGTGTAAACCGAAGTGGTATGCACAAGTGCATGAACTCCGGTATATAAAAGCCTTTAAATAAATAAATAAATAAAATAATACAACTGAATAGACTCTTTTTTGGGTCATTTTGTTCTCCTCTCCCTGACAGCGCTTAACCCAACCACAATCTTCCCAGAACAATATGGATTTGTGTGGAATATAAATTAATTAAAATAAAATAAACAAAGGCAGCTCTGCTGTTCTTTACAATTCAACAGCACAAATGTAGTATCACAACTTATAGTTCAGCACTACTCTAGGCTTCCTTCTCTCCCATGGGACTCCTCTTCCCTCCTGGGCCTGGCTAGTTATACACCTTCACAGGGACCTCCACCCGGACCAGGATTCCCTACTGTCTTAGACTTAAGGTGGACTGGGCCAGATTTCTTAACAGCTGTGCAAAAGTATAACAATGTGAATATTAAACAGAAGTTAAACATTTCAAATCCAGAAAGTATTAATAAGTGGGATGAGGAGGGTATGTAGGTTCTGGTTGGAGAGAAGTTATTCTGAGGTTTTTGGATGAAAGTTCAATTGTGAGTTGGGATGATCAGAAGTTTGAAGGTCAGTGTAGAATTTGCGAAGCATTAATGTTTTTAGGTCTTTTTTGAACGTTTTTAGGTTGTGCTGGGTTCTCATATAATGCAGCGATCCATTTCTCCCGCCTTCCGATCCTCCCATACCCCACCCCTCCACCCCCTTTCTTACCCCCTCTGTCCTCCCACCTTAACTCACATTTTGCTTTGCTCTAGTCCTGTTTTTCTCTAGAAACCCATTTCCCAGTTCTTATTGCCATTAAAGTTTAGTGAATCACGACGTGACCTTGTTCAAGCATTTAAGATTTGTTCTATGATATTCTTCTAACAGTTCGATGTAATCTCTGCCACTTTATGTTCCATGTCCTGTTCGATGTAATAATTTGTTTTACTGTAAACCGGGGTGAAGGCTAATTGCTAAACCTCGGTATATAAAAGCTCAGAAATAAATAAATAAATAAGTAGGTAGGGTGTTTCAAAGTTTAGGGGAGGCAATGGAAAAGGCTCTCTTTCTTGTTGTTGCCAGATGGGCATCTCTGATGGGGGGATGTTTACGTAACCTGAGTTATATGAGCGTAGGTTTCTTGGAGGATTCTGGGGGATTATGTTTAAGGTAAGAACATAAGAATATGCCATACTGGGTCAGACCAAGGGTCAATCAAGCCCAGCATCCTGTTTCCAACAGTGGCCAATCCAGGCCATAAGAACCTGGCAAGTACCCAAAAACTAAGTCTATTCCATGTTACTGTTGCTAGTAATAGCAGTGGCTATTTTCTAAGTCAACTTAATTAATAGCAGGTAATGGACTTCTCCTCCAAGAACTTATCCAATCCTTTTTTAAACACAGCTATACTAACTGCACTAACCACATCCTCTGGCAACAAATTCCAGAGTTTAATAGTGCGTTGAGTGAAAAAGAACTTTCTCCGATTAGTTTTAAATGTACCACATGCTAACTTCATGGAGTGCCCCCTAGTATTTCTATTATTCGAAAGAGTAAAAAACCAATTCACATCTACCCATTCTAGACCTCTCATGATTTTAAACACCTCTATCATATCCCCCGTCAGCCGTCTCTTCTCCAAGCTAAAAAGTCCTAACCTCTTTAGTCTTTCCTCATAGGGGAGCTGTTCCATTCCCTTTATCATTTTGGTAGCCCTTCTCTGTACCTTCTCCATCGCAATTATATCTTTTTTGAGATGCGGCGACCAGAATTGTACACAATATTCAAGGTGCGGTCTCACCATGGAGCGATACAGAGGCATTATGACATTCTCCGTTTTTTTTCACCATTCCCTTTCTAATAATTCCCAACATTCTGTTTGCTTTTTTTGACTGCCGCAGCACACTGAACCGACGATTTCAATGTGTTATCCACTATAACGCCTAGATCTCTTTCTTGGGTAGTAGCACCTAATATGTAACCTAACATTGTGTAACTATAGCATGGGTTATTTTTCCCTATATGCATCACCTTGCACTTATCCACATTAAATTTCATCTGCCATTTGGATGCCCAATTTTCCAGCCTCACAAGGTCTTCTTGCAATTTATCACAATCTGCTTGTGATTTAACTACTCTGAACAATTTTGTATCATCTGCAAATTTGATTACCTCACTCGTCGTATTTCTTTCCAGATCATTTATAAATATATTGAAAAGTAAGGGTCCCAGTACAGATCCCTGAGGCACTCCACTGCCCACTCCCTTCCACTGAGAAAATTGTCCATTTAATCCTACTCTCTGTTTCCTGTCTTTTAGCCAGTTTGCAATCCACGAAAGGACATCGCCACCTATCCCATGACTTTTTACTTTTCCTAGAAGCCTCTCATGAGGAACTTTGTCAAATGCCTTCTGAAAATCCAAGTACTCTACATCAACCGGTTCACCTTTATCCACATGTTTATTAACTCCTTCAAAAAAGTGAAGCAGATTTGTGAGGCAAGACTTGCCCTGGGTAAAGCCATGCTGACTTTGTTCCATTAAACCATGTCTTTCTATATGTTCTGTGATTTTGATGTTTAGAACACTTTCCACTTTTTTTGCTGGCACTGACGTCAGGCTAACCGGTCTGTAGTTTCCTGGATCTCCCCGGAGCCCTTTTTAAATATGGGGGTTACATTAGCTATCCTCCAGTCTTCAGGTACAATGGATGATTTTTAGAAATGTGAATCTGAACCAGAATTGGTTTGGATTTCTGTTCCGATTCACATGTGGTTTTTTTTCCATCGGGCCCGATCGCGGTTTTGTTTATCGGCTGCGCCTGAGCCGATAAACAAAAAAACCACCCCGACCCTTTAAAACTAATCCCTTTGCTTCCCCCACCCTCCCAACCCCCCCAAAAAACATTTTACAGGTACCTGGTGGTCCAGTGGGGGTCCCGGGAGCGATCTCCCGCTCTCGGGCCGTCGGCTGCCACTAATCAAAATGGCACCAATGGCCTTTGCCCTTACCATGTGACAGGGTATCCATGCCATTGGCCGGCCCCTGTCACATGGTGTAAGCACTAGATGGCCCGCGCCATCACTGTTCACCTGAGTTACTCATGGATTATCTACATACAGGGGTAGATTTTAAAAGAAGCGCGATCAGCCTACTTTTGCTTGCGCATCAGACTCAAGCAAAAGTACGCTGGATTTTAGTAGATACGCGCGGAGCCGCGCGTATCCACTAAAATCCTGGATCGGCGCGCGCAAGGCTATCGATTTTGTATAGCCTGCGCGCGCCGAGCCGCGCTGCCTCCCCCCGTTCCCTCCAAGGCCGTTCCGAAATCGGAGCGGCCTCGGAGGGAACTTTCCTTTGCCCTCCCCTCACCTTACCCTCCCTTCCCCTACCTAACCCACCCACCCGGCCCTGTCTACACCCCCCCCTTACCTTTGTCGGGGGATTTACGCCTCCCAGAGGGAGACGTAAATCCCCGCGCGCCAGCGGGCCTGCTGCGCGCCGGGCCGCGACCTGGGGGCGGGTACGGAGGGCGCGGCCACGCCCCCGGGCCGTAGCCACGCCCCCGTACCCGCCCCCAAAACGCTGCCGACACGCCCCCTGAACGCCGCGACGACCGGGCCCGCCCCCCCGACACGCCCCCCTCCGAGAACCCCGGGACTTACGCGAGTCCCGGGGCTCTGCGCGCGCCGGGAGGCCTATGTAAAATAGGCTTCCCGGCGCGCAGGGCCCTGCTCGCGTAAATCCGCCCGGTTTTGGGCGGATTTACGCGAGCAGGGCTCTGAAAATCCGCCCCACACTGTACACAGTGGGTCTTGCAACATCATCCATTACGGTTCATCTCGGTGCCATAGCGCCATATCACAGACCACTTAACAATATTCCTATTTCCAATCACCCCTTACTATCTCATTTTATCAAGGGGTTAACTCACCTTCGTGTTCCAATCTCCAAACCTCCAGTTCCGTGGAACCTCAACATAGTTCTTGAACAGCTTATGTTTTTTCCCGTTTGAGCCCATGGACTCAGCACATATTAAATACTAGAGATGTGAATCGTGTGCCCGATCGTTTTAACGATCGGGTTCGGCTGGGGGGGGGGGAATCTGATCGTTAGAGATGTCAATTGGGATCGGTTCTGATTCCAATTCACATCACTAATTTTTTTTAGTGAGGCCCGCGCCGATAAAAAAAACCCCCACCCTGACCCTTTAAAATTACCCCCTTAGCCTCCCCCACTCTCTCGACCCCCCCCCCCCCAAACTTTTTACACATACCTGGTGGTCCAGGGGGGCCGCAGGGAGCGATCTCCCGTTCCCAGGCCATCAGCTGCGCTAAAAATAAATGGCGCCGATGGCCCTTTGCCCTTACCATGTGACAGGGTATCCGTGCCATTGGCCGGTCCCTGTCACATGGTAGGAGCACTGGATGGCCGGCGCCATCTTTAAAGATGGCCGCCGCCATCGTAAAGATGGCCGCCAGCATCTTTAAAGATGGTGCCAGCCATCCAGTGCTCCTACCATGTGACAGGGGCCGGCCAATGGCACGGATACCCTGTCACATGGTAAGGGCAAAGGGCCATCGGCGCCATCTTTATGAGTGGCAGCCGATAGCCCGAGAGCGGGAGATCGCTCCCTGTGCCCCCCCCCCCGGACCACCAGGTAATTTTAAAAGGTTTTGGGGGGGGTCGGGAGGGTTTGTTTTTTTATCGGGCCATCGGCGCCATTTATATTAGTGGCAGCCAAAATGGCGCCGATGGCCCGAGAGCGGGAGATCGCGCCGGGACCCTCCCCCCCATTGGACCACCAGGTAATTTAACATTTTGGGGGGGTTCGAGAGGGTAAGGGATTAGTTTTAAAGGGTCGGGGTGGATTTAGGGGTTGTTTTGGTGTGCCGGTTTTCCCGCCCTCCCCCCAAATAATTCCCGTGCCTGATTTAACGATTTTTGACGATAAATCGGGGGAATTTGTAGTGTATCGTGCACTCTAACGATTTTTGACGATTTAAAAATTCTGACGATTTTTTTAAATCGTCAAAAAACGATTCACATCCCTATTAAATACCTCACATGGAAGGTGGTGTTACTGGTTGCGGTAACATCAGCACGACGAGTCAGTGAATTACAGGCCTTGGTCCATTATTCTCCGTATTTACAGTTTCATCACCAAAAGGTGGTTCTCCGAACTCACCCGTCCTTCTTACCAAAAGTGCTTTCTCAATTCCATCTCAATCAGACCATAGAACTACCCATCTTTTTCCTACACCTCATGCAAATGACAGGGAAATATTACTGCATACTCTAGATTGCAAAAGAGCTTTAGCATACTACAAAGAAAGAACAAACCCAGACTCCTGAGTTTCTCAACTCTTTGTCTCTTTCGACCCGAAGGCGCCTGGACTACTGGTGGCTAAACGCACCATCTCCAGCCGGATAGCACAGTGCATCAAATTTTGCTATGACAAGCAGAAGCTACAGCTCTATTCTGTTCCCAAAGCTCATCAAGTTAGAGCAGTGGTGGCCTCCTTGGCACACCTTAAGCATGTACAACCCATTGACATTTGTAAGGCAGCTACATGGTCATCGCTCCATACCTTCACATCGCACTACTGCCTTGATCAACAAACAGCTGCTGATGCGAAGATAGGGCACGCAATCTTCCAACCTCTATCTTCGTGTACACGGTGAATGCCATACTGTTCATGATCACGTACAAAAATATGTAGCATAAACAACGTGATCGGGAGCTTGGGACTCCCATGACAGCATGGCTAATTCAGGCCTGCTATCGACGGGAAAAAGCAAGTTTGCGTAACGTAAACGGTGTTTCCATAGATAGCAGGATGAATTAGCCATGCTGACCCACCCTCCTCCCTGGTGGTCACCGTCTTTTTGACTACACTACAGCTTAATCACAGACTGAGGAGAATCTGTTACTTTCCTGCGCGGGAACCCACGCGCAGCCGCAGAGGGCTAAGATCTAAATTTCTGCTTGGTAAAGCTCCGCCTCCCAGACCTGATTGACAGATCCCATGACAGCATGGTTAATTCATCCTGCTATCTACGGAAACACCGTTTACGGTAAGCAAACTTGCTTTTTAGAATCATTGTTACAGCGGATTACACTTGGATTAACAAGAATACAGTTGCTTCAACCTGAGACCAAATATACTTGAGGTAAAACTTTGACATTTATACACTTCAATCCTTAAATTCTCTCCATTTTTGTAAAAATAATTGTTTCAAAGATCTTTAAATATGGGCAAATTATAATTGCAAGAATAATTTTTCATGACTACGCTTTTAATGTTTTGATGTCACCATAGTAAATATAATTTTTTCAAAGTTTTTTTTAAATATGGTCTAATTACAATTAGACTTTTTCATGGCTCCTATTTTAATGTTTGAGTTTAATGTCACCATTATGAACATGACTTTTTACATCATGACATTTTTTAAGCATGGTTTTAATTTGTGTGTTATTTAATATTTATGTTGTTGTTGATTATTTATTCATCTACACTAAATCAAGCGTGTTGTATGATTTGTTTTTAGCCCCTGAGGCAGCCGTTCTGTTAACGGCGAAACTCGGCCAGAGTCGGGCGTTAAGAATATATACGCCTCCACGTCAATAAAGTTTTGAAAAAGACCGTGGCGTCTAATCCTTGTTTTTCTTCATGATATATTGAAAGACACAGGAGACATATAAATGACTATGAGATACATTCAGCCAAAACTATGGTCCATTTCCAGATGGAGAAAAATACTGATTCACAGGGAATAAGGCTAAGCCTAAAGTATTATTCATCCAGACTTCTGATGATGATGTAATCATCCACACAATTCCATGCTTTCCTAACATCCAAGATACACCTTGTGAAGGTGGAATAGAAGCAGACTCATGACATCAGTGACCAGAAGATCTGGTCTAGGTCTTACCCACATAGCAAGCTATAGGGAGAAACACTACATTGGATACTAAAGTCCATGAGCAGATGTACCATGCTGCATGTGTCCAGCCTTTTGGACTGGGAGCCATACAGAAGATGGTGGACCTTTATGACCTCATGGACAAGAAAGTCCACCTCTTTTGGTAGGAAATTAGGCTTCTTCACTAGCGCTCCACTCCATCCAGCTCAAGTACAAGCAAGAAGACATGCACTAGGAGCTAGCTCTTTAGAACCATGTATATTGTGTGTATTTGTGCACGTAAGGGGTGGGACAAACTTAAGTAAATCTTAGATGTGTATATTCTTAAAATAGCAAATATAGGCATATTTGTTATTACTAGATATATAGCAGTAAAATTTACCATAAGTGGCAGGACCTCATCAAGCAGAAACATGCCAGGATGAGAGCTGAGGGGCCTGCCAGCCAGGCCACCTTAACCACAGCAGAAGGTGCTGAGGTCCATTTCAGAGACAGCAGTAGGAGGTGATGGCCAATTGGACACCTCGCAACTTGAAGGCTAGCAATATACTAACATCAGATAAAGTTGTTTATGGAATGATTTTTATATATATATATATATATTGTACAATATTTTTATGTATGTGGTTCTTGTCCAGTGAATGTCCTGGGCACTTGGGAACATAAGAACATACCATACTGGGTCAGATCAAGGGTCCATCAAGCCCAGCATCCTGTTTCCAACAGTGGCCAATTCAGGCCATAAGAACTTGTACCCAAAAACTAAGTCTATTCCATGTTACTGTTGCTAGTAATAGCAGTGTCTATTTTCCAAGTCAACTTGATTAATAGCAGGTGATGGACTTCTCCTCCAAGAACTTATCCAATCCTTTTTTAAACACAGCTATACTAACTGCACTAACCACATCCTCTGGCAACAAATTCCAGAGTTTAATTGTGCGATGAGTAAAAAAGAACTTTCTCCGATTAGTTTTAAATGTGCCCCATGCTAACTTCATGGAGTGCCCCCTAGTCCTTCTATTATCCGAAAGAGTAAATAACCGATTCACATCTACCCGTTCTAGACCTCTCATGATTTTAAACACCTCTGTCATATCCCCCCTCAGCCGTCTCTTCTCCAAGCTGAAAAGTCCTAACCTCTTTAGTCTTTCCTCATAGGGGAGCTGTTCCATTCCCCTTATCATTTTGGTAGCCCTTCTCTGTACCTTCTCCATCACAATTATATCTTTTTTGAGATGCGGCGACCAGAATTGTACACAGTATTCAAGGTGCAGTCTCACCATGGAGCGATACAGAGGCATTGTGACATTTTCCGTTTTATTCACCATTCCCTTTCTAATAATTCCCAACATTCTGTTTGCTTTTTTGACTGCCGCAGCACACTGAACCGACAGGGAGGACCAGTAAACACCCTAGGCCTCCTTACCTTCCGGGGTTTCTGGACAAGGTGAAAAGCTACGTATTGTATTAGCCATAATGCATTTGTAAACAATGAGAGTTTTCCAACTCCTTAGTCAAACTCTCCTATGGTATGTAAAAGCTTTGATTGATGGCTTGAAAATCAATTTGTAACTAGGAACTTTTTCTGTATAGTGTTGCCTCAGTAACTGTACGCATACAGAAACTACAAGGTACCATTTTTCCATTCACCTCCAGACCCACTGTACTGGACAGGTACCACACTTCCACCCTGGGCTGGCCCCCCCCCCCCCCCCCTATAGATGAAAGTTAGCTGCAATTTTAATGCCCAATGTAAATGTAATATTCACTCTCCTTACAATCCAGGGTAACTTGTAGCAGAATCAGATTCAGACTCAGACTCTGGCAACTTTTCCCTGGCAGGATGCCTTACCTGTAGTACCTCCCTTTACACTTCTCTGCTTGTTAAATCCTCTCTCTTTCATCGCTCTTCGATACTTCCCATAACCTACAAAGCTTCTCCTTTACTCTCCTCTGAGCCTCCATGGTGAAGATACCATCCCTATGCTGGCACTCAAGGACCCCACCTCCATTACAAACAGCCGCTATGCTGACAGTTGACAGACTAGCCTGATGAAACCTCTGTCCTACTGAGGGTATTCAGACCACCTAAAGGCACATACAGGATGTTAGTAAGGGGCAGAGAAATCTTTTAAGGGGACATAAATGGCCAGCCCCTTACATATGTAGGGGAGGAATAGCCTAGTGGTTAGAGCAGTGGGCTATGAGCCAGGAGACCAGGGGTCAAGTCCCACTGGCACTCCTTGTGACCTTAGGCAAGTCACTTTACCCTCCATTGCCCTCAGGTACAAAAAAAAACTTAGGACTGTAAGCTCTCTGGGGATAGGGAAGTACCTGAATGTAAACTGATGTGATATCCCAGATCAAATGTCGGTATATAAAAATAATAAATAAATATGTAAATGCTATGTGTTTGAAATATCATTTGCTAAACAATACACTTAGCCAAGCATTCAGGAGTTGAGTTGCCAACTGGATCTAGATTTGTTGAATAGACTTGTAGCCTAGCTTGTCTAAGGAAAAGCATTAAATATGGAGGTCAGAATCCAGGAATGGATTTTCCGGTTCTCAACACTTGGAGCAAGTAAGCAACCCTTTTCAAGAGCCACGCCATTTAGTGAGTCCTCTCTCTGGCCTTGCCTGCTGGTGCATAACAAGTGTTTCCAGGATATATATCTGGACCACAGGACAGTGCACTGACCAAGCATGACAACGGAACAAGAACTTACTAAAGCCTTACCTAAGAACACGAAAAGGAGTGAAAAGACCACATGGCCCCTTGAGGAATCATTCCTGCCTGTTTTGGGGAAAAAAAAAACAAACTCAGGGACTAGCAGGAGACTGACTGGTAGGTTTCACGGAAAAAAAAAGAGACTAAAGAATCTTTGCATGGACATGTGGGCTCATGTCAGCCTCCACATCCCCAGTAGGGCAAACTCAAAGTTGTTGAAGCTTTAACATAAATATTCTGGGCTGAGCACTAGTGGATGATGTCACCCAAATGTGAGGACTGCCACTCTGCTTCTCCTTGGAGAACAAAGATGGCTAGGCAAACAAAATAAATTTAGTAGGCCAGTTATTCATGCAAACCTACAAGTGGTTAAATAGGCAAGAGATAGTGTTTTACAAGAAATTCTGTGTAACAAATATATATAGAAATCAAGAGTCTGATATTCAGTCATGGTATGGCAACGCCACTGAATAAAGTATAAGAGGACCGGAAGGCTCATCTGCATACTGCTCCCAGCATCCCCCAGAAGAGGAGTCCAGAGGTCACCGCAAGCGATCCAGGGTTTGAATTCCGCAGCCCCAGCTTCCAGAGGCCCCGCACCCTTTGCAGTAGAAAAGGACCAGAAGGCTCATCTGCATACTGCTCCCAGCATCCCCCGGGAGAGGAGTCCAGAGGTCGCCACAAGCGATCCAGGGTTTGAATTCCGCAAACCCTTCAATTAACTGAGTGAGGATTAATTTAATGGTGGTTAAAGAGGATTGGTAAGTATAGCTTTGGGAAATCTTTGGACTTATAAATGTTTGGAGAAGGGTGAAACAGAGGGATATATTCTTTAGAGTTTGTGTGTTTCTGAGATAATAAGCAAGCCAGAGATAGTTAATCCTAATGTCTGTCTTTCCCACTCACTCAACCCTTGATTTTTAGGCAAGAGACACTTTCAATTGGGGTCTTATCTAAATCATACTATTGTACTAGCTAATTAATTAGTAAATACACCTGTAAATTTAAAGTACTCTAATTTTAAGTCCCTTAGTATCCTAAACTTAACTAGGAACGCAATAAAACTAAGATGAAGGTAGCAGTCCAGCAGCAAGAGAGGGGCTTTCCAGTCTTTTGCGTTGTGTCACATGTATGATTTTTTACCCACAGGTGAGAGATTATATGTGTGCACTCGGTGCAAAGAGCTCCTGGCTCTCAAGGAACGAGTCCAATCTCTGGAGGCTAGAGTAGCAGACTTGGAGGAGCTGAGGCAGACAGAGGTACATTGATGAGACCTTCAGGGACATAGTAGCCAAGTCCCAAATCCAGTCTGGCAGCCCCAGTGCTGCCTTATATAAGGCAGGTCTACCAGTAGGAGAACGTCACCCTGGTGTAGCAGGAAGTGATCCTGTAGCAAGGACCTGTTCTCCAGGTGATGTATTGTCCTCTTGCTCTGAGGATGTGTCTCCCAGGGCTACTGCCCAGGAGGGAAGGGTTAGGCCGGCCATCATATTTGGTGATTCAATTATTAGAAATGTAGCTAGCAGGATGGCTGGTGGACGCGAAGACCGCCTGGTAACTTGCCTGCCTGGTGCGAAGGTGGCAAACCTCACGTGTCACCTAGATAGGATTATAGACAGTACTGGGGAGGAGCCGGCTGTCATGGTACATGTGGGCACCAATGACATACGAAAATGTGGGAGAGTGGTTCTAGAAGCCAGATTTAGGATTTTAGGTAGAAAGCTGAAATCCAGAATCTCCAGGGTGGCATTCTCTGAAATGCTTCCTATTCCTATTTGTGTTTAGTCATAATACTGATATATGGAGGAAGGCTAACTTTTTGTTTCCTGTTCAGTCATGTTTATTTTGATTGTTAAATGTAATAAAATCATAAATAAAAAATTTAAAAAAGAAATGCTTCCTATTCTAAGTGCAGGTCCCCAGAGGCAGGCACAGCTCCAGTTTCAATGCGTTTATGAGACTATGGTGCAGGGAAGAGGCATTCAGTTTTATAAGAAACGGGAAACTTTTGGGGAAGGGGAGACTTTTCCGAAAGGATGGGCTCCACCTTAACCAGAGTGGAACCAAGCTGCTGGCACTAACTTTCAAAAAGGAGATAGAGCAGCTTTCAAACTAGAACAAGGGGGAAAGCCGACAGTCACTCAGCAGTGCATGGTTCAGAGAAATGTATCCTTGAAGGATACTAATGAAACAGGAAAGTTAGGGCATCCCAACAGAGAGGTTCCATCAAATGCAAAGATAGTTCATATGCCTATATGTAAAAAATCACCGAAGCAAATGATTTCCAAATTATCCCAAACAACTGAAAAGCAGGTTGCTAATACAAACAAAACCACACTTTGAAATATCTGTATGCCAATGCCAGAAGTCTAAGAAGTAAGATGGGAGAGTTAGAGTGAATAGCAGTAAATGATGAGATTGACATATTTGGCATCACAGAGACTTGGTGGAAGGAAGATAACCAATGTGACAGTGCTATATCAGGGTACAAATTATATCGTAATGATAGGGAGGATCAACTTGGTGGGAGTGTGGCACTTTATGTCCGGGAGGGTATAGAGTCCAACAGGATAAAGATCATACAAGAGAGTAAATGCTCAGTAGAATCTATATGGGTAGAAATCCCATGTGTGTTGGGTAAGAGTATAGTGATAGAAGTATACTACCATCCACCTGGACAAAATGGTCAGACAGATGATGAAATGCTAAGAGAAATCAGGGAAGCAAACCAATTTGGCAGTGCAATAATAATGGGAGATTCCAATTACCCAATATTGACTGGAAATGTAACATCAAGACTTGCTAGAGACATAAAGTTCCTGGATGTAATAAATGACTTCTTCATGGAGCAATTGGTTCAGGAACCAACAAGAGAGGGAGCTATTTTAGATTTAATTCTTAGTGGAACGTAAGATTTGGTGAGAGAAGTAACGGTGGTGGGGCCACTTGGCAACAGTGATCATAACATGATCAAATTTAAACTAATAACTGGAAGGGGGACAATAAGTAAATCTACAGCTCTAACACTAAACTTTCAAAAGGGAAACTGATAAAATGAGGAAAATAGAAAAAACTGAAAGGTGCAGTTGCAAAGGTTAAAAGTGTTCAACAGGTTTGGACATTGTTTAAAAATACAATCCTAGAGGTCCAGATGTATGCCACGCATTAAGAAAATAACCCTTGCTGTAGTTACACAATGTTAGGTTCCATATTAGGAGCTACCACCCAGGAAAAAGATCTAGGCATCATAGTGGATAATACTTTAAAATCGTCGGCTCAGTGTGCTGCAGCAGTCAAAAAAGCAAATAGAATGTTAGGAATTATTAGGAAGGGAATGGTGAATAAAACAGAAAATGTCATAATGCCTCTGTATCTCTCCATGGTGAGACCGCACCTTGAATACTGTGTACAATTCTGGTCGCCGCATCTCAAAAAAGATATAGTTGCAATGGAGAAGGTACAGAGAAGGGCAACCAAAATGATAAAGGGGATGGAACAGCTCCCCTATGAGGAAAAACTAAAGAGGTTAGGGCTGGAGAAGAGACGGCTGAGGGGGGATATGATAGAGGTCTTTAAGATCATGAGAGGTCTTGAACGAGTAGATGTGACTCGGTTATTTACACTTTTGAATAATAGAAGGGCTAGGGGGCATTCCATGAAGTTAGCAAGTAGCACATTTAAGACTAATCGGAGAAAATTATTTTTCATTCAACGCACAATAAAGCTCTGGAATTTGTTGCCAGAGGATGTGGTCAGTGCAATTAGTGTAGCTGGGTTCAAAAAAGGTTTGGATAAGTTCTTGGAGGAGAAGTTCATTAACTTCTATTAATCAAGTTGACTTAGGGAATAGCCACTGCTATTAATTGCATCAGTAGCATGGGATCTTCTTAGTGTTTGGGTAATTGCCAGGTTCTTGTGGCCTGGTTTGGCTACTGTTGGAAACAGGATGCTGGGCTTGATGGACCCTTGGTCTGACCCAGCATGGCAATTTCTTATGTTCTTAAAGGTAGAAGGAAGGCAAAATGATTACCATCATGGTTAAAAGGTGAGGTGAAAGAGGCTATTTTAGCCAAAAAAACATCCTTCAAAAATTGGAAGAAGGATCCATCTGAAGAAAATAGGATAAAACATAAGCATTGTCAAGTTAAGTGTAAAACATTGATAAGACAGGCAAAGAGAAAATTTGAAATGAAGTTGGCCATACAGGCAAAAATACATAATAAAAACCTTTTTAAATATATCCGTAGCAAGAAACCTGTGAGGGAGTTGGTTGGACCATTAGATGACCAAGGGGTTAAAGGGCCTCTTAGGGAAGATAAGGCCATTGCAGAAAGACAAAATGAATTCTTTGCTTTCTTGTTTACTAAGGAGGATGTTGGGGAGATACCAGTTTCGGAGATGGTTTTCAAGGGTATGAGTCAGACGAACTCAACGAAATCACTGTGAACCTGGAAGATGTAGTAGGCCAGATTGACAAACTAAAGAGTAGCAAATCACCTGGTCTGGATGGTATGCATCCTAGGATCCTGAAGGAACTCAAAAATGAAATTTCTGATCTATTAGTTAAAATTTGTAACCTATCATTAAAATCATCCATTGTACCTGGAGACTGGAGGGTGGCCAATGTAACCCCAATATTTAAAAAGGCCCCAGGGGTGATCCAGGAAACTATAGACCAGTGAGCCTGACTTCAGTGCTGGGAAAAATAGTGGAAACTATTCTCAAGATCAAAATCGTAGAGCATATAGAAAGACATGGTTTAATGGAACACAGTCAACACGGATTTACCCAAGGGGGTAAATGTTGCCTAACAAATCTGCTTCATTTTTTTTGAAGGGGTTAATAAACGTGGATAAAGGTGAACTGGTAGATGCAGTGTATTTGGATTTTCAGAAGGCGTTCAGCAAAGTCCCTCATGAGATGCTTCTAAGAAAAGTCATGGGATAGGAGGCGATGTCCCTTTGTGGATTTCAAACTGGTTAAAAGAGAGTAGGATTAAATGGTCAATTTTCTCAATGGAAAAGGGTAAACAGTGGAGTGCCTCAAGGATCTATACTTGGACCGGTGCTTTTCAATATATATATAAATGATCTGGAAAGGAATACGATGAGTGAGGTTATCAAAATTGCGGATGATACAAAATATTTCACAGTAGTTAAATCACAAGCAGATTGTGATACATTACAGGAGGACCTTGCAAGACTGGAAGATTGGGCATCCAAATGGCAGATGAAATTTAATGTGGACAAATGCAAGGTGCTGCATATAGGGAAAACATGGCATGCTGTAGCTATGACAGGCCTCATTGGTAATGGTTGGAACTTGGCATGCCATAGCTGTGACAGGCCTCATTGGTAATGGTTGGAACATGGCATGTCATAGCTATAAGTGACAGGCCTCGGTGGTTAGGGTTGGAGTAAGCCAGGCTGATAAAGGATAAATTATTCTTAAGTGGTGGTTTTTGTAGAAGCAGAGGATCTCAGTGGAGTCATGCCCCAGTGGTGTTTGTTGGGCACCATCACTGAAGTATGGTCCCACTGACCTCTATGTTTGCTTTGCCTCAAAACCTCTTTGGAGCGAGGTGGGCAGGGGAGGTCATGGGGTCATACCTCAGTGGTGGTGTTTGGTAAGGGAATGCTGGCGAACACTAACCTTCCTCTAAGTCAGTAGCAGTAACAGCAGTCAGATGCTAAAAAAAATTATAAACCTGTGCAAATAACACAGGGTGTCAGTAGCTAACCGCTAATAGGATTAGAACAGATGGAATGTTTCTAATCTTGAACCAAAGCATTGTTGATACAGAAGACTGTGGTAATACAGAATTCTAAGACAACAGCAAAGCAAGATGTATCCTCCACAAGTGAGAGAGAGAATCCAACTGCAAGTTGAAATAAGAAGGATGGAAAGTTCAGTGATTTGCTGATTTAGAAAAATGCTTCCCTCTGATATGTTCCCTTGCTTTGTCAGTCTGGTTCCCTTGACAACAGATCCCGGTTCTCCTCTGACCTCACACATGAGTCAGAGGCATGAGGGCTGGTTGCTATGGAAACTCCCACATGACCTGCCCAGCCTCAAAGTCTATTGTTTTAATGCAGCCAATGCTTTTCAATGGAAAAACATAAACAAATGAAATGATTGACATATGTTTCATTCATGGGACTTGCTCATAAGTTTTCAGGGGCAACAAATCAAACAGATATGGTATATTCATCATGGATAGGCCATTCATTTTAAATGAATGCACATCCCTATTCATTGACAGAGCCATCAGAGCTAATTGGTCCGTTTCAAGTAACATTTCTCTTTGAAGGTAATTCTTTTTGAAACTTTTTATTTAACAGAGTTTCCAATACACAGGAATGCACAAATAAATATGTACACTGCTTCATTAAATCATCAACAATTATTACAGGTAACAGCAAGTAGTGAATCCCCCTTCAGTCAACCAGTCTGGTAGAAAGCATGATAAGAGCCCCATAGATTCTGGTATTTAAAGTGTTCATTCTTAACAGCAAAACATAAACGCTCAATATCTGCTATTTCCCTGACTTGATCCCACCAATGTTGTAACCCAGGGCTAGATTTCCAAAAGGTAGATAGAGTGAATCTAGCAGCCAACAAGAGTTGACCTACTAGAGGTCGATATTTTCAAGGAACCGATGAACTCACCCACCTGCCAAGTAACCCCAGTGAGGGAGGAATACCAATAGGGAAATCCAGGATATCAGCAATTTCCTGCGTTACTAGACTCCAAAAATGATGCACACTTTCACATTGTCACCACATATGCATATATGAACCCACTTCGCCGCAGCCACGCCAACCCAGCGCTGCGGTATCCCCATATATTTTCTCATAAAAGTGGGGCGTTTGATAAGTTCTAATCAATAATCGGATCATAAGCTCCACCCACTTAAGACAGAAGGAGTTATGATGCGCCATCAGCCAAATATATTTCCAGGCCTTGGGAGTCATAATCAGTAGCAGATCGGTGTTCCATTGCAATTTCTGGGGTGTTTCTTCACCATATCTGCGAAGACGTATACCCCAGTATAGAGCCTTTATCCCCTTGGCAAAAGCATCTGAGTCACCCAAGTACGTCTCCAGTTTAGACACAGACCCCAGTGATGAGGAGACATCCAAATGAACATCTAAAACCTCCCACAATCTCTGATAAGGGACCCTTGAGGAGTCAGGTAGTTCATATTCATCACATAGATCTTCAAAGGATTGAAAACCATCTTCATCCCAGAGTTGCATGATCATACATAAACCCATACTCCTCCATAATTTAAATTCTGCTGAAAAGCTCTCTACTAGTAATCCCAAGAAAGTGCAAAATCTGAAACCACACCTTAAGAGTGTGAGAGATAATGAGATTTTGTCTACTAGCCCGGCATCTCACCGGAGAAGCCGGGGGGGGAGGGAGGAAGGGCAACAAGGCTAACAAACTCCCTTCTAATTGCGCACATTCCAGCGCTACCCACGGAGTATCCTATGAACTGCCCAAGCTTCAAGACATAGTAGCCTAGCTGCCCAGTAGTAAACTTTTAAATTAGGTACAGCCATGCCACCCTGTCGCTTGGGCATGTACAACTGGGCAAGACTAATGTGTGCTTGCTTAAATTGCCAAATAAACTTCGACATGCAGCTATGTAAATCATCAAACACCTTCAATGAAATTGAACAAGGGATATGTTGGAACAAATATAAGAGCCTGGGCAGGACATTCATCTTGGGTTTGAAGGTAATTCTTGCTTTAAGATAATATACATCACAAACAAATCAGTCTAGTATATGAAAATATTTTATCACCATCTATCTTCTGAAGATATGTTGCAGCATTTTTAATTTTCTTTTTAATAAGTAGTCACCTGTGGGTGGGCATATGAAAAGTTAATCAACAATGTACAATGCTAAGCCTATCACAAAAGGATGTGTGCTTATGAGATTTAGTTACTTCTTGGAATAAACAGGCTGTTTCTATGTGCTGCGGCAGTCAAAAAAGCAAACAATGTTAGGAATTATTAGGAAGGGAATGGTGAATAAAATGGAAAATGTCATAATGCCTCTGTATCGCTCCATGGTGAGACCGCACCTTGAATACTGTGTACAGTTCTGGTTACCGCTTCTCAAAAAATATATAGTTGTACTAGAGAAGGTACAGAGAAGGGCAACCAAAATGATAAAAGGAATAGAATAGCTCCCCTATGAGGAAAGGCTAAAAAGGTTAGGGCTATACAGTTTGGAGAACAGAAGGCTGAGGGTGAGGTCTATAATGGGTACATGTGAATCGGTTATTTACACTTTCGGATAATAGAAGGACTAGAGGGTACTCCATGAAGTTAGCATGTAGCACATTTAAAATTAACTGGAGAAAATTATTTTTCATTCAATGCACAATTAAGCTCTGGAATTTGTTGCCAGTTAGTGTAGCTGGGTTTAAAAAAGGATTGGATAAGTTCTTGGAGGAGAAGTCCATTAACTGCTATTAATCAAGTTGACTTAGGGAATGGCTTCTGCTACTACTGGTATCAGTAGCATGGGATCTTCTTAGTGTTTGGGTACTTGCGAGGTACCTGTAGCCTGGTTTGGCCTCTGTTGGAAATAGGATACTGGGTTTGATGGACCCTTGGTCTGACCCAGCATGGCAATTTCTTATGTTCTTATCTGGATAAGAATTAAAAATTCATGGGATAGAAGGCAATGCTCTATTGTGGATTGGAAAATGGTTAAGGACAGAAAACAGAATGTAGGGCTAAATGATCGATTTTCTCACTGGAGAAAGGTAAACAGTGGAGTACCCTAGGGTCTGTTCTGGGACCACTGCTTTTTAACATATTTATAAATGAGCTGGAAATGGGAACAGCGTATGAGGTGATCAAATGTGCAGATTACACAAAATTATTCAAAGTTGTTAAATCACAAAAGGATTGTGAGATATTGCAAGATGGGAAAATCACATTTAATGTGGACAAATGCAAAGTGATGAGCTTCAGAAAAAGCAATCTAAATTATAGCTATACAATGCAAGGTTCCACATTAGGAGACCACTCGGGAAAAGCCTCTAGGCTTCATGGTGGATAAAATGTTGAAATCCTACGCTCTGTGTGCAGCCAAGAAAGCAAATAGAATGCTAGGAATTCTTTGGAAAGGAATGGAGAATAAAACAGAGAATATCATAATGCCTCTGTGTCGCTCCACAGTGCAACCACATCTTAAGTATTATGTGTAATTCTGGTCATCACATTCAGAAAAAGATACAGCATAATTAGAAAACATACAGAGAAGGGCAACCAAAATGATAAAAGTGATGGAATGATTCCTCTCTGAGGAAAGGCTGACGAGGTTAGGGCTCTTCAGCATGGAGAAGAGACAGATGAGGGGAGATATGACAGAGGTCCTCTTTGAAAAAGTAAAAAAGGACTATGGGACATGCAATGAAGTTACTAAGAAGAATATTTAAAACAAATAGGAGAAAATGATTTTTTTTACTCAATGCATGATTAAGCTCTGGAATTCATTGCCAGAGAATGTGGTGAAAGTTGTTATTGTTGCTGGGTTTAAAAAAGGTTTGGGCAAGTTATTGGAGGAAAAAAGTTTATTAAAATGGACATAGGAAAAGCAGCATGGAATTTATTTATCTTTTGGATTCTAAGTACTTGTGACCTGGATTGGCCACTGTTGGAAACAGGATGCTGCTTTGTTCTGACCTAGAATGGCAAATCTTATGTTCTTATGAAAATATTAAATCTTAGCTTTGGTCCAGTCAGCTCAAAAATTAGCCACACAAAGTCTTTGAATATCAACCTTATAGTAAATGAAAGCAGAAAAAGACCAAATTGGGCAATGCAGTCTGCCCCGCTGGGATTCTTCCACTTTGAGTAGCTAAACATACAGAGGTAAATATTCGGTAATCTGTTTAGGGGACAAATTATCCGGCTAGAGTTAGCCAGATGATTTGTCCTGTATAGTCAGCGGGATAAACATCCTGCTAAATATACTTCCCTAAAGTTATCCAGCTACATGTAACCAGATAACTTAAAAACCTAGCAGGCTATGTCTGAATATAGCCGGTTAGATTTTTAAGTTAAATAGCCTTACGTGACTGGATAATTTCCTACTTAATGGGATACCTTCAAAAAAATCCCTGGTTTTTAAAAAACAGGATGACGAAGTAAAGGGCCTAAGGCCTGATTCTCGTCCCTCCCCTCCCAATATATGATGCGTGTCCTGTTAGCCTTGCTTCCAATACCCCCTAATCCTCTTTTAAATAATAAAAAGTATGCCCTCTGCCTGTAATCCCAGCTCCTGGGGAGGCTGAGGCTGGTGGATTGCTAGAGCTTAGGGTGTCTGTGCTACGTCAAGCTGTGCTGAGTGGGTGTCCACACAAAGCTGGACATCAATATGGTGCTTCTGGGGGAGCAGCTGGGCATCAACACCCCCTTCCTATCCCAAACCCCAGTTCAATGAATATTAAGGTGTAGATTTTTAAAAAGAACGTGCGTGAATCTTATAAAATCCCAGTCAGCGTGCTAAGGGGAGGGGGGGTATAATTTCCTGAATTCACGCAGCAACGCATTGTCAGGCTTCCCCAGTTCCCTACTCCCTATCCTAACCTCTCTTCCCCTTCCTCTATCCTAGCCCCCATTTCTTTAACTTACATTTTGCTCCTGCAAAGGAACAGGAGCAAGTTGCGTGCACCGGCACTCTGCCAGCGCGCAATCCCCCGGCACAGCAGTAAATGGACGCCATAAAGGCACCTCTAGCCCCGCCCCTCCCCGGACCGCCCCTCTCCCGAGGCCTGGCTCTTGTGCGTGTAACAGGGGTTACGCACGCGGCTGGGCCCCTTTTAAAATGCCCGCGGCGCACAAGGCCCATGTTATGGTCGTGGACCCTTGGGCCGGCTGAGACTGCGGATGTTGCACTGTGGGGGACCCACAGTGGGCGTCGCAGCTGGGAGGTGGCGCTGAAGAGACTCCGGAGAAGACTTCACCACTGGAAGTCCGAGGTCCCCCCAGGAGGAGCCCGTAGGACCCGGACCTCTTGGACTTAGGTGGGACCCTCTGCGACCAAGGATCCAGGAAGCGGCCGAAGAGATGGTCGATGAGGACAGTAGGGCCCAGGAGGCTGGAAGAGTCTTCACCCTCGGAAGCCCACGGCTCCCCCGGGAGAGCCCGAGCCGCTGGGACTTAGGAGAATCCCCTGGGCCAGCAAGAACCGGATACCTGAAGAGGCGGAGGGAACAGAAGTCGGAGTCCAGGAACGAAGGAGGGTCAGAAGCCAGAAGTCAGAGGTCCGAAGCCAAAGCCAGGGGTGGAAGCTGGAAACAGAGTCGTTGGACAGAGCCGGGTCAGAAGCCAGAAGTCCAAACCAAACCAGGGGCGGAAGTGAAGATGAAGTCAAGGAACGACGCCAGGTCGGAAGCCAGACGTAGAAGAGACAATCCAAGATCCAAAGCAGCAACTCAGGGGACTGAGTGAACCTCATTGCAAGGCGAAGCATGTCAGTGGGAGGCTGTCCCTACGTTTCCTGCGCTGGCCCCTTTAAGTCTGAAGCCCCGGCGCACGCGTGCACATAGGGGACGGGGCCAGCCACTGATCGTCATCGGCGTCTCCCTCGCAGGGACAGCGCCGCAGTAGGCCGCGTTTCGGGCCTGTGAGGCCGCACTGGAGGGGCTGCCGCGGCCAGTCCGGGCCGAGAGGTGAGTGAAGGTCCCGGGGCACGGCCCGGGACTGTAACAGCCCAGCCACACGCGTAACCCCTGTGTCTTTTGCCCGCTGACCATTAAAACTCCAGCCTTAAATGTGCTGCTGCTGCCGCCAGTCCCTCCCACCTCCACCCCCCTCAGACCATCTTCCCCAACTCCTCGAACCCTAAAACCCTCCATCGGGAGCAGGGCATAGACCTACCCGCTCCAGGGGCGCTCCAGCACAGCTTCTGTACTGGAAGCATAAACTGCACGCGGTTTGCGGTCACTCGCTGTCGCAGTGCTGCAAGCGTAAACTTTGTGTAATTTACGCTTCCAGTGCAGCTTATCATGGAAGCTGCGCTGGGGCGTGATGGGAGCTGAAAAATCCTGTGGGAGATTTTTAGGGTTCAGGGAGATAGGGAGGAAAGGCCGGGGGCAGTAAGGGGGTGCGATGCAGAAATTGAAGTCCGCAGGGGAGGAAGGGACTGATAGCAGCACATTCATTGTTCATTGAACTGGGGATGGAGGTGGGGAGGGTGGGCAACAGTGGAAACCCCCCCCCCCCCCCCGGAGTATTAATTTTTTTTTTCATTATTTAAAAATGAACGGGGGGTGTTGAGGGATGACCCGATACTCAGATATCACACATTGGTGGGGGAAGGCCTTTTATTGGTTTTCTTTTTGTTTAAAAGCGCTACATATCCGGCTATCTTCTGAAGATATCGGGTTAAAGAGGAAGTTGTCCGGGCACTGAAGGCCAGATAACTTTAGACCTGCTGTGAGGCAAGTTTAAAGTTATCCAGCTTACTCAGCCGGCTATAATTAAAATTTAGCCAAGTTAGCCGGATAACTTCACTCCTCTCTAAAACGCTTTGAATACTGACCTCATCTCCATGTCGCTTACTTCAACCTTGAACTCTTTTCCTGTCACTGCCTCCCGCCTCAGTCCCAAGGACACTCAGAATCTATTAAAGTGCTGGCATTCACCACCTCTGCTGGCAGACTACGTCAAGCCTTGCCATCTTCTTCTTTGATTCCCACAAGACCAATACTTAATCCAAAACCCAGGTACCCCCCCTTCATCTGCATGCATCACATTTTCAAAAAAATCCACACAGCCATAAAAAAACGAGCAAGATCATTGTTGACAACATCCAGCCTCCACGTGCTCCCTGCTGTTTTCACCATGCCCACTCCGTGAGGGTTATCCCAGCCTTCTTCAAAGCCCCAAACCACCAACCCTCTGCTGTATGAGTCCTGACCAGCATTCTGTGGAGGTTGCCGTGATGCCTTTTTAGAAGCTGAATGGAGTCGTACCACTGCTGTTAGGGCTACAACCACCACTCTGTGCAAGTTACCCAACTTCTTTCCTAAAAGCCCAGTGTAGTCATACCACTGCTGTTAATGTCAATGCATAATCAAGGAAACAACATAAGAACATAAGAAAGGGGACTATATTCTATAAAATGTAGATTACCTCTATTGTGGAAAGGCAGACTCTCTGTAACAAGAATCTCTCATATTTCTTGATACTACGTTGTGAGGTCAGGTGCCATTATATATTTCTATTTGGCCACAATCGTGCTATTTATTCCATTTTGTGAATTTTGAAGGCCCATACAGGGTATGTGGTTTGATTTGAACTACATAACAACGTACAAACATATGTTCCTATGCAGTTCAAAACAAACCACAAACCCTGTAATGCTAAAATTACATTGAATTCACTTTCATTGTATTCATTGGGTGTTGCTTCCTTAAGATGTTGCTCCATCGCACCACTCTGAGCTCACCTAAAATTGTTGAAACAGTGTTAAATATATTTGTTTCCAAAGCACCAGTGCCTGAAAGGTTTCTACAGTATGGTAGCCCTTTCTATTGAAGCATTTTAGGCCAAAGAGTGCTCTTCTGGAAATATGGATCAATATCTTAGTAAGCTTTAAGCTGACTTGAATTCTAAAAGGTGCCCAACCACATGGTAAGGACATTCTGCTAATGGGTCTTACCTTTTCCAAGAGCTTCAACTTAATTTGGGTCATGTGGTCCACCAGAGATGGATCCGTCATGCTGAAATGTGCCAAATCCGTGCACCGAGTAGAACTGAACTTCAGTCTTCTTGTTGTTTCCTTTCTCAGCTGAGAATCATATAAGAATAATGAGTGCCCAGAGCTTTCATAAAACAGGGCTGTCAACCACAGTCAGTGATAATTGAAACAAGTGATAAATATACAACTAAGGAGAACCGGTGCATTGGAACAAGGGAAAAGGTCTGCCTTTATTCCCTCTGGTGCTCTTTTGTGCTGTTTGGTGCCTGCTTCATTAAGTGCACACGGGTGCTCAGAACGAGTCAGCCCTCTCTGTTACCTTTCCGGTTGCTAGCTTACCCAATGAAGTAAATCCAAGTTCTGCCCTTGCTGTTGTTAATGTGCTAGCAATACCCCCCCAAGCAGCTTGGTCGCTAAGCCCCTGTGTTCCATAAACAAATTAATCTCCAGGCAGGTGAGATCACATGACCCACCACGCTGGCACACCTGAGAGAGGAGGAGGAGGTCACAGTGAACAAAGCACCTGACAGGTGCTAATGAGAGAGCCACTACTTCTCAGGGGAAAAACCGTTCAGCTTATAAAATCAAAATGCAAGCTCTAAATTATGTTTTACATGAAGAACTGGTTTTCATGCAAGAATTCACTGTATTTTAAGAGTGGAAGTTTTTTCCCTAATCCATATTTTAAACTTGAGAAAATCTTATCGGTGATGTGCATGATAAAGTTCTTGAGAGGTACTTCTGAATTTGTTTTGATATTCTTATTTTCCAATAAATCTAAATTATCTTTGTTTAAATTTGTAATTTACTATGGAACAGATGTCAAGACCCCCCCCCCCCCCCAGAAAGGAGAATTGCCATGCATCATTACACCCTAGACTTTTAAAATGTATTTATGTATAATAATTTTCCTTTCTGGACAACAGAATTTTTGTAGTATAACAATTTCACTATTTTCAAATGGGAATAGGGAAAATTAGATTATCTGCTTTTAAGAACTGACTAGTTTTAATCACATAAGGCTTGATTCATTCAGCTTCAGGACTTAGCAAAGCTTAAGATCAAAAGTTATTTGGTGAATTAAAATAATGCTATCCTACATTTGAAAAAAGGATCTAAGCAGCCCTGTATGTCAGAGGTGCCAAATAAACCCCTTTTATGCAGGCGCTATGACCAGCCCCCACGCTCCAGTGTGTAATATATTGCCAGTTTTATTACCATATTCACGAGTCTCACTATCCCTTTTCAGATATGCAGCATTGTTCTCCTGACATCAGGAGAGCAGGGGAATAGATAGAAAAAGGACTCTAACAATTAAGATAAGTAAAGCAAAATATTTAGGGATTTTTAGGATAACAAGTACACTTTTATTATTTTTAAGTGCAATCAAAAGATTTTGGTAAAAAATGTGTTTTGTTTTTTTTTTTAGACCTATGATTACATTTATTTTATTTATTTATTTATTTATTTAGCGACTTTTAGATACCGGTATTAGTAGGGACATCATAAATGAAGTGAGTGAATGATAATGTATTGGTGTCCCTCCCTGTTTCTTGTAAATGTGGTACATAGCTAAGTGATTCGTTTATCACTCCATTATTTATTTATTTATTTAGATTTTTATATTCCGCTTTTCGCACTTTTTTCAGCGCTTCAAAGCGGATTACATTCAGGTACTGTAGGTATTTCCCTATCCCCAGAGGGCTTACAATCTAACTGGGTCATTTATCAACACGTGTTACGGCATTTTCACATGCGAAAAACGCCTTAACGCACGCGAAAAGCACCATAACGCATGGTGTGATGCAAATTTTTAAAAGGGGAGGGATTGGGGGCGGGAATTTTGTAAAAGTGGGCTGCTTCGTGAAGCCATAATACATGATATTGCACAGTTTTAAGGCTGAAAATAACGACACCTTTTTCAATAGCGTTAAGCTGTGCGATGTGCCCATATTTTTTCGCAAATTCTGTTTTGGGCAGGAAGGACCTGAGATGTGGGAGGAGAGTGGGGGAAAGGCCTGAGATGTGGGAGGGGAGGGAGAGAGAGAGAAAGAAAGAGAGAGAGAGAGAGAGAGACTCTGGGGGTGGTACCCTAGTAAGCAGCTATTTATGCTACTATAGGAAACCTACCTAGTAACTCGAGGTGAGGTTTAGGTAGTAGTGTAGGGGTTAGGGGCCACTTTTACATGCAGAGTGAGTCGTACGAACAGAACAGTGCACGCTTGTGAAGATTTGATGACCTTCGGAGTGAGGAAACTCACCCAACGATGAGATTTGTACAATGTTCTCTCAAACTAGCTTGATGTTACCCAGATAGAACACTGTACAAATCTCATCGTTGGGTGAGTTTCCTCACTCTGAAAGACATCAAATCTTCACAAGCGTGCACTGTTCTGTTCGAACGTCTCACTCTGCATGTAAAAGTGGCCCCTAACCTCTACACTATTACCTAAACCTCACCTCGAGTTACTAGGTGGGCCTCCTATAGTAGCATAAATAGCTGCTGACTAGGGTACCACCCCCAGAGTCTCTCTCTCTCTCTCCAGATTCACATAAATATCCTCTCCAATGTTTATACACATCTACTCAAAAGAAAATAGAAGGAATGCATAGAATATTTTGTTTTTATTGGGGTTTGATCAGTGTTTATTACAAAAACAAAAATGATATTTATTTGGAAAAATGACAAGTCATTTTTTTCCCACTGATTTATCACATTTTCGTTCTTGTTGTAATAAACACTGACAGATAGAAACATAGAAACATAGAAGCGACGGCAGAAAAGGACCAAATGGACCATCCAGTCTGCCCAGCAAGCTTATGGTAGCATCTACCGCGCCATACAGGTCACCCCCATACTTAGCAATTTCTGAGACCATCACATTCAGGGCCCTTGTTGGTCGCTGTCTGAGTCCAATTCCCCATTACCTCTTGCCGTTGAAGCAGAGAGCAATGTTGGAGTTGCATCAAAAATATGAGGCTTATTGGTTAAGGGTAAAAATCCCCATTTTCTCTTTTCTTCATTCCCATCCTCTAGCCCAGCAAAATAAAATTAAAAACTGAAAATGAAGGTCCCTAGTCATGGCACACTGGTATGCCTTCAGACCTGATCAGGTGTGCCACAAAAAAGTCACCATTTTCTGATGCTCAGATCCAAGGCAGAACCAGGGCTCTGCTCTCAGAACTTCGCACCATCAAGCGAGATGCAAGTTCCAATCAAATTCAGCCCCTTCCTGAAAGGGAGGGGCTGAATTTGATTGGATCTTGCATCCCAGGGCTTATTGGTAACTGAAAATGGCTCCCGGTTACATCTGCATTGTGTGTGTATACATATATATATATATATTTATGTATAAAATGGCACCTCAGCTTCCTGTGACCAGAATCTTGTTCCGAGCCATTCTCGGAAGGCAAGGAATACTGTTAATTACACTGCTGTGCTTAGAATACATTTGTTTGCTGGTCTTGCCAGGGTCCAACTTTGCTGTAGCAGATCCTCTCTAATTACTTCATGTAATACCAGTACTACTTATGGACGCAGGCCTTGATTTATCGATAGGCAGCCTAGGGCTGTGCCTAGGGCAGCAAAACTCTGGGGGCATCAGGCCACTTGAAGATTAGCTGCCTTCTAACGGCGCTGAATCTCACTCGGCAGAGAGCAGCCCTCGGTTTCCTGATTCAGCCACCCCTCTCACAGGCAGCCCAGAGAATTAGAAGAACGTGAGTGAACCTGGAGCAGACATAGCAGAGCAAAGAGGTGTAGGGTAGACTAAATAAGACCCACATGTAGTAGCTCAGACTGTTTGGATTCCAGCCAATAAAACGACCGGAGCTCAATCGCGTTAGAATTATGTCGCACCTCTTTTCATTCTATTAAGGTGTTTAGTGTGATATGCAATAATTCACAATGAATGATAGTTTCATGAGATATAGCTTGTAGAGATGTGAATCGGAACTGGAATCGGTTCCGATTCCGGGTTCAGGGACTATAGGGAAATGTTTTTCGTGCAATCCAATCAGTTTTTTTTTTTAATCTTCTGCGCCTGAGCAGATAAACAAAAAACCCACCCGACCCTTTAAAACACATCCTTTAACTTCTGCTACCCTCCCGACTCCCCCAAAACTTTTTAGAAGTACCTGGTGGTCCAGTGGGGGTCCTGGGAGCGATCTCCCGCTCTCGGGCCATCGGCTGCCACTAATCAAAATGGCGCCGATGGCCCTTTTCCCTTACCATGTGACAGGGTATCCGTGTCACTGGCCGGCCCCTGTCACATGGTAGGAGCACTGGATGGCCCGCGCCATAAAATGGCAAAGGGCCATCGTCGCCATTTTGATTAGTGGCAGCCGATGGCCCGAGAGCGGGAGATCGCTCCCGGGACACCCACTGGACCATCAGGTACTTTTAAAAAGTTTTGGGGTGGGGAGTCAGGAGGGTGGCAGAAGCTAAAGGATGTGTTT
Source organism: Rhinatrema bivittatum (assembly GCF_901001135.1). Lineage (NCBI taxonomy): Eukaryota > Metazoa > Chordata > Amphibia > Gymnophiona > Rhinatrematidae > Rhinatrema > Rhinatrema bivittatum. Next base: position 332,542,376 of record NC_042620.1, read on the forward strand.
TAAAGGGTTGGGGTGGGTTTAGGGGTTGTTTTTGTGTGCCATTTTCCTGCCCTCCCCCAAAACGATAAGAGAACCCCACGAACAATTTCGTGGGGTTTTCCTATCGGTTTCAGGGAGCCCCCAATTTCTGAATAGTTTGAAAATATCGTACGATATTGAAAATATCGTACGATATTTTCAATCATCAGAAAAACAATTCACATCCCTAATAGCTTGAGCTTGTAATCCAAAACCTACAAATAAATCTGGATTTGGAAATGCCCGTATCACCAGTGCCAAAATCACTCCCAGCCCACACTTCTCACAAATACCCAACATGTAAGGAGAAAACTAGCTCAGGCCCCTACGTAAGCTTGTTCAGGAAAGCACGCAGCACCTGATAGCGTCCCAGCCGCGGTCCCTAGTGTCAGGTCGTAGGGTCTGATATCAGGGCTGCCATCTCGCCCATGGCTTAGGTGAATGTGTCCCTACCTTTTCCAGCCCAAGGCACACCTATATTAACGAAAATGTGCGGCACAGCCAGTCTCCACAGAGCAGGCAGTTTGGACACGGAGAGGACTCCTACAGCAAAAGAAGAGCTAGGGAAACACCAACAGCCTCACCAGTCACTTCCAAATTTTAAAACAAAGGGAGAGCGGGCGGAGATGTCCATTAACCCGTCACACTGGACCAGCTCCCTTTAGGGTGCATTTGGAAAGACCTGCTCGTGTTAAAAGGCCCATAATCATGAGCATGTGGGCCAAGTGCCAGCGACTCGTATTTTAAAAGCTGCAAATTATGTGCATATATGCGTGTGCGTGAATAAAAAAAAAAAAGGGCAGAGTTGGAATGTGTGTGTGTGGGGGGGGGGGGGCAGCTAAAATTTATGCTCGCAAATCCATATATTAAATCCAGCAGCCGATGCGCACAGCAGGCTGTTAGCCGCGCATGTTTACTTCTGCTCTTGATGAGGTGTAAGCCTGTATAGTCCTAAAACAACTGGCTGTGGGAGTCTTGGTCAACTGGAGGTGGTGCTGGCTGAAGAACCGGAGGTTCCGGATGACCTTGAGCTGGACCAGGCAAACTGGGGGACTAATTGGTAAAAGTGGGGATGTCCTTCACGAGAGCGTGTTTTAAAATTTGCTTCTGGGGAGGGGTGTGGTTACATAGGGATGATTAGTTGGGTATGTACAGTATGTTTGGGTTAAGCCTTGAGATATATATACGTTTGAATGAGCCCAGATCAGCACAGAATGTGTCTGATCTGAAAGTACAACCCTAAACTAATATACCAGTACACTTATGTATGCAGCTACTTTGAGGGCCATATGTCAGACATTCAGGGCTGGTGCAAGCAGATTTGGAGCCCTCGGCAAACCTTTGATCATTCACCCCCCTCCTCCTCCCCCAACTTAACTACTGGCAGCAGTGGCTCCAGCACAGCACTCCCTTGACAGTACCCTTCTAGGAATTTTATTTACCAATTTTTTATATTCTGCTACCTCCACATCACGCTTGACAGGATTTTGCCGCCCCCAAAATCTTGGCGCTCTAGGCAACTGCCTAGTTTGCCTCATGGAAGCACTGACCCTGCAGGCATTTGGTTGAGGAATGCCTTGATAAAGAGTTATCACAGTAGTGTGCCTTTTCCTCTAACACATCGCTCTCCTTCTAGGGCCTCATTAAGTTCTAGCCAGCTGTTCTACCCTCATTATCTATTGAAAGGCCAAAGGGAACATCTAGCTATCTTTGCTAGCACTCCATTAGTTTGCACGGCAGCCCTATGGGTGCAAAAACTAAGAGGCAAGATTTAACGGCATTCAGCTGCAGGAAGCTCACAAAAAGCACACAAAGCTGTGAAAGTTTTCCCATTGTCCTATGAAGCCCACCGTACTAGAGATGGTCATTGTTAACAGTTCCTAGCAGAAACCCAGCCTAATAATACAGGGAAGCTCACAATCTGTTGTAACATCTGCTCTCTTGTGTGCTGCTCTTACCACAGTGGAGTACAATTGGATTTCATCTTTGTGGTCAGATGCAGCATACAGGTACAAGATGGGAGAGGAACATTTTGAATTGTTATATACTATGTAACAGGCCAATACAGTACAGTGCGCTGTTAACCGGCATTTGGACTCGCGTTTTCGACGGGCTAGCTTTACCCCTTATTCAGTAAGAGGTAATAGCGCGTCGAAAACGCGCGTCCAACCCCCCCCCCCCCCGAGACTAATAGCGCCCACAACATGCAAATGCATGTTGTGGGCGCTATTGCTCATTCCCGCGCGATACAGTAAGTAAAACGTGCAGCCAAGCCGCACATTTTGCTTTAAGAAATTAGCGCCTATCCAAAGGTAGGCGCTAATTTCTGCAGGCGCCGAGGAAGTGCACAGAATATGGGCATCCACCCGTGGGCACATGAGAATCAAGTCATTCAACTCTAAAGGCAGCTCCTGGGAGGTCAGTTCATCCTTGATCTGAACTGCTAATCCAGTCAGGAAAGTTGGAACAAGGGCCTCATTATTCCAGCCCGTTTCTGCCACAACTATGCGGAATTCTCCAACATACTGCTCCACGGTACAAGTCCCTTGCTTCATATGGAGAAGGGAAATAGAGACTGAGATCAAGCAGCCTGGGTCATCAAAAATGCATTTAAACATCGTAACAAAAATTGCAGTCTGAGATCATGGGGTCCTATCTTTCCCAGAGTGAGGAGGTCCAGACCAAAGCCGCCCCAGTTAGTAAGGATATTATGTATGCCACGTTAGAATTACGGTCAGGAAAGCGGGAGGCTTGCAGGGTAAAAACTATAAAGCATTGATTCGGAAAGCCTCTACAGGTTTTTGGGTCTCCAGAGAGCACAGGACTCCTTATGCGTACACTCCATAGCTGCAGGAAATGTAGGGTCAGAAGGCGGAACTTGCTGTGACAGTGATCCAGAAGGCCCTGGGAGACGATTTTAGACAAGGGCATTCACTTGCTTCTGGTCCAGCACCGCCAGAAGCTTGTCCTGGGTCTCAATACATACGGCCAGCTTGTTGTGATGGTTGTAGTCTTTGGGTTGCCCCAGAAGTGAGCGGTCTAGTCCAATCCCCCGAACCTAATAGCGCCCGCAGCGTGCAAATGCATGTTGATGGCCCTATTAGGTATTCCCGTGTGATTCAGAAAACAAAATGTGCAGCCAAGCCGCACATTTTGCTTTCAGAAATTAGCGCCTGCGCTAATTTCTTTGGGCACCGGGAAAGTGCACAGAAAAGCAGTAAAAACTGCTTTTCTGTGCACCCTCCGACTTAATATCATGGCGATATTAAATCGGAGGTCCCGAAACTTTTCAAAAGTAAAAAAAAAATTTGAAGTCGGCCCGCGGCTATCAGGTCGAAAACTGGACGCTCAATTTTGCTGGCGTCTGGTTTCCGAGCCTGTGACTGTCAGCGGGCTTGAGAACCGACGCCGGCAAAATTGAATGTCGGCTGTCAAACCCGCTGACAGCCGCCGCTCCAGTCCAAAAGGAGGCGCTAGGGACGCACTAGTGTCCCTAGCGCCTCCTTTTACCTGGTTTTACCGCTGGGCCTAATTAGCATACTGAATCGCGAGCACAGGAGAGTGGTCTTTACTGAATTGGCCCGTAAGTGAACACATAAGCAGCAGCACAACAGCAGAATGTGTGTATATGTCTGAGAGAGAGAGTGTGTGTCTGAGGCTCTGGCAATTGATTTAAGAGCAGGCTGATTGGCAACACCAGGTCTCAAATCCAAGATATGAAAGATTTAACCAAATAGTTATGGGGCTACCAATTGAATGGATGGAAGAGGGACTGAAGATCAGTTTGCCCATCCCTGGACTACGATATACTCTACTTCTTTGTTATTTAGGGAAAAATGTGAAATTTACGATAGAGATAGTTTAGTTCCAGGTCACATGATGGACCTCTCATGGGTTGGCTTGGCATGCTTTTGGGAGTTGTTGAAACATGTGCTGCACAGAAAACTCACAAAGGTGTCAGTGGGTCTCTACCTGCTCCCCGGGACCTTCTTAACCCTTCTAGGCTCTGATTTCTTATACTCTGATGAAGGGCTTCTCCCTTCACCCCAGATTCCCTGTGGGTCTGGATTTTACAGAGGACTGGGCAAAGCAGCTGTGCCTAGTACTGTAAGGTAGTCTGAGGGAGTTTCCTATAGATTCTCTCACATGCACATCCAGACAGGCATAGATACAGAGAGACGAAAACCCAACACCAGATATACAAATCTCTCCTAGACAGAAAAACACAGACGCACCACACCCAGAGAGAAGTTAGATACATCACTGACAGACACAGAGAGTGATACAGGCAGACAGACTATATCACACACAACAGAGACATAGGGCACACCAGACAAACACAGAGACACACACTCCACAACCAGACAGACCCAGAACTAGAGAGAGATACACCACACTTAAACACACAGGCCGTCCACCAGATAAATGGTAAGGGCTGGACCATTTTTCAGAAAGCTTATATTCTGGTCAAACATTTTTAGGAGCTGAGAAAATCTCAGTTCCCAATTTTATTTTATTTTTTTGTTTTCTTAATGTTTTTACTATTTTTTTGGTAATTTTATATTTATGTTTATTGAATTCATCATTTTACTATAAGTAACTACGAGTAGTTTGCTCATCTTTTTAATTTTCTCATGGATTGATTTGCTTATTTAATTTTTTGCCTTTATTCTCCCTCTCTCCTCTCTACCTCCCTATTATCTATGGCCTATTTACCCATTTCCCTCCTCTCCCTCACCACTTCTTTTTACCAGGACAGACAACAACTGTGATCTCTCTCCCTGGGTAGGGACCCGGCAGCAACAGGAACTCCTCTGGGGCTGGGTCCTGAGTAGGGGTGCCAAGCCAACTGTCCAGTTTTGGACCAGACAGCCAGATTTTCAAGCATTCTGTACAGTGTCCAGTCATAAGTACCATCAGGATGCTAAATGTTCAGTTTTGCAGGCGAACATAAGAAATTGTCGTGCTGGGTCAGACCAAGGGTCCATCAAGCCCAGCATCCTGTTTCCAACAGAGGCCAAACCAGGTAGATCCTCCTGTTCCCACAGCTTCTTGGGAGAGGAAGAGAAAGGCAGGTTGGAGCCTATGGGAGGAGAACTGTGCTGTATCCCTGCCTCCTTTCTCAAGCTGTGATTGGACAGCATAAGGAGAGGAGGTGGTGCACAGTGCAGCCCTCAGCTGCCAGTGATTCTGCAGATACATAGATACACTGTGTTTAGGCAGTTCACTGGCAGGATCTAAGATTTATGCAAATGTGGGGGTACCATTCCCCCCCCCCCCCCCCCCCCGGTCCTCAAGTGTCTAGTCCTGGTCTATGCAAAATTTGCAACCCTAGTCCCGAGAGTGGCAGTTCTTCCTGGTTTTTGGAACAAGGCAGTGGCTCCTCCAAAGTGCAGTTGTGCAGCTCCGTGCCCAGTCCCACCACAGCGGAAGCAACGGCTCACGGAAACAGAGCCATGATTGAGTGGTGGCATGCTCGAAACGCCACCACCTCTGCCAGATCCCACCTTCACCGTCAACGCTTGACAGCAGAGATATTTGATTTTTTTCCCCCCTTGTGACAGGGCAGTGCACCCCTCTTCAGGATCGATCCTGCCTCCCTGTTTTAAATGAACAATTTCCCATGTACCTTTATTATATAAGAAGGGGGTTAAGAGATTAAATTGATGTTTAATGAATAAAATGTCATTCCTACTTCCCAGGTTCCCCACAACTTTCCAGGACCCAGCTCGCGCTCGCTTAACGACGGGAAGGAATTCTCCAATGACACCTGGCTCGCGCGCGTGATGTGGGTGACGTCACTGCGCTCTGTGATTAGCCAAAAGTGTGGTAGGTGCGGCTCCTCGGGGGGGAGTTAGGGGGGCGCGCGCTGCTGGTTTACGGAACGTCCCAAGGCGCGTGGGGGTTCTTTCCTGTCAGGCAGCCGAGCTGGGGGCGTTAGAGGGGCGGAAGTAACGCCAAAGCCGTCGTTGGAGGGCGCGGCGAGGCGGTTACCCCAGGGGGGAGGGCGGCCTGGGGCAGTCCGTCGGCGGCGGCGGCAGCGAGTTCTGCTATGGCGCGGGTGAGGCTGGGGGCAGTCCGGAGGAAGAGCGAGCGTGCGCCCGCCCCTCGGGACGTGTAAGGCCGTCTCCTAGGCTTGACCCAGCGGGGGGGAAAGACGAGACTCCCGGGGGTAAGGCCTGCAAAGTTTTTCCGCTTTTAAACGAACGCAGCGTCCGAAGGCACCGAGGGTTCGCTGTTCCCGTTCTGCGAGCACGCAGCCGGCTAATCTGCTCGCCTCGCGTGCCCTTTGGGGAGGGCATCTTTAAGCGGGCTGAGATTTGTGCCTATTTTTTATTTTCAAGGGCTTTGGTAAACTTTGGGGCGGATGCCTGATGGAGAGTTGGCATGAGCTGAAACTTTGTGCGGGAGCGGCGGTAATCCTTTGTCTCTCCTCCCCAGTACTAAAACGGTTCATCTTGCATTTGTGGATCCGGCCGTTTCCGCTGTTTGCTTGCCGCTCTCACTTGTTGTAACCGGCTGTTTTGGTGCAAAGACTGTGTTCTAAGTTTTCTTCCTGTTTGTTTTTTTTTTTTTCCTTTTAAATGGTTGAAGCTGCACCTCCTTGAGTGGGAGGTGCAGCTTCAACCATTTTTTCTCTTATGTTTGTCAATATGTATACAATAGGGAGATCTTGTTTTGAAATCTACACATTGTTTGCTAAAAACACTTCAGTTGATCACAGAGCCTTGGATAATTTTTTTGCAATTAATTAATTGCAGTTGGAAAAATTATATAAACCAATTTTTTTACTCCTGGGGGATTTCTGTGCACAAAAACTTAAAATTCTGCAAACTTTATATTGCTCAAAACACAATTTACATGACAATTTTTTTTGTTTTTAAACAATTACATTTTAAATTATTACTTAAAGATGCAGAATTTCCTTAGAAATTCACTGTGAGTGTCCCTTTCAATTACTCTCCCTATTCCCCTGGCCACTTTGCCCTCTCAAACCCCAGCTCCTCCACCTGCCAGTATCTCTCCCCTCCACCTCTAGGCTCAACCCCTTCCATTCTATCGCCAGTCCCAGAGTTTGACCCCGTTCTTAGTACTGCCCTTCATACAGGCTCCCTCTCTTGCACACATGCTCCCTCTCTCTAGTGTACATACACATCTTCATACAGGCTTCCTTACTCTCTTGCACACTCATCCCCTCAAGCAGGGGCCCTCTTGCATACACCCTCACACAGGCTACCTATGTCTTTCTCATGCACCCCTTCACACAGGCTCTCTGACACATACACAATCCCTTCACATAGGCTAGCACTCTCGCATATGCATGATCCCTTTTTCATACACACCAGCTCCCAATCTCTCTCACACGCACTCCTTTACAATCTCCTCATATAGGCTCCCTCTCTCTGGCACCCACACTCAAATACCCCCCTTACCCTCCCTGGTCTGTCTCACTCCCTCCCTCCACACACACTTCTGCACACATTCACTCTCACTGGGGCCTTCCTCTTCGCTGTGAAGGGTGCATGCTCTGTTGCCATTTTCTGTGCAGAATTTGGTAATTCTGCATAGGAGGGGAATTCTGCACACTGCAGTAGCGCAGAGTTCCCCCAAGACTAATTTTTGGTGATCTTTAAGATGGCAATTTTCAAAAACCATTTTTGCAAGTAAAAGTAGGTGCAAATCTCTTTGAATACTTCTTCCTGGTGGCACTAATAAAAGTGGACGTGTTACTTTTGCTTTGATTAAAAACCTGAGGCTAAAATGTATTTATGGACTTTGCATCATTTTAATTTATTTAAAGCTTTTATACTGACATTCATTTGCATATCACATCAGTTTACAGTAAAATGATCTGAAGCATGATAGGAAGTTACATTTTAACATTTAACAATTTCACAGTAATTTTAGGGCAGATGGAATACAGAGAAGGACAAAAGGAGGTAATATTAATAGGGAAATTAACAATGGAATTAACTGTAGAGATAAGTTATAGGAAAAAAATGATAAATATAAATAATGGATTTGGGGGGGGGGGATATGATGAGGCTGAGGGAGTCATTGGTAGGCTTGTTTAAATAGCCAGGCTTAATTTCTTTTTGAAGTTTTGTGTTTGGTTCGAGCCTTAGTTCAATGGGCATTGAGTTCCATGTGACAGGGCTGGCAAGGGATAGAGCACGATCTTGAGTTGAGGATAGGTGTGTCTGTTTGGGTGAGGTATTTTGGGCATTTTGATTTATTGCTCCCTTAAATTGGTGGTGTTCTCAAGTGAGCTGGTTCTGTTTAGTTATCCCTTCCTCACAGGCCTATGCAGTAAGAGGCGAGATAAAATGGGTGCTCGTATTGAGCGCTTGTTTTCCTAACATGCCCACATCCACCTCTCCTGGGCGCCCAATGCTATGTTTATGAGCTGCCTCGTCGAAAAGGATGCACTAGAAAAAATTGCATCCCTAGCCCTCAAAAACATTGGGTGCCCGGGAGCCATGGTTGTGCGTGTATCTCTTGGAGGAATTCTCCCTCCATTCAACACTTTATTTTCTGTTTAAACAGACTATAGGTTATTCGTGTTTGTAATAACCCCTCTTCCTGCTTTTAAAACTCCATTGTTCCTCCTGGTTGCCCCGAAATGTAAGCTGACTTTACATTTGAGAAACCTTTAATGTCTTATCATAGTGAATGGATCTATTTTGTTTCAAAAGCAGTGCGGAGTGATTGGAGAAGAGCGGTGGTGGTCCCGCTTCACAAGAGTTGGTAGCAGAGGAGGCTGGAAACTACAGACTGGTTAATCTCGCTTCAGTGGTGGGAAAATTAATGGAGAGACTGCTGAAGGAAAGAATAGTGAACTGTCTACATTCAGGAGGATTGCTGGACCTGAGGCAGCATGGATTCTCACCAGGGGAAGGTCCTGTCAGACAAATCTAATTTTTTTTTATTGGGTGATTAAAGAATTGGATCAAGGAAGAGTGCTTGATGTAATCTACTTGGATTTTAGCAAAACTTTTGATATGGTCCCACATGGAGGGTTGTGAATAAAATGAGAAGCTTGGGAGTGAGTGCCAAGGTGGTGGTGGATTGCAAACTGCTTGACCGATAAAGACAGCATGTGATGGCAAATGGAACCTACGCTGAAGAGAGAACTGTGTTAAGGGGAGTGCCATGAGGATCGATGTTGAGACAGGTCCTGTTCAGTATCTTTGTGAGCGACATTGCAGAAGGGATAAAAGGTAAAAATTTTGTTGATTTTGTGGAAGATACTAAGATCTGCAACAGAGTGGAGATGCCGGAAGGAGTGGAGAGAATGAGATGTGATTTAAGGAAGCTTGAATAGTGGCCGAAGATATGGCAGCAGGGATTCAATGCCAAGCAGTGCAGTCATGAATCTGGGGTGTGGTAATACAAAAGAGCTGTATGTGATGGGGGTGAAAGGCTGTTGTGCACGGAGCAAGAGAGGGACCTTGCAGTGATAGTGACTGGCGATCTAAAGACAGCGAAGCAATGTGCCAAGGTGAAAGCTAAAACCAGAAGAATGGGCTGCAGGGAGAGGAGAATAATCAGTTAAAAAAAAAAAGCAAAAATCCCCTTCTACAAGTCCTTGGTGAGGCTTCAGCTGGAGTATTGTGTTCAGTTCTGGAGCCCGTATCTCCAAAGCGACAGGGTCAGGATGTAGGCAATCCAGAGAAGAGCAACAGAAATGGTGTGGGTTCTGTATCAGAAGTCTTAAGAGGAGAAGCTGAACGATCTGAATATGTATACCCTGGAAGAGCAGGTGTAGGGGAGATAACTATATAGACCTTCAGCTAACTAAAAAAAAAAAAAAAATCCTTTCAGGTTTAAAATTTATGCACTGAATAATAGCATTCAACAGAAGAATAACTTCTAGATACAATAGTTACCGTATTTTTTTGCTCCATAAGACGCAGCTAGGATTCAGAGGGGGAAAATTTAAATAAAACAAATTTTGTGCTAAACCGGCTCTGTCCCCGGGCATCTGTGCATCTTATGGAGCAAATTAGGGGAGTACATAACATTTTTTGTCCCCAATTTGTTTTCGGGTCTGGGGAGGGCCATTTCGGTCCACTCCCCAGATCAGAAAACCTTTCTCTTTCTGTGGGGAACCCCCCCCCCCCCAAGACCTGCCAAAAATCCCTATGGGTCCGGGAGCGATCTCCTGCACTTGGGCTGTCAGCTGCCAGTAATCAAAATGGCACAGACTGCCCTTTGCCCTCACTATGTCACAGGGGCTACCGCTGCCATTTAGATTACCGGCAGCCGACGGCCCAAGTGCAGGAGATCACGCCCGGACCCATCCTGGACCACCAGGGACATTTGGCAGGGGGGGGGGGGGATTTGGTTAGATTTTTAGTCGGGTTTTTTAATATTTGCTCCATAAGATGCACAGACACTTCCCCCCCCCCCCCCTTTTTGGGGGGGAAAATGCATCTTATGGAGCAAAAAATATGGTAATATCACTGCAGGGATCATACAGATCTTAATCAAATACACTATAGCAATATAAGCAGTATGTTCTTATATGTGAATTAGAATTGACATTTATTCTGTCCAAAAGGAAAAATGTGAATCCTATATGCATTTTACACTTTCATTTTATATATATATATATATATATATATATGACACACTTCATTCACTCCGTACAATCATACTGAATCATATCTGGTTGTTGCAATTTCATCTCAGTCCAGCATCAGGCCTATGAATATGAGTGGGAGGATGCTACCCAGACCATTACTTCCACTGAGTAGAATAACCAACTGATACTAGATTGTTGTAAGGCATCAGGAAGCTGCTGATAGGTTCTGTTCCATAAGGCTATATATTCATCTACTGCCTTTCTTTAGAGAATTTTACATCCAGAAGTTCCAATTTGCATCCACTCTGCTAGTTTTTGATGTTACATCTGAGCATTAGGACATCCTGCTTTAATGCAATAAAATTAGATACATGATTTAGCTAGCATAATCATAATACAGATAAATTTGGCTAAGCCTTTGGATATGGATGGAATCCAAGATGGATAATGTAATAAACATTTTCTACAAAAGGGTGGTTTGTGTTTATACCACTTCAACAAAATCCAGCACCAATGACCCAAATGGAAAATTTTGTTCATAATACAAAGTTATGTATCAATGTCCCTTTATCTATACAACCTTTGCTAGTAGTCTGTGTCCCTCACTTTCATTTTGAATGCCTTTATACAATCTATATACATTTTTAAAAATTGCATTTTCTGAAGTTTAGCATCAATGATAGTGAATGCATCCTCTAAAGAGGCCAAAATTTATCTGCATTCCTAAAGTGTTGTCAAAGATTGTGCCAAAGGCTTTAAAATCTGTTTTCTTTAGCAAACCTAAGTATTTACCAAGAGTGTTCTTTGTTAATTTTTTGAACATTACCAATGAGTCCTATGCAAATATAATTACAAAAAATAACCTTGCAAATTGAATGTGTAATGTCTGCACTGCAAATACATGTAAAAATGTTTATTATTCAATTTGTATGTACTCTTCAGATGTTCAAGACAGGTTTTATTTATTTTTTTACAATAAAAATATTCTATTGTAATCAGACCTTGGCTTTTCAATTGCTTAAATATTGGGTTTTCGGTGCCAGAGATGAATTCATGATTGCCACCAAATTCCAATAATTGTGGCACTTATATTCCGTTCCTTACAGAAAAAGCACCTTGCTCGTAAAACTGGCCTGATTAAAATATGGTAGCACAAATTACTTGGAAGGACTGAGTCCTTCATATGGAGTATATTAATTTCTGAGTATAGGCTGGTAACCTCTGTAATGGCACGAGGACCATTCCCAACAGAAGTGGAGTTGGCAGGCCATGTTATACAACTGGAAATGAGGGCGTTAAAGACCTCCATATTTTTTTTTAGCTCATGAGTGACATACTGTATTCTAGGCCCCCTTCCTCTCCAAATAAAATGTGTAACCAGCTGTTGCAACTGCTTCACATCTGCTTGCTTCCCATTTGGGTGAAGCATCTGGAATTTTATAAAAGTAGCTTGGGCAGAAGGGTCATATTAAATAATGCATGTCTACCCATTAATGATGCTGGTAGCTCCTTCAGTGCTGACAATTGATCTTTTATACTTCTATTATTCTAGTTATATTCATTGGGTATAAGTGAGACAAATCACAAGGTATCCATACCCCTAGATACTTGAAAGCTCTGGATGACTATGAGGGGAAAGGTACGTTGTCAAATCAATTTCAACTCATTTTGAATAGGTATGGCTTCAGATTTTGTGAGATTAACCTGCAAGAGACCAAACTGCTCTATCAAATGCAAATTCTTTATCCGTAAACATAAGGGATTTGAGAGAAACAAAAGCATATCATCTGCGAACAAACATACTTTATACTTTCTAGACCCCAAGCAAAACCTTTAATATCTACAGTTGTTTGATTTTAATAAGCAAAGGTTCTGTTGTGAGAACACACAAAAGTGGGGAAAGGGGACATCCTTGCCTTGTATCTCCTTCCAATTGAAATGGACTGGAGATTTTGCTATTAATCATTATACTAGCTTCAGGGTCAGCATACAGAGCAAGTATCCAGTTTACAAAGGAGTCTGGAAGACCATATTTTTGTAGCCAGAAAAGGCAGTAGAAGAGGACTGGAAGACTCATCTGCATACTGCTCCCAGCATCCCCCGGGAGAAGAGGTTACCGCAAGTGATCCAGGGATTAAATTCCACAACCCCAGCTTCAAGAGGCTCCGCACCCTTTGCAGTAGAAGAGGACTAGAAGCATGCGCTATTAGGTGTGTGAATCTCAACCCCCCCCTTTCAATTCTTTGACTGATCAATTTTAATGGTGGTTAAAGAGGATTGGTAACTATCCAGCTGCGGACTTAAGACCCTTGTAGCGCAAATTATTTGCCTTCATCTGGCAGCGACGCCTCCCCAGGATTAACTGCCAGATACTTTATAAAGTACGAAAGGAAGCGGGTTTGGGCTTTCCCTCTTTGCTACACTACTATGTGGCAGTACAACTAAAATTTATTATTGAAACCCAGATCTGGATGCTCCTAAACAATGGGTGGAGATCAGAATGAGAACTGGTCGGAGGGACACCACTACACACCTTATTTTGGCCAGTGTCATGCACCCATAGAGATCTGCAGTCCTATCCCGTGAGCACCCAAACTTCCATGCTGGTCTGGAAAAAATGGAATCATCATTTGATTGGGTCTAAACACTATTCCGCTTTGTCCCATATACGTTACATGAGAGATTTTAGTGAAGGGAATAGGAATCCGACCTTTAAGTGGTGAGCGACCAGGGGGCTCACCTACTTAGGCCAGGTTTGGCGTCAAGGGATGGTCCCCTTTGAGGAACTTCAGGAGCAATACCAACCACTGCAACTTAGACATTTCCTGGGTACCCTGGGGCCTAAGCAAGATCTTTCACCCACTTACGGTGTTTGAAGGGTACTGTATGTTGGCGTGCTGCCTACAGAAGGGGATGTCTTAAGGTTTATCAATTGCTACTCCATAGGGTAGAGGGGGGAACTGCCCACCTGAAGGTGTGGTAGTGGGATTTGGGAGTGGAATGGGACCTGTCCAAATGGGCAGAGTGCTTAGAGATCATGGGCAAGTTTTTGATGTCCACTGTTATGATGGAGAATTGCTATAAGCTCCTTTATAGATGGCATTACCCTCCCACGAGAGTGGCAAAGTGGATATTGGGAAAATCCTCATTGTGCTGGAGGCAGTGTTCCCAGACTGGTACTTTCTGGCATATGTGGTGGCAGTGCCCTAGATTACAGAGATTCTGGGACGACTACCAAACAATAGTGAGTATTGTGTGTGGGGTGTACAGATCCCATTGCGGGCAGAATACTGGTTATTGGGGTTCCTATACATAGGCCTAGATGATGAGACCCAGAAAATGTTCTTTTTTCTAATCACTGCCGCTAGATTATTGATTGCAGGGCAGAGGAAGCATACAGAACCCCAGACTCTCACTCAGCTTTATGGTAAATTACGCCAAATCTACCTTCTGGAGAAGCTTACAGCTCTTAGGAGAGACACCTTATCTAAATCTTATAGGAGGTGGACCCCACTGTTCTGATATATTCAGTGGGCTGACCGGCCTGTATGATAGATCATAGAGACCATGATGGACTGACATGATATGTGGAGGGCCAGGGGGTCTATGGTAGGAGGGGACTAGGAATTACTTTTGCATGTTTGATTTTTTTACCACAGGATTTGGTATAGATTTATCCAGACTACCGTTTGGTGAAGAAATGTAGATGTGTTGTTGTTATAAGGCATCTTGTAGCTCTTGTTGGTATTCGACCTGTATTCTATATTTATCTTTATGTACTGCAGTTTATTTGATACATGCTAATAAAATTATAAATTAAAAAAAGAGGATTGGTAAGTATAGCTTTGGGAAATCTTTGGACTTGTAAAAGTTTGGAGAAAAGTGAAATAGTGGGATATATTCTTTAGAATTCGTGTGTCTGAGGTAATAAGCAAGCTAGAAATAGTCTGTCTTTCCCACCCACTCAACCCTTGATTTTTAGACAAGAGACAATTTCTCATTAAAAATCATTCCCTGGATGTACCAGGATCAGTCCAGACTGCTAGGTTATGCCTCCATTCCAGCAGATGGAGTCAGAGAAAAGCTGAAAAGCACCCCCCAGCTATACTGGTGTGCCACCTGCAATCCTTCAGTATTTCTCTGACTCCAGCAGATAACAGAGGGGCATAACCTGTGGTCCTGATCCTTGTTAAATTTCCAGATTGATTTTTTTTTCATCTGAAGGGTTTGCAAGTGGCAATCAGCCTTACACCTTTGACTAGACCAACTTAACTTTTTTTTTTTTCCTTAAATACATAGCACTTATTTCAAGGTGTTTGGTGCTGAGGCATATTTAAAGGCAGGCAGGGCATTGCCCTATTGCCGTGGTACCCGGTGAACCAGGGGGAGGACATACTGGTGGGCCGGTCACTCCCCCCCCCCCCCCCCTTTCATAATTGGTCCAGAGACATTGCGAATCTCTGTGGGGGGCTAATAGTGTGTACAGGGAAGTGTTTCCCCTGTTGGAGGGCTGTTATATATATATATAAAAAAAAAAGGCATTTTAAATTTTAGATGGACCTCTTTATTTGCTCAGCCATTGCAGCCCCAGCGGCATTTGTTCCCATGAGAAATTTGCTGGGCAAACTGGATGGACTGTTTGGCCTTTTTCTGCCATCATTACTATGTATGTTACTATGGTAATGTCTTCAATTATTTAGTTGAGTTCTTTTAAAACTTGGGGGTGAATACCGTCCAGACCTGGTGATTTGTTAATCTTTAGTTTGTCAACTTCTTACATCTTCCAGTTTCACATCTGGCTTCACTTCTTCTGAACTTTCACCTTCAAAGATTTAGTCATGTGGCTATCTCCCCAACATTGACCTTGGGGTGGGAGGAGGAAGAAGAGAGACCGAAGCAAAGAACGATTGATTTTTCTCCATTGCAACGCAGTCACAAATCAGCAGTAATGTATGGGTAATGTCATTTGACAGCAATAACATGGATCCCTCTCTGAGCACAGTAAAAATTCTATTAAGCATGTAAAGAAGTTCCTGCATGGATGTGGTAGTCTCTGAAAGAATATTTTATAGACCTTATGTGGCCTAGTTTTTTCTGCACTGTTACATTTTGTTTTTGCTTGCCATTGCCTTGTCAGCCCCTCAGCAGAACTTCTATGTCTTTTTTTTTTTTTTTTAAAAGAGAAAAATCAAAAGTTCAAGCATTTTAAGACCTGTATCTGTGGGTGCTGGATATCCATTAGCTACCCATTCTGTCATTGCCTGGGCCTGAATCATGACATCGCCAACTGTTGTAGTCTAATTTTTTTTTATTAGCTTATTTAAAAGATTTGTGTCCTGTACTATCCAAAATCACATGCGTTAAACTATCTAAAGCGCAATTTACATCACTTCACATATTACAGTGTCGACTAAAGCAAAATTCATTCATCTGCTTGTCTTGGAGGATGCATCAGTATTATGCCTAGAAGCTAAAGGCTTTGAGGAAGGTGCTTTTGGATTAGAGCCCAAAGCCATGGAGCAAGGCTGGGCAGCGGAGCCACTCTTCCCAGAGAAAGGCAATGCTCTGTGGAGCGGATCTGTCATAGACCTTTATATGAGGCCTCAATGCAGCTGCAGTCTCCTTTATAGTGTGCAGAATCCCTCATGGCGCAGAGCTATTTATTCTTTCCAGATCTGATGTCAGCCAGATTACTGTCAGTTATGCTGGTGGGAAGCACTTGTAGCAGATATAAAGATGAGAAATTTCTCCTATTGCAGTATTATGACATTTTTCCTTATTTCAGATTCTGAGTGGAATTTTTTCTGGGTCCACACGTGAGCTGTGCCGAGCTCTTCCAATGTGCAACCTGCAGGGAAGCTGGGCTGTTCGGTTGTGCATGGAAAAGGTCACAAGTCCTTAATCCTCTTGTACAGTTCTGTTTGTTAATATAAAGGTTACTGAAGCCTGGCCTGGTGTTTGTGCGTGTGAAAGTGAAACGTGCTGGCTGAGCTGCGTGAAACCATCAATTACACATGCACTCATGGAATGCGAGGTCCCCTGCCATCAGAGCAACCGTCTGAAAGCACAAGTGTCCCTCCACCAGGGAGAGTATCGCTATGGTGCAAGAGGATGCTTTTTTGGTGCTGGCCTCAATGCTATCAGAACCCACAGATTTGGCAGTTGCAACCACTCTGGCACTGATCTCCCTTACTGAGGATGAACCAATCCGGGTTTCTGAACAGGATGTTGTAATATCAATAGCAGCAGTAATAATTTAGTCCAGACATAGGGCAGGTATTTGTAGTTTTTGTAACAAGTTGGAGTAGAGGAGTACCTAGTGGTTAGAGCAGTGGGCTAAAACCAGGGAAGCCAGGACTCAAATCTCACTGCCGCTCCTTGTGACCTTGGGCAAATCGTGTCACCGACTTTTGCCTCAGGTGTACAAACTTATAGGGTCATTCATTAAGCCGTGTTAGGGCCTTATGTCACGATAAACATCGCACGTTAGACCCCATTTATCGTGTTGCGCGTTAGCTGGTAAATATGAGTATGCAAAAGCTAGAAAATGTATGCAAATGGGGTCCTACCGCATTTTGCAGTAAAATAACACATTACGTGGGATTTAACATGGGAAATATCTTTTTTTTTTGTGATAGAGGGGAAAAAATTAAAGCGCCATAGCCGTTATCACTGATAGTGGCTATTATTGCATATGATAGAACGAGGCCTTTCTCTCAGACACACCTACACAGTCCTGCTGGCCCAATAAAAACAGCTTTTCTTACCCACCTTGTCTTCTGAAAGCTACAGTGTTAGGGAAAAGTGTACTAGTGGTGGGATACTGACTGCTTCGGGCTGCTCAATAACTAACTAACTAACTTACTACTACTAGTACTACTACTACTACTAGCAGCAAGGGAGTTTCAGATGCCTCCCAGGGAAGTACCCACACTAGAGCCAGAGCTGCAAGCCCCACCAGTGGAGTGCCCTGGCCCGCAGGAGGGCATGAAGGTGATACAGGGAGCACACCTTTCATTGCTGGGGATGCCAGAGGAGCAGGTGGTTACGAGGTATTGCCTCGGCGCTCCGGCTTTCATGGAATTGTATCAAGAACTCGGAGGAGATCTGGATCCGGTCATGGACAGGTCCCGCGTTATACCACACCTCACCATACTATTGTGTACCCTGCATTTTATGGCTTTCTCTGACAGTTGCTGTAATATTTGAAACTATGAAGACGGGTAATCGCTGCCGTCTTAATTTTGTTTGAAATCTCGGACTTTATTGACGGTCGTGCCGTTTGAAATGATGGAGATACGATTTTTCTAATGCTTTGTGTTTTTGATGATGTATTCAGTTTGGTCTTTGATGTTATGAATGTTTCATTGTAAGCCACTCTGAGCCTTTTGTGATGGGGGTGACATATAAATATTTTAAATACATAAAATATTTGTGTTGTGGTAGAGAGAGATTCACCATGCTTTTACAGCAGCTACCTTGGCTGTCTGACAGTGCCCAAGTAGAATTTTAAGATTTTCTCTCTGTTTTAGAGAAGTGGAGAGGTATGAGCCAAAATATCTGAATAGTTATCTTGGCGTTATTCAAGCTGTTGAGATCTTCCTAGGAAGCTCACTTACTTAAACTCTCTTAAACAAATTAGTCTGATCAGATCAAGAAGGAGGATATTTGTCAGTGTCTCCAAAATTATGGAGTAATATACCAAGACAAGCTTACGGGGAACCGAATTATTTGGCATGTAGATTAAAAAAAAAAAAAAAATCAGAACATGGCTTTTTACTACTTTATGCATAATTCACGATAAGGTCTCTTAAATTTTTTCTTTGCAATCTGTATCCCGGTTGCTTTTTGAAATTGTATTTGCAAATTTTGGTTGCTAATTTAATCTGAGATTGTTTTCAAGATTAATTTAGAACTGGTAATATGCATAGAACTGCATTGCCTGTTTTTTGATTAGTTGTTGGCTATGATATATTTGTATTTTAGAGCTTTATATTTGAGAGCTTTATATTTGAATTTTAGAACTTGGATTGCATGTTTTAACATTTTAGTTGAATTTGAGTTCTATTTTAAGCTTAGGGGTATTTATCTTATGTTATGTCTTATAGTTTGTGGAATACCTTTCATTGTACTATTTATGCTATTTTGACTTGATTATGTATACCCATGTTTTTTACGATAATTTTATTGTAATCCACCTTGCTCAACTTGTTGGAAGGGATATAACTGTGTAAATTAAAATTAAGTTAAAAACTGATACCATTTCTGGTCAACAGAATGCTACCTTCGACCAGTTGTAGAGCAGTGTGTAGAATATGCCAGAGCATCTATTTCATGCAAAAGAGTATATGTTGGACACATGTTAATAGACACACAAAGGGGTTAATTAGCAGAAGTTTGAAATTTATGAGCAGTTGTCCCACTTGTCCTTGATGAGTATCTGATATCCCAATAAGGATTTCCCTCCAGCCCTTCTAGGCAGCAAGGGTATTTAAGTTGCCTAGGCATGCTGTTGGGGTGAAGGGGAGGGCTCTGAATTTTTAAAAAGAAAAGAGAAAGTGGATCTTGTCTTTTTTTTAAGGAAGTAGATCACCCCTGAGCACTTACTATAGTTATTGTTTCTCATTTCTTTTCCAGGAGATGGCGTTCCAGTGTGCTGAGAGAGAGGATTTGAAGTTCCTTGTAGGCCATCTTCACAATAACCAGAAGACTGCGCAGAGGCAAAGAGGTGGAGCAGCAGCTTCATGACATGATCGCAATGCTTCAGGAGGAGCTAGCTCAGTTAGGGTCTGTCTGCCATGAGGCCCATGACTGCCACAATCACCTAGGTCAGTCGGGTTTAGTGCAGACAGAAAGTCAGCTGAAGGAACTAAGCAGAGGACCACAGGAGGGCTTGGCAGAGGTGAAGAACCTGCAGAAGGAATTGAAGACAGGGTCACAGGATGAACTGGACAGCGGTGAGCAGGCTGTGACAGCAGAGCACACAGTAAAGAAGCTGTGGGAGAAGCTGGAGCTGGTGTGCACTTCCCGGGAGACTCTGCAGCAGCTGTTTGAAGAAAAGGAGTCCAAATTCAAGTTGGAGAAGAAAATCTTGGATCAGAGCCTTCAGACTGTACAGGAATTAAACAAGCACCAGGAGAAGGAATTCACCTCACTTAAGGCACAATATGAGATGTTGCAAGAGGAATATGATCTCTTGAAGACCCACCTATCTAAAAAAGATGCTGAGATGAGAATAATTTCCTCACATGTTCAAGGACTAGAAGATAGCCTCAGGGCAAAAGAGAGTACCCTGATGGAAAAGGAGCTGCATTTGAAAACCCTGAAAGAACAGAGGGTAGTATATCTAGAACTTATGACAGAGAAGAATGCAGAGTTAGCAAAACGTGATGCTTGCCACCAGCCTGAAGCAGAGGAACGGCAGGCACACCGGTCAGAGTCTGCCAAGTTAGAGTTAGAGCTGCAGACAGCTCCAGACTGTCAACTGGAAACTGATGTGACGCACAACAGCACCATCAAGCGTGAGGTTTCTGACGAACTCCATGTCTCGCTTGCTAATTTTGAGCAATTTCATTCCCAGCAAAAGAGCCAGGGAGGCACAGAGACTGGAGATGCTCTGGAACCAAGAAATCTGCAGGAACAGATCGCAGAAAAAAAATCAAAGATCCCAACCCCGACAGAGGACCTACAGAGTCTCCAAGGACAAAAGAATGTGCATGGCAGTTGGCCATATGAACAATCAAGTGACTTGATGGTAGGCTACTCTTTTATATAATTAGAGGGATATCGGACATCAAGAGCACAAATTTAAGAATAATTTATTTGGATTAATATTTAATTACGCGGATAGATTGCCCTGCTGAAAGTTGTCATCCGCACAATGGCTAAAAATAGATGTGAGCTTTCATATTGTGCATACTTTTAACTGGGTTAAAAATGCATTCATAGGGTTATATTAAGGTTGGTGAAGTAAACTGAATGCAACATTGCCATTTTCGGTGTGCAGAGTTTGCGCCCAGTTGACTGCCCACAGAAATAGGTACCACTGAGTTACCAGGGGAGCCTGGAAATACTATATTTTTTAGATTTTAATGATGGCTCATTGATAAATGTTTAGGCAAGTAATTTGAAGAAACTCACTTTTAACCCTGCTGACAATACTTTTGCTTCTTAATTCCAATCCTCCTTACTCATTTAAGGATGACCTTTTGTTGCATTTTGATAATGTTAAGCAATAAGATTGAGACTCTTGCTTTAGGATATCCATAGGGAAAAATAAGGGATACCCAGTTAAAGGGTGATTTGTCAAATGTTCATCGTGACTAGTAATACCCTTTAAGCTGCAGTTTGAGGAACAGGTGGAGCGCAAAAGAGAAACTCCTGTATGCAAAAGACCTACCAGTAATTTCATAGAAGCTGTCCCAGAATCGCTGTAGGTAGTTAGCTGATCTAATGAAGAAACTGAATCACAGGGAAGAGGAGACCCAACACGTTATTAGAACAAGTCCCAAGGTAAATGAAAGCAATGTGTGAAGGGACAGTAGCAAGACTGAGTGCATTTTCATCTTTAGATTTAGTTTTCTGGGGTAATTTTGTATGGAATGTTCCTGTCCGTTTTGGATGCTCCCATGAGGGCTGTAAATGAAGAGTTACTAATAAAATGGTGAATTTGTTGAATGCATATTGAATATGGTCACTGACTATGCTGAACCCCTATGAGGAATAACGTGCATAGATGTTGAGGCTAACATTCCTATGTTGGTGAGAGGGGTCTGGATTAGTATATTAAAGCCTAGCAGCTTGTTTATCTTGATTTGCATGGTAAACAAGCTGCATTAAGTCATGTTTACCTTGACAGGAAAAAGCTAACCATCTGGCTTATAGAGTAAGCAGACTTGTTAGGTGTGAAATTCTGAAGTTGTCTGACAAGGAGAGCTGAATTTAGCCATGACACATGGGTGACGTCAATACGGTGTGAGACGGACTCTTTTCTCTTAGCTTTTAGAGCTTTTGCTCCACTGAGAATATATGGGAGTTCCGTGCAGACGTTGCCTCGTGAGACCTTCTGTCCTTATTCATCTGAGCTACAGCATGGATGTGCACACTTTGGGTCTTTTTCATTTGATATCATCATTTGTTAAACCTTTTTCAACTGTTACATTGTCTCGTTGTCTCAGCAGCCCCCAAACAGCGCTTTTTTAGAGCTATTACAAATTTTTTTTCACAGAAATGACTGACACCAAGAAACCCACTATCGGTAGTTTCAAGAACTGTATGCTTTAGAAAAGTGTCCATTACAAATGGGCACAAAACTAGGCCACCTGCTATCATTGCAGCTGGATGTCTCCATGCTCTTAAAAGTCTAGGGGCCTGCAATACAGAGGAACTGTTTAGTCTCTGAAGTGCCGCAGATGGTCTTCCTCCTAGAGCAGAGCCTTGTCAGGCCCTCCCAGCATAGAGTTGAGCAGAAACTCCTTGAGAGAGCAGCCCTTTGGGGCCCTCCAACTTCTTGGGGGTCAATCAAACAGAAAAAGCTCTATTTCCTAGCATCCAGCCCAGTTGGTTATGCACCTCTACCAGTAGATGGAGATGGAGCAAACTGACGTCACGGTATACATACTCCTGCAGTGACATCAGTTTGCCAGTATTCTCCGTCTCCAGCAGATGGTGGACGTGCATCTGCTGGAGACAGAGATTGCTTCAGAATTTAAGAGGAGAATTGTTAGAAGCTTTGAGTTGCTCCGCTTTCCTGCGGCGATACCTAATGGTTCCTCCCTCAGTTGAGAATTCCTGAGGTGATTTCCATGGTACCTCAGGTGATTGACTTGGTCCGGTTGTTGGTTCTTCAGCCGGCATGGACTTAGCTGATTAAAGCAGTTGAAGGGTAGCGGGTGCAGGAAGCAGAGTGTGGTGGTGGTGGGATATGCCCTCTCCCCCCCGCAGCCGGAGATGGTCTCTTTACTCAGCTGGGAAAGGCTGAGCTCAGATAAGTTTAAAAAAAAAAAAGGTTGAAAAAGTCAGAGAGAGAGAAGAGGAGGAGTTGTAGAACTTCCTCCGGTCTTTGTGCTTGGTGCGCTGTTATGACATTCGTTAAGGGACCTGGGCAGCCTGGTGGGTTGAGCAGCCTGGGTAGGCTAGGCCCCGCTGTTAGGCTTCTTTTTGTGTGCCATGTGGTAGGCTGTGGTGGCATTTTCATGCACTTTTTTCCTGTGCGTTCAACTGCCCTCTGCATTCAAGTGCGTCCAGCTGTGCATACGACTTGTGCGCGCATTCTGGACATAGTGCTTCTGTGCATAGCATTGGGACACCCAAAATTTAGTGTTCATAAATTTTGAACGTCTCAATTTTTCAGCGTGAATTCGGCTAGATGACACCTTCAGTCGCCTCTTGACCATACTGAAAGACTAATTGGCGCCTGTGGCTAAGTAACCTAAGTGCCTTTTCCTCTATGCCGCCTGTCATATTTGGGCATCTCAGCCTGGAGTGCCCTCTAACTTGTGTCAGCACTGCTTAGAGACTCAGGGAGAAGTATCTTCCATTGATTTTACTAATCCTGGTTCTTCCCAGTCTGATGATGGCCTGGTTATATTAGGAGCTACCATCCAGGAAAAAGATCTAGGTATCATAGTGGATAATACTTTAAAATCGTCGGCTCAGTGTGCTGCAGCAGTCAAAAAAGCAAACAGAATGTTAGGAATTATTAGGAAGGGAATGGTGAATAAAACGGAAAATGTTATAATGCCTCTGTATCGCTCCATGGTGAGAACACACCTTGAATACTGTGTACAATTCTGGTCGCCGCATCTCAAAAAAGATATAGTTGCGATGGAGAAGGTACAGAGAAGGGCAACCAAAATGATAAAGGAGATGGAACAGTTCCCCTATGAGGAAAGGCTGTTCAGCTTGGAGAAGAGACGGCTGAGGGGGGGATATGATAGAGGTCTTTAAGATCATGAGAGGTCTTGAATGAGTAGATGTGACTCGGTTATTTACACTTTCGGATAATAGAAGGACTAGGGGGCACTCCATGAAGTTAGCAAGTAGGACATTTAAGATTAATTGAAGAAAATTAGTTCACTCAATGCATAATTAAGCTCTGGAATTTGTTGCCAGAGGATGTGGTTAGTGTAAAGTGTAGCTGGGTTCAAAACCCATTAAATTTGGAAGTAGTTTTCCTCTGGGGAATAGCCAGCTGACAGGATAAAAGTCTGCAACCTAGAGCATGATTCAGTCATCTTCTGAATCCAGGATTATGCATGTTGCTGCATGCAAAAGAGACTTGACCCAGAAATTTTGTGCCAAACCACAGAAAGGGAAGTAAAATGGAAGTGTAATATCACATCTTTAACTGGACTGCGATATAATTGAAATATTTAATACTTATGCTGTGAAGTCAAGAGTCTTGGGAATACATTTTTTTTATTTTGAATAAGATTTCTGTAGTCCCAATGTCTGTATTCTGCTATCCAGACCCGCACCTTCTTTCAATGGCCACGCCCACCTGGACCAGGGGGCATCTCATCAGCAAGAAGGATTAATCCACAGATTTAGACTGTTGTAGGCATTTGTAGACCAGTAATTGGCAAGAAAAATTAGGGTATTGACTTTTATGGAGATGAGTCTTGAAAATTTGATGTGCACTATTTACTAAAGCATCATATTTTTCTTTTAAATAGGAAGGAAATATCGAAGACTTTTCTTTATCTCAGTCTGCTTTCCAGGAGTATTGTGCATCTCTTCTAGAGTCAGCTAGAGATGAATATGGCAGCCGTAAGTATCTTCCTCTTGTCTGTCTTGTACATGGAAGATGATTGAGGCCTGCCCAGGGGCGGCTCAAGGCAATCTGCTGTCTGAGGTGAGGGATGGCGCCCTGTCCCTGCCCCATAAGCTCCCTCTCTCTGGGAGCCTGCCACCTAACCTACTTCCACGCATGTCATATTCTCTTGCTCTCTATGGTGTCCGGAAGTTTCTCTCCCCCTGTCTCATTTGCTGGTTCCAGTGGTCGCTCTCTTTTGCTCTGCCAGGAAAGGATGCCAGGGGATCGTCAACAGATCCATGGCCTAGAGAGTCCTGCTGACCCTTCTCTATGCTCCGCTCGAGCCGCTGCAGTCTCTGGAGCAGGCCCGGGCGGAGCCCAGATTGCTGTACGCGAGCGCTGGGCTGCAGAGCCAAGCCAAGGATTTGGCTTATGTGGAGACGGGCGGCAGCAGGACCAAGGTGCTGAGCAGTGCGAGCGGTTCTCGGGAGGTTGAGCGGCGAGACAGACCTGGGCTGCGTGGAGCGCGGCTCTTATGCAAGGTCTTCATGCAATCTCACACATACCTTACCTAGAAGCCCCAATAGAGGACTCCAGAGGTCACCATGAGCTATCCAAACTTCAATCTCCACACCTCCAGCTTCCAGAGGTCCCATACCCCTTGCAGCAGAAGAGGACTGGAAAACATGTGCCTCAAAGCTCTTCACTATAGATTTACTACAGATTTTGTAGGGAAGGAAGTTTAATTCAAAACAAGAGTCAATAAGGTAGGTAATGAGGTAGTAGTTATAAGTAAATTAATTGTAGTGTTTTTTCAGGGTTAGTGACAAATAAATATAAAATAAAAACATAAGAACATGCCATACTGGGTCAGACCAAGGGTCCATCAAGCCCAGCCTCCTATTTCCAACAGTGGCCAATCCGAGTCACAAATACCTGGCAAAATACCCAAACATTAAATAGATCTCAAGCTACTATTGCTTATTAATTAATAGTTTATGGATCTTTTCTCTAGGAACTTATCCAAACCTTTTCTAAACCCAGTTACACTAACTGCTGTAACTGCATCCTCCGGCAATGAATTCCAGAGCTTAACTATGCGAAAATAATTTTCTACCTGTGTGATGACTTGTTCCTTGCGCACTTGCCAAAAGGTGTACTGAATCTGAAGCCAAAAGGTGGATGGTCTTCATAAAATGACTAAGGAGGAGATGTTAAGGAACCTAAATATGTATACCTGGAGAAGAGAAGGAGCAGGGGTGATATGATACAGACTTTCAGATACTTGAAAGGTTTTAATGATCCATAGTCAACAACAAATCTTTTCCATTGGAAAAAAATCAGTAGAACTAGGGGTCACGGTTTAAATCTCCAGGGAGGAAGACTCAGAACCAATCTCAAGAAGTATTTATTCACGGAGAGGGTGGTGGATGCCTGGAATGCCCTTCCAGAGGAAGTGGTGAAGACTAAAACTGTGAAGGATTTCAAAGGGACATGGGATAAACACTGTGGATCCATAAAGGCTAGAGGATGGGAATGAAGAGAAGAGCCATGGGGGTGGAGTACTGGAATGGTGGTTACTACCTGGTGATTACTACCCTTACTCAATAAGCCTTCACATGATTAATGCAACTCCAACATTGCTCTCTGCTTCAACGGCAAAGAGAAATGTGGAAAAGAAGATTTGCATTCAGACAACAACCAACAAGGACTGAACTACACAGTCTGGGTAAACAAATAAGCGAGGGGTTAGCTTGCTTACTGTTATTAGAGCTCTGTTGTTAAAGCTGGGAGTTAGCTATCTGTTATTAAAGCTCTGTTGTTAAAGCTGAGAGTAACAGTCTGTTATTAACGGAGTTGCTGGAGATAGCAATCTGTTATTATTTAGAATAGTTGTGGGTGGATTCTTGGACCAGTGGCAGGTGACCACGCCCTCGGGGGAGATCCCGAGAGGGACCACTGGTCAGGCTTAGTATAGGAGACAGACACACACTAGTTCTTTTATTAGACAATATATTAAACCACCAGAGGTGGCAGTAGAGAGCTGGAAGCGCCCGGCTGGGCTGTAGTCCCTCAGGTACTGGAACAGCGATCCCAAGGTGGCTGAACTGTAGAGAAACTGAGTAGGCAGTATATGCAGAGTTCTGGAGCAAGTCCTTGATGGTAACACTCACACAATAATCTCTTGAAGCAGCCCAGGAGTTGGAATGCAGTAGGCCCTCGGAGCGAGTACTTGGTCCCAGGGAAAGCGCTGAGAGATAGATGGAAACTCACTGATGTTGTAAGCAGCGATGACTTCTTAGCAGAAATGGTATTCAGGAGCAGGTCCGGGACGTGGGCCCTCGAGGAGCGAGTACTGGTTCCAGACTGCAACCTGAAAAGAAAAAGAGAGAGCGAGGCCCCCGAGGAGGGGGTACCTCTAATAAAGTCCGAGGAGGCGGAGTAGCTAGGTTTGCGGAGAGCGAATCCCATCCGCAACGATTCCCAGTGGTAGCGAATCCCTTGCTAACTCGTCTTGTTAGCGAATATTGAGACCTTAAATATCTGGAGCTGATGACGTCATCTCAGGGGGACGCCCCTGAGGTTCACGCCAACGCCAGTACATCAGTTGGGCCGCGCGCGCCCTTAGGCATCTGGTTAACATGGCGGCTTGCAGCGTCGAGCCAGTCCGGGGACGCCGGAGGAGGACGACGTGGAAACGCCGCAGCAGCTAGCCTTCCATCAACCCCGGAGGGAGTCGCCAACGAGATAAGGTGGGCGGAGCGGAGATGTCGGGCAGCAATGGACACAACACTTACTTCACTTTGAATGCATATACAGCATTGCTCTCTGCTTCAAAGACAGGGGGAAATGTGGAAAAGAGGATTTACATTTAGACAAGATTGAATGTCGGTAAATAAAAATAATAAAATAAAATAAATAAATAGACAACATCCAACAAGGCAATGATCTGTGCAGTCTGAGTAAACAATCATTGGGGTAATTTGCTTGATGCGGCAGATACTACCCTTAACCATTAAGCCTTATGATTCACCTTTGTTTCACCTTTGATGCAACTCCAACATTACTCTCTGCATCAGTGGCAGGGGGTTGCAGGAAATTCGAATCAAACAGTTACCAACAAGGGCCCTGAACTTGGTGGTCGGTGAAACAGATAAGTATGGGAAAATAAGTGTGGGAGCTTGCTGGGCAGACTAGATGGGCCGTTTGGTCTTTTTCTGCTGTCATTTCTGTGTTTCTATGAATCGCATCCTCTGTCAAGATCACCTGGGCCAAATGCTCCTGTCTTCTGGTAGGGCAAAAACCACCACCTTAGCAAGCTTGAGAACTTTTTCTGGGGCAGGAAGACCCTAAAGTACTTAGTGGCTCACCTGTTGTAGATACCACAGTTGAGGCAAGTCGGGTTGAGTTAAAAAAGAAGGTGGATGCCCACCTGAGGCTATGGTTGGGCCTGCTGTGACTGGTGTTATAGCTGGGGAGGGTCTTAGTGGTCAGTTATCTGGTGTCTAGCATTTATTTATTTATTTATTTAGAGATTTTTATATACCGCAGTACGTAAGGATATACATCACCGCGGTTTACATTTAACAATAACGTAGCAACAGGCTTTACAATTGACATTATTAACTAGAATTAGAAATTAATTACAAATAACAGGATTGACGGAGAAACAGTCTGTACAGACCGTGGACCATCCATTACAGTTTAACATACAATAATGAAATTGAAGTAGCTAAAAATATTTACGAACCAACACTAAAACCATAGAGCAAATACAATAACGGTGCTGAGTGGGAATACAAATTCAAAATTGATCAATGGATAATTCTATTATATAAACTCAATTAAAATATCATAATCGGGAATGGTGCAGGCAAAAGGGAGGTGAAGATTTGGGAGGGACAGTGGGTAGTAGGGACAAGGAGCATGGGATAGATAGGGGTTGCAAATTGAATGTTGCATGTTGTAGCATTGAATGTTGCATGTTGTAGCATTGGCTGATTGCCCTGAGCCCAACCTCAGAATTTTTCTCCCGCATCCAGAGTGTGGCAGGAAGCATTAGGTCTCCTTTGGAGTCCTGACCTCCCCTGGGGAAGGGTGGACAAAGGCTGGTGGGCCTGACCAGCCTGGCACATACCTTCTGCTTACAGACCCTGAAGACATTTCTGTATGAAGACCTTCCTCTGCAATGGCATGCTCTGGCAGCCTTTTTCTCTGTTGGTTCTGAGGCTGGTGGATTTTTCTCATTTCTGAGACCACATATGTCACCACCCTCTTGACGCTATCAACTTTCCACCAGGAACTTTTTAAGGCTTGGAGCATTAACATGTCAGTGGACCTGTCAGTACCCACAAGTGGGGACATATTGGGCATTGCCTCTTCTCTGTAGCCCTGCTCTGGCGGCAGAAATGCTCAGGCCTCCCCTCTGTGGAGACCTGGCCTTAATTGGCAGGTATAATAATGGTTGGCGGACTTCTGGAATGCAGCTGGGAACATTGGGAAGGAGGGGCAATGCCTCCCCTTCACATCATTCATCTGTTTCTCTGGAAGATTCAAAGAGTACTAACTGTCAACCAGTCCACCCTGATAAGAGAGCTCCTTGTCCTGCTCATTGGGCCCAGGATGCCTGAGAGGGCCCTCTGAACCTCTTCCCCCCACACCATCTGGCAACCTCAATAAGCTACGCACTGTGTTCTTGGTTCATTCCAGACCTGACACATTTTGGAGATCAGAGCTAGGAGATGAGGAGGGTCCCCATTGGGAGACTTCTTTTTTTTTTGTTGTTGCAGACCCCACTCCCCTTGCCAAAAAAAAAAAAAGGGGGGGGGGCCTATGTTGGATGGTGGTGTACTGTGTTTTGTGTATTAACAGGTTTTTAGCTGGGTTCAAGGACTTCTCCTTACTTTTTGTATTTATGACCAGGAAGAAAACTGTGACACCTATGGTGAGATTCCCATATAGTTCCTTAGGTCATTTTTCTTAGATGTTTGGTTGCTTTTTTCCCCTTATCTTCTAGTAATGGTTTCACACTATTCCATAAAGGAGCTCCTCACATATGTTGGACTTATTTATTTTAACATTTTTTATATACCGATTTCCGTTTGCACATTGTACTGGTTTACAGATAACCGGTGGGAGGCCATTATAGGGAGGCACATCCTTTACATGGAATGCATATACAGTAAAACTTTGGTTAGTTGTTTAGAAATTAAATAGCATAACAATTGCGAGTAAAATAAAGAATAACTTGTCTAAAAATATTTACACAGTAGTTATTTAACGTAACATAGAAAATGATAAAATACTATGATAAGGAGAATTAGAATTGTTGAGGATTGGAAAAGTAGAAAGAGGGTTGAGAAAAGGGGGGGGAGTTGAAGGGGGGCAGTAGAGAATAGGGAGGGGAGAAAATTAGGGGAGGTTGAAGAGGAAAAGGACAGAGTGTGGGTGTGAAAAGGAGCAGGTCAGTTTAGGTTTCATTCACTCTAGGTGAAGGGATGGGGGGGAGCTTTAGGATGTTAAAGGATGGTGTGAGAGGTAAGATATGGTTAAGGAGTGTTTAGGTTGAAGGCCTGTTGGAACAGCCAGGTTTTTAGTTTTTTTTTTAATTTGGGTATGGAGGTTTCTGTACGGAGGTCGTGAGGCATGGAGTTCCAAAGGGAAGGGCCAGCTAGTGAGAGAGCTCTTTTAGTGGTGGAGGAGAGTTTAGTGGATTTGAGGGAGGGGAGGTGTAGCGTGCATTGATGGATCGAACGAGTTGGTCTAGTAGAGGTGTGGAGTAGGAGAGGGGGATTAAGCCAGTGAGTGTTTTCATTTACTAAGGATTTGTGAATGAGAAATAGGGCTTTGTACTGTATTCTAAAGTTGATTGGAAGCCAGTGCAGATCTTTCAGTGTAGGTGTAATATGTTCTGTCTTCTGGGTGTTAGTGAGGATCCGTGCGATGGCATTCTGTAAAAGTTGTAGAGGTCTGATAGTAGTGAAGGGAAGGCCGAGGAGTATGGCGTTACAATAGTCTATTTTGGAGAAAATGATAGACTGAAGCACTGTATGGAAATCGGAGAAGTGTAGAAGAGGTTTGAGTTTTTTAGTCATGTGTAATTTGTAGTAGCTATCTTTGAGGATAGACTTGATGAATGGTTTTAGGGTAAGTTGGTTGTCAATAATGGTTCCTAAGTTTCGCATGTGTGGAGAGAATGCTATGGAGGGAGTAGAGGGGGGGTTGGGAGAGGGGTTGATGTTGGTAGAGATAAAGAGAAGTTCAGATTTTGGGGGTTAAGAGCGAGGTGCATGTCGGTAAGAAGTTGGTTGATAGAGGTGAGGCATGAGTCCCAGGATTGCAGGGCTTTCTGAAGAGTCAGTAGCGGGGATAAGGATTTGAACATCATCTGCGTAGATGAAGTGGACAATTCCCAGATTTGTAAGGAGTTTGGCTAGGGGGAGCATGTAAATGTTAAACAAGGTAGAGGAAAGTGAGGAGCCTTGGGGGACACCTCGGTTGAGGTCAACAGGATCGGATTCATGATTGTCTAGGGTGACTGTCTAGTGTCGATTTTGTAAGTATGATTGACGCCAAGAAAGTGCAGTACCCGTGATGCCAATGCTCGTGAGGAGGTTTATTAAGATACTATGACTGGTATCGAAAGCAGCTGAGATGTCTAACATGGCCCGAAGATAGGATTTGCCGCTGTCGACCCCTTTGATGAGGGTGTCAGCGAAAGGAACAGGGTTTCTGTACTTAGGTGTTTTCGGAAGCCATATTGTGATGGGGAGAGTATTTTGTGTTGGTCGAGATACTCAGATAGGCGTGAGTTGACTATTCTTTCTAATATCTTGGAGAGGAATGGGAGATTTGAGTTGGGCCTGAAATTTGAGAGGATAGAGGGATCTAGGTTCGGTTTTTTGAGTATGGGTTTGAATACGGCTTGTTTCAGGATGGTTGGAATGGTACCTTGTTCTAATGAGCAGTTGAGTACGTTTGAGAGGGGTTTAGCGATTACCTTAGGGATGGACAGGAGGAGTTTGGGAGGAATGGTTTCAGCTGGGTGTGAGAAGGATTTCATCTTTTTTAGGATGTTTTCTATTTCTAGGGAGGATGTGGCTTTGAGTGATGAGAGAGTTACAGGGGGTTTATTGAGGTGAAATTTAGAGTATTCGGAGTTCTGGGAGAAATGGGCTGTGAGGGAGGTGATTTTGTTTTGAAAGAAGAGGGCTAGTTCTGGGACTTGTTCTGGGCATGGCAAGCAAGCCATGCCCAGAACTTGCCATGCCCAGAACTTGCCATGCCCAGAATTTGCCATGCCCAGAACTTGCCATACCCAGAACAAGCCATGCCCAGAACTTGTTCTGGGACTTGTTCTAGGCATGGCAAGCAAGCCATCTGGTGGTCCAGGATGAATAAGCTGACCCTGTGGACCTCTTCACAGCTATCATGCATTCCTGTTGGAAGGCAGAACAATACTTGGCAGTATCCACAAGGGAGGTGGAGAAGTTTGCTTCCCTCTGGGCACTAAACATTGCCTATCCCTTTCTCCTCCTGATTATGAGTTCATTTTATGCATCTGAGTTCCTGCCCCTCGGGAGCAGTTGTCTTTTTCAGTATCTGCTCTTTGTGTTATACCCTTCATGAGTTCCTCCTCTTTCCCCTCCCCTTTTTTTTTTCATGTAAGGCTTAGTCTCGAGCAGTGGGCAGGCCGAAAAAGTTTGTATGGGACACTGAGGTGATCAACAACTATTTTAGTCCATGATCCTTGGGGGGGTCACACCTTGGGCTAGTGGAAGCAAACCCTAAGCACCCTGCAGCCAGCAATACAGATCCACCCTTTCTACAGGAACATGGAAATCTCTGCTTTGTCCAGGGACACATTCTCCTGCTGTCCCCTTCCCCCTTTTGTTGCATGGTCGTGGTCGCATTAGTGGCTGACTTATCTATTTAGGCCGTTTTATCTGTGGCCCTCTGGCAAGTGCTACAGTAATGTACTGCTTCCTTTTTTTCATCCAGAGGGCCCTAGTGCACAAATAGGAGATTAGCATGGTTCTTAAGCACTGCCTTTCAGACAGACAATGGGGAGAGGAGAATTAGGTGGGGAGCCAGGAGAAAGGGTTCGGTTCAATCCAGATGCAGAGACACCCACAATCTGTGGGTAGGGATTTTGAATCTGCAAAGTGTTACAGTTGGGAAGTAGGTTCTGTATGGGCCTAAGAAACTGGCCTGGCCTACAGTTGTTGAGCAAAATATCTTATTGGGGAAATCCTGGTGTCTCAGGAAAGGAACTGAAAGTTACAAGTGTGATGTGAAAACTGTGTTCCATTTGTGACACTTACCCATCCTAGGATTCTGTGATATCACAATGCATCTTAGTGACATTGTTCCTTGAAATGTTTAGTTTACCGCACATCCGCAAAGGCTGTAACTAGCAGCACACAGGATAGCAGAGGATTTATCTAAGAGCCTCCCAAGGAAAATCAGTGTGAGGCACTTCATTATTTTTTTTATTTTTTTTTACAGTCATTCAATTTGCATGAAGTATGCTAAATATTTGAAAGCACTAGTTAAATATGTCTGAGTCTTAAGAACTTAAGTAAGTGGTTTCTGCAGCTTGGGTTTATTGATAAATGTTGATTTTAAAGCAGAAATAATAGCTAGATTGCTCAAGCTGCCATCAGATTTTTCTTTTGCTTCCACTGTTAGGCTTATTTCCAGTTTCTGTTTTGGCATTTAATTTCTGTTTCTACTTTTGAATATGAAGGTGTGCACTTATAGTGCAGTTATTTTGAAGACGTTCCCAAATCCACTGTAAAGCAGAGACAAAAATAAGATTCTGTGTTTGGAGGGTCTCCATGACATACTTGGTAAAAGACCCCCAGTGCTTAGTGCAGGGAGAGGCAATCTTTTTGAAGTGATGTGCCAAGATTTAAGAACATAACATACCTTGCATACTGGATCAGACAGAGGGTCCATCAAGCCCAGCATGCTGTTTCCAACAGTGGCCAATCCAAGTTACAAGTACCTAGCAAGTACCCAGACAAATAGATCCCATGCTACTAATGCCAGTATAGTGGCTATTCCCTAAGCCAACTTGAATAATAGCAGTTTATTTATTTATTTAACATTTCTTATATACCGATGACCGTTCACACATCGCATCGGTTTACAGAGAACAAAAAACCATTGGGCAGAGCCCTTACAAATAACAGATAATATAGTAACTAGGTAACATATAAAATATATTTGGGAGGAGCCCTTACATGAAATACAAACATCAAGGAGGAAATGCTAAGGGTATATGCTAAGGGATTGAGCTATAACAGAACCTATATACAGATTATTGCACAGTACAAAATCATCAGGCAAAAAGGCGTTCATACCAGGATATCAGAAAAACATTCGTAGGGGGAAATTAAGTAATGGGGGGTGAGATGGAGTAAGCTTGCTGGAAGAGCCAGGTTTTAAGTTTCTTTTTGAAGGCAGGGGTATAGGTCTCAATGCGAATATCATGTGGCAGTGAGTTCCATATGGCTGGCCAGCAAGGGAAAAAGCTCTGTTCATGGTGGAGGAGAGTTTAAAAGGTTTGATAGATTGGGCTTGGAGTGTTCCTTGGAGTGCAGGGCTGGTGGGTCTCTTAGAGGTACGGGGTAAGAAGGGGGGGTTAATCCAGCTGAGGTTGGAGTTAACTAGACTCTTGTGTATGATCGAGAGAGTTTTATAAAGAATTCGTGACTGTATAGGGAGCCAGTGTAATTGAATAAGTGTGGGGGTGATGTGATCTCTTTTCTTTGTGTTTGTCAATATCCGAGCGGCGGCATTTTGTAAGAGTTGGAGAGGTCTAGTGTGTATTGCAGGAATGCCAAGAAAGAGCGCATTACAATAGTCAATCTTCGATAAAATAATAGCTTGGAGGACAGTACGGAAATCATTGAAAATGTAGTAAGGGTCTGAGTTTCTTTATTGTTTGCAGTTTAAAGTAGCAATCCTTTAAGATGGATTTGATGAATGGTTTGAATGAGAGGTGATTATCAATAATGACTCCTAGGTTGCGAGTGTGGGATGGGAAGTTGGTGGCAGAGTAGGCAGGAGGGATGTCTGGGAGCGGTTGCTTATTGGATATGATTAAAAGCTCAGTTTTGTTTGAATTAAGAGCTAGATGCATGTCCTTTAGGAGTTGGTTGATAGAGGAAAGACAGGATTCCCAGCTGTGTAAAGCGGTTTGGATGGTGTCTGAGAAAGGGAAGATGATTTGTACATCATCAGCATAAACAAAATGTTTGATGTGTAGATTAGTAAGAAGCATGGTGAGGGGAAGCATGTATATATTAAACAGAGTAGAAGAGAGAGATGAACCCTGGGGAACACCTTGGGGGAGACTGATGGGATCAGATTGGTTATTGTCCATAGTGACAGTGAATGTACGATTTTGAAGATATGATTGAATCCAATCAATGGCTTTGCCAGTAATCCCAATATTTCTAAGTATGTTGAGTAGGACATCATGATTAACAGTGTCAAACGCAGATGATATGTCAAGTAACGCAATAAGGTAGGATGACCCTGAGTCGGTTCCTTTGATAAGGGTATCGTGTAGGGAGAGGAGAAGTGTTTCAGTACTTAAGTGCTTCCTGAAACCATATTGGGTAGGAGGGAGGATGTTATTCTGCTCAAGGTGATCGGAAAGGCGTGAGTTCACTAGCTTTTCAATAACTTTAGCTAGGAGGGGTAGGTTGGACACTGGTCTGTAATTAGAGAGGATGGTGGGGTCAAGGTTGGATTTTTTGAGTAGGGGTTTCACTATGGCTTGTTTCAGAAAGTCTGGGACAATGCCATGCTCTAGGGAGCAGTTAAGGATATTCGAGAGGGGTTTGGCGATCACATTGTGAATAGAAAGTAGGAGTTTATGGACTTCTCCTCCAGGAACTTATCCAATCCATTTTAAACCCAGCTTACACTAACTGCCCTAACCACATTTTCCAGCAACGAATTCCAGAGAATTGTGCCTTGAGTGAAAAAGATTTTCTCAGATTTGTTTTAAATGTGCTACTTGCTAATTTCATGGAATGCCCCCTAGTCCTTCTAGTATCTGAAATAACCGATTCACATTTACCTGTTCTAGTCCTTTCATGATTTTATAGACCTCTATCATATCCCTCCTTAGCCATCTCTTCTCCAAGCTGAACAGCCCTAACCTCTTCAGCCTTTCCTCATAGGGGAGCTGTTCCATCCCCTTTATCATTTTGGTCGCCCTTCTCTATACCTTCTCCAGTGCAATTATATCCTGTTTGAGATGCAGCGACCAGAGTTGCACACAGTACTCTAGGTGCAGTCTCATCATGGAGCTATACAGAGGCATTATGACATTCTCTGTTTTATTCACCATTCCCTTCCTAATAATTCCTAACATTCTGTTTGCTTATTTGATCGCCTCAGTACACCGAGCTGACGATTTCAATGTTATCCATTATGAGCCCAGATCTTTTTCCTGAGGGTTGGTAAATGTTGGGTAAATGTATCATCGGGTCACGCTAGAGAGATAACGTTCCTGGATGGAATAAATGATAGCTTTATGGAGCAATTGGTTCAGGAACCGACGAGAGAGGGAGCAATTTTAGATCTAATTCTCAGTGGAGCACAGGACTTGGTGAGAGAGGTAACGGTGGTGGGGCCGCTTGGCAATAGTGATCATAATATGATCAAATTTGATTTAATGACTGGAAAAGGAACCGTGTGCAAATCCAAGGCTCTTGTGCTAAACTTTCAAAAGGGAAACTTTGATAAAATGAGAAAAATTGTTAGAAAAAACTGAAAGGAGCAGCTACAAAAGTAAAAAAATGTCCAAGAGGCGTGGTCATTGTTAAAAAAATACCATTCTAGAAGCACAGTCCAGATGTATTCCACACATTAAGAAAGGTGGAAAGAAGGCAAAACGATTACCGGCATGGTTAAAAGGGGAGGTGAAAGAAGCTATTTTAGCCAAAAGATCTTCATTCAAAAATTGGAAGAAGGATCCAACAGAAGAAAATAGGATAAAGCATAAACATTGGCAAGTTAAATGTAAGACATTGATAAGACAGGCTAAGAGAGAATTTGAAAAGAAGTTGGCTGTAGAGGCAAAAACTCACAGTAAAAACCTTTTTAAATATATCCGAAGCAGAAAGCCTGTGAGGGAGTCAGTTGGACCGTTAGATGATCGAGGGGTTAAAGGGGCACTTAGAGAAGATAAGGCCATTGCGGAAAGATTAAATGATTTATTTGCTTCGGTGTTTACTGAAGAGGATGTTGGGGAGGTACCCGTAATGGAGAAGGTTTTCATGGGTAATGATTCAAATGGACTGAATCAAATCACGGTGAACCTAGAAGATGTGGTAGGCCTGATTGACAAACTGAAGAGTAGTAAATCACCTGGACCGGATGGTATACACCCCAGAGTTCTGAAGGAACTAAAAAATGAAATTTCAGACCTATTAGTAAAAATTTGTAACTTATCATTAAAATCATCCATTGTACCTGAAGACTGGAGGATAGCAAATGTAACCCCAATATTTAAAAAGGGCTCCAGGGGCGATCCGGGAAACTACAGACCGGTTAGCCTGACTTCAGTGCCAGGAAAAATAGTGGAAAGTGTTCTAAACATCAAAATCACAGAACATATAGAAAGACATGGTTTAATGGAACAAAGTCAGCATGGCTTTACCCAGGGCAAGTCTTGCCTCACAAATCTGCTTCACTTTTTTGAAGGAGTTAATAAACATGTGGATAAAGGTGAACCGGTAGATATAGTATACTTGGATTTTCAGAAGGCATTTGACAAAGTTCCTCATGAGAGGCTTCTAGGAAAAGTAAAAAGTCATGGGATAGGTGGCGATGTCCTTTCGTGGATTGCAAACTGGCTAAAAGACAGGAAACAGAGAGTAGGATTAAATGGGCAATTTTCTCAGTGGAAGGGAGTGGACAGTGGAGTGCCTCAGGGATCTGTATTGGGACCCTTACTGTTCAATATATTTATAAATGATCTGGAAAGAAATACGACGAGTGAGATAATCAAATTTGCAGATGACACAAAATTGTTCAGAATAGTTAAATCACAAGCAGATTGTGATAAATTGCAGGAAGACCTTGTGAGACTGGAAAATTGGGCATCCAAATGGCAGATGAAATTTAATGTGGATAAGTGCAAGGTAATGCATATAGGGAAAAATAACCCATGCTATAAT
The DNA here is from genome assembly GCF_901001135.1 of Rhinatrema bivittatum. NCBI lineage: Eukaryota > Metazoa > Chordata > Amphibia > Gymnophiona > Rhinatrematidae > Rhinatrema > Rhinatrema bivittatum. The sequence continues at coordinate 332,579,943 of NC_042620.1, forward strand.
TACACGATGTTGGGTTCCATATTAGGTGCTACAACCCAAGAAAGAGATCTAGGTGTCATAGTGGATAACACATTGAAATCGTCGGTTCAGTGTGCTGCGGCAGTCAAAAAAGCAAACAGAATGTTGGGAATTATTAGAAAAGGAATGATGAATAAAACGGAAAATGTCATAATGCCTCTGTATCGCTCCATGGTGAGACCACACCTTGAATACTGTGTACAATTCTGGTCGCCGCATCTCAAAAAAGATATAATTGCGATGGAGAAGGTACAGAGAAGGGCTACCAAAATGATAAGGGGAATGGAACAACTCCCCTATGAGGAAAGACTAAAGAGGTTAGGACTTTTCAGCTTGGAGAAGAGACGACTGAGGGGGGATATGATAGAGGTGTTTAAAATCATGAGAGGTCTAGAACGGGTAGATGTGAATCGGTTATTTACTCTTTCGGATAGTAGAAAGACTAGGGGACACTCCATGAAGTTAGCATGGGGCACATTTAAAACTAATCGGAGAAAGTTCTTTTTTACTCAACGCACAATTAAACTCTGGAATTTGTTGCCAGAGAATGTGGTTCGTGCAGTTAGTATAGCTGTGTTTAAAAAAGGATTGGATAAGTTCTTGGAGGAGAAGTCCATTACCTGCTATTAAGTTCACTTAGAGAATAGCCACTGCCATTAGCAATGGTTACATGGAATAGACTTAGTGTTTGGGTACTTGCCAGGTTCTTATGGCCTGGATTGGCCACTGTTGGAAACAGGATGCTGGGCTTGATGGACCCTTGGTCTGACCCAGTATGGCATTTTCTTATGTTGTTATGTTCCTTGAGTGCCATAAGTTGCTCAGCACACTGATCTGCCAGATTCCTTTCATACAACTCTTGAATATTAATTTTAGTTTAATAATTTTCATTTATAATATTTATGTAAAAATAATTGAAACTGATATTTTTCCTCATGTAAAAAAAACAGAATTAGAAACAGAGGAGGAAAACACTCACTCCTTCCTTGCCAACACACCACCTGATAGGAAAAAGGCCAGGCTGCTTTAGATCCCTACACAGAAACTACTCACTAGCTAGCAGAAAACATACAGTTAACACATGCAGAACCTCATCAAATACAGAATAAAGTGACCATAAAAAGGTATAAATAGAAACATGCAGACAAAAACTGGAAACTGCAAAAAGCCAAACTCTGCATGCAGTGAAACAATAGAAAAACAGAAACATTACCATATAAAACATCGAACAAAATTAAGAAATATAAAACATCAATTATAGTAAAACCATATAAATAAAAAGAATATCTCAAAACAGCTGGCAAATATAATAATCTCCAATGATTAAAAACTCAAACACAATTTTTATAACATTTTTCCAAACACCAATTAATTATTTCAAAATGGCAGCCATACCAAATAACACAATAATTAAAAATGTAAGGATAAAATAACTGCTCTCCATACCTGGGAACTTTTGATTTTTAATCACCCTGAGATGGTCACAAATTAGTTGATAATAGGGTAGGGTACTCATGATCTTTCTCCTTTCTCTCGTTCACATGTTACACACACTCTCAGTACATACATATGCTCCTTCTCCCACATGCAGTCACACACATACATGCGCTCGCTCTCTCCAAAATGCAGTCACATGCTATTTCTCTCTCTCCCACATGTAATCATGCATACACACATGCTTTCTCTCATTCCTATTTGAAATCACACACACGTTTTCTCTCACCCCTTATGCAATCACACACATGCTCACTCTCTTCCCCTTCATGCAGTCACACGTGCTTTCTCCCACCACATGCAATTGCAAGCATGCTCTCTTCCATGTGTAATCACACATGCGCTCTCCCACATGCAATCACACGCATGCGCTCTCCCACATGCAATCACACGCATGCGCTCTCCCACATGCAATCATGCATTTACTCTCTTCCACATGCAATCACACGCATTTATTTACTTATAAAATTTATGAATTGCTATCCAGCTTTCACAGTGACATTTTTCAAAGAGATGTACACATTTATAAACAAAAACAACAAAGCCATAAAAATAAAATAAAATAGTAAAACATATTTCTGAAACACATCAACACAGCCATCATTGGTGTTCCTTCCTTAAACTAATTTGCCTTAGACTCCATCAACCAGGGTTTCAAGCCTACACTACATCAAATATGACTCCTCTCTAATAGTTAGCGGAAGATCATTCTGTACTTTGGACACTGATTTAGTAAAAGATGCGATTCTGCAACTTAACATGCCGATAAGCTTTAACTGGTGGAAGATGAAGTGGATGACAATACACATGCTTTGTCTCTCCCATGCAGTTACACACACATGCTTTTTGTCCCACAAGCAATAGCACATTTTTTCCCTCTCACATACAATCACACACGTATACTTTTTCTCCCTCATGCAGTTGCACACACACATGCGTTCTCCCTCTCCCACATGCAATCACATACACAGTCTCACAGAGGCTCTCGCATGTACCTACAAGCTCACACGTACACATTCAGACTCTGGGCCTCTTCTTCAGCCGCCACGAAATAGGCCCTGCGGCAGTTTGCCAAGCCTCTTTGTCTTCAGCTTCTAGTGGGATGAGATCCACTGGCGGCCACCGGGTCCTGCCTTTCTCTTCTGCCACCGGGTGGCCTGTTGTATCGTAGGATAGATGGCAGCAGGAGTCGCATTTAACCAAACATTATTTCCTGCTGCCGCGGGGCCGTTCATGCGATAAGACTCGCAAGACAGGCCCCCCCCCCGGTAGCAGGAACTGACGTTTGGTTAAACTCAATTCTTGCTGCCAGTGCACAGTGGGGGGGGGGGGGGAGGTGGAGGTGTACTGCTACCTAGTAGTGTGGCCTATGCAGCTTGGGGCTGTCTTCTTGTATAGGAGTCTCCGCTCAGCTACTTTTCAGTGCCCTGCTCCCGTGACACTAAAAATAGCCTTGAGTACAATCATGGCATGTCATGTTTAGTGGAAAGTCAGGTTGGATTTTTTTCCCCAGCATGTTTCCCCCCCCATTTCTATAAAGATCTTCATTAATTAACTTTTACATAGAAACATAGAAATGACGCAGAAAAAGACCAAATGGTCCATCCAGTCTGCCCAGCAGTCTTATGGTAGTATCTGCTGCGCCATGTAGGTTACCCCCATGCTTATCAGTTTCCCAGACTGTAAAAGTCAGGGCCCTGGTTGGTTGCTATTTGAATCCAGTTCCCTGTTATGTCTTGCTGTTGACGCAGATAGCAATATTGGAGTTATATCAGGCTTATTGGATAAGTGTAGTAATCACCGCATCAGCAAGTTACCCCCATATTTATTTGTTTCTCCAGACCAGTGGTTCTCAACCTTTTTTCAGTCAGGACACACCTGACAGATGGTTCTCACATGTGTGACACACACTGAACATGTGACCGTCACGGGGCAAAATGTAAACATGCACTCTGCGTCCACAGGAATCCCCTCACCCCCCAGCAATGAGTGCAGAGCAGATCTAGGGCATTACCCTGTACAACTCACCATACAAAAAAGATATTCTGGTTCTGATGACATCCCAGTAAAAGCAAAACAAACTCCCTCTACCACCAGGCACAATAGCCCTCCTTATGAAAAGACAGTCATTTACTACTAATGCATGTCCTACTGAGAAAACACAACAAATAAGATTGATACAAATGCCTACATGCTAGTAAAATACCTCACCTCGGTCACACACCCAGAACTGACCTTCACCAAGTACAGAAAGACCACAAATTATAAATATGGAGACAGAAACTGGAATGGAAAACCAAAAAAGCCACTCTGCATGCAGTGCGAATCTGGAGAAATGGAAAGAGAAATATAGCACCTAACATAATCCCAGGATCTGCAATAATGCACACAAACTAACCCGCACAAAGTTACACCTGGATTATGGAACATATAACAACCCTATCTAGGAAAAGGCAAAGCTTACAAGTATTACATCAGGCCCTGAACACCAATACACCTCCTATTAGGAAAACAGAATAAGCCAAGCTACTATAGAGCCTCACACAGAAATAATTGTAAAGCTATACTAAAAATGTTACAAAACAGTTGATGAACAGAATAACATTCAACAATTAAAAACTCATAACATTATTAAAAATTGTCCAAATATCAATAAAATATTTCAAAATAGCAGACATATCACATAATACCCAATAATTAAAATGGCAGTCAATCAAGAAAAATAAACTTAAAAAGCCATCTTTACTTACTCTCTCCAGCAGCTCTCCTACACCTTTCCCTTCCAGGCCAATAGCACTCACCAGAAGCAGCAAGGGCTGCTGAAGCTCTGTCCTCACAGTCCTCTTCCTTAGCGCCCACAACCAGTCACACACACACCCACACACACACCCACCCCAATTAGACCCCACGACCAGTCTCTAGCTCTCTCTCACACACCAGTCATCTTCCTGACCAGTCTCTCTCTCACACACACACACACACACCAGTCATCTTCCTGACCAGTCTCTCTCTCAATCACACACATGTTCTCTTATATACAAGCTCTCAATCACACACAAATGCTCTCGCACCCATTCACACCGGCTCTCACCCAGGCACCCATTCACACCCACACACACACGCTCTCACCCAGGCACCCATTCACACCCACAGACACAAGCTCTCACCCAGGTACCCACAGACACAAGCTCTCACCCAGGCACCCATTCACACCCACACACACACGCTCTCACCCAGGCACCCATTCACACCCACAGACACAAGCTCTCACCCAGGTACCCACAGACACAAGCTCTCACTCAGGCACCCATTCACACCCACACACACACGCTCTCACCCAGGCACCCATTCACACCCACAGACACAAGCTCTCACCCAGGTACCCACAGACACAAGCTCTCACCCAGGCCCAAATTCACACACACCCACAAGCTCTCACCCAGGCACCCATTCACACCCACACACACAAGCTCTCACCACTAAACCTCTTCTTCGCTGCAGGTATGGGCTCCAGTTCCGCTGCAGCTTTACTCCGGCAGGCCTTCTTTTTCGCCGCCACGGGGATCAGCTCCCATGGCAGCCTTGCTTCATCAGGGTTCGACACTGCCATTCCTCCCACCCCACCCCCAGGCTATATGTGATACCCCTTCTTCCTGCCTCACCAGCCAATCAGAGGCTTCCTGCCCTCTTCCTACTCCCACTGGCAGGTAGAAAGGAGGAGGCTTTTGATTGGCCTGCGCAGGGCAGGAAGAATGAAGGAGGCTTCCCATTGGGCAGTGGGGGCAGGAAAAGGTGACTTCCCATTGGGCCATGGGGGCTGGAAAAAGGGAGAAGGGAAGTACAACCGGGGCAGTGAGACAGCGGGAGCCGCGACATGCCTGCCGGTGCTTGGTGACACACTGGTGTGTCGCAACACACCGGTTGAGAATCGCTGCTCCAGACCATAAAAATCGGAGCTCTTGTGGTTGCTGTTCAAATCTAATTCCCCTTTTTCCCTGCAGTTGAAGCAGAGAGCCGTGATGGAGTTGCATGAAGTGCATGAAGGCTTATTGGTTAAGGGTAGTAACTGCCACACCAGCAAGTTATCCCCATTCATTCATTTCCATCCTCTAGCTTTTAGAAATCCAGAGTGTTTATCCCCTGCCCCTTTGAATTCTTTCACTGTTTGTCTTTACCATCTTCTCCGGAAGGGCATTCTAGGCATCCATCACCCTCTCCGTGAAGAAATATTTCCTGACATTGGTTCTGAGTCATCCTCCCTGGAGTTTCATTTCGTGACCCCTAGTTTTGCTGATTTCTTTCCAACGGAAAAGGTTTGTTGAATGTGCATCATTAGAACCTTTCAGGTATCTCCCCTGCACCTCCTCTTTTCCAGGGTGTACATATTCAGATCCTTCAGTCTCTCCTCATAAGTCTTCTCATGCAAACCCCACACCATTTTGATCACTCCTCTCTATACCTCCTCCATCCTGACTTTGTCCCTTTCGAGATATGGACTCCAGAATGGAACACAGTATTCGAAGTGAGGCCTCATTAAGGACCTGTACAAGGGCATTTTCACTTCCTTTTTCTTACTGGTTATTTCTCTCTCTCTGCAGTCCAGCATTCTTCTGTCTTTAGCTATCGCCTTGTCACATTGCTTCGCCATCTTCAGATCTCCAGACATTATTACCCCAAGCTCCCTCTCTTGGTCCGTACACATCAATTTTTCACCCACCATTACCATCTTTTGGATTACCACACCCCAGACACATGACTTTGCACTTCTTGGCATTGAATCCCTTTTCATTCTCTCTACTCCTTCAGGCATTTCCACTCTATTGCAGATCTTAATATCATCTGCAAATAGACAAATTTTAACTTCTGTTCCTTCTCAAAGTCGCTCACAAAGATATGAACAGAACTGGCCCCAAAACCGAACCCTGTGTCTCTCCACTTAACATGGTTCTCTCTTCAGAGTAGGTTCCATTTACTATTACACTCTGTCTTCTATCAATCAACCAGTTTGTACTCCACGCCACCATCTTGGCACTCAGTCCTTAGCTTCTCATTTTATTCACAAGCCTCCTATGTGGGACCATATCAAAAACTTTGCTGAAATCCAATTAGATCACATCGAGCGCTCTTTCTTGATCCAATTCTTTAGTCACCCAATCAAAAAGATCAATCAGATTTGTCTGACAGGACTTTCCCCTGCTTAATCCATGCTGCCTTGGATCCAGCAGCCCACCAAATTGTAGATAGTTCACTAATCTTTCCTTCACGGATTTCCATTAATTTTCCCACCACTGAGGTCAGGCTGTAGTTTCCGGCTTCCACTCTGTGAAATGGGACTACCCACCGCTCTGCTCCAATCCCGTGGCACTACTCCCATTTCCAGGGATCTATTGAACAGACACGTCAATGGGTTCACTAGCATATCTCTGAGCTCGCTCTATAGCCTGGGGTATATCTCACCAGACCCCATGGCTTTGACCACTTTCAATTTGCCTAGCTCCTCCATTCTCTTCTGTAAATGGAGTTTTGTCTACTCCATCCCCATCTACAGTCTTATTAACCAGCAACAGACCTTCTCCAGGGTCTTCTTTAGTAAATACTGAACTGAAGTATTTCATATTTCTGTCACATTGCTACTTGTCACCTTTTAATTCACTTTTCTACTTCTGACCTTCCTTCTTTCTCTGATATATCTGAAAAATGTTTTGCCTCCTCGCTTTACCTCTTTGGCAATCCTTTCTTCCGATTGACATTTTGCTTTCCTTATTTCTTTGTCTCCCTCAGTTTCACCAGTTATTCTTCCCTGTGTTCCTGTTTTTGGGATCTTTTATACTTCTTGAACGCTGTTCTTTTTGCCTTTATTTTTTCAGCCACCTCCTTAGAGAACCAGTTTGGTTTCTTTTTCCTCTTACTTTTGTTTACTTTTCTAACATGTAGATTTGTTGCCTTTGTAATAACTTCTAACTTGGCCCACTGTTCCACCTCCACCCATTTTCTCCCAGTCTTCCAGTTCTTCCTTCAGGTAGTTTCCATTTTGCCAAAGTCCGTATTTTTTAAATTGAAAACTTGGGTCTTCGTGTGATTTCTCTCTGTCCTGTTCGCTGAATCGAACCATACCGTCTGATGATCACTGGTGCTCAGGTGAACCCCTACCCGAACATTAGAGACATTATCCCCATTAGTGAGCACCAGATTGAGTATTATACCGTCTCATTTATCTTTATCCTTAATGTCACTTTTTTTTTTTTTTGCTTATTCCAGTTCTTCAGTCATTGCATTGGCTCCCAGTACACTGGCAGATCAAATATAAGATTGTGATCTTGATTCGTAAATCACTTAACTACTGCTATGCTGAGACTTTATAATCCTCTGCGGGCTAAGATCTACACATCGTGGGTTGCTGGAGGCCCCATCACTACAATATGCTTGCTTATCAGAGACCTGTGAAGGGCTTTTTCTATATTAGGACCTGTTCTTTGCAACCCCCTACGAGACACACTGAATGATCACCTGCAAAAAATGTTTCAAATGGCAGCTATGGATGGACTATTTTCGGCAAGCCTTTGAAATCAAGACAGAGTTTCTCTGTCATTTGGTTAACAATCATGCAAGCTATATATGTGTTTATTTTAATGTTTGCTTTATGGCTTTGTATATTCTTTAGGTTATGGTTATTTTGATGTTCCCTGCTGTGAACATTGAATTCAGTGGGTAAAAAACCCTTTTAAATAAATACAAAATATACCTCCTGCTTCCTTATTTCCTTCATCATATCCCCTTTCGCCAACCTTCTTCACTCCCTTTCAAGCCATTTTACTTCCATTTCTCTTTGGCTTAGTCCCATTTCCATTTTTCAATCCACTTTTTTGCTTTTCAGTTAGGCAGATGCCTTTTGCTCTTTGTGGTAATGTGGGAACAAAAGCAAAGTTCCTGGTTCCTCTTTTACTCCTCGTTTAATTTGTGGGGGAACAGCTTAGAACATTTTATTTATTTATTTAACATGTTTTGTATACCGTCATTCGGTTTCACCATCATAATGGTTAACAGCAATCATAATAGTAATCATAATAATCATAATAAAATAATTAAAATAAAATAATTTAATAAAAAATAATTTAATAAAAATAATAAAAAATAGTGATAAAATAGAAATAATAATCATAATGAAATAATAAAAATAATAAAATAAAAATGTAATAAAAATGTAATAAAAAATAAGTTAATACAAATAATAAAACAATAATAATAAAATAATAAAAATAATAATAAAAATAAAAATATATATATGGCTGATTTATTGGATACCGCCTTCCCAGTTACTCCCTTGTGGATGTTATTTGGCTGTATATCCCCGATTCGGATTCGTGATCCTGGCTTCCACATGCTCCTTCACAAGGCTTGTCTGGTGGGGAAAAAAGTGATTCTTTCAGTTTGTAGATCGCCAGACGCTCCGTCTTTTTGGGCCTGGAGAAACAGCTGGCATACCATGATGACTATGGGAAGGTCTGGCATCGCGAGCCTTCTTCAACATAGAAAGCGGTTTCTTACTGTGTGGCAACCCCATGTACAATCGCTCTCACCTCATGCTCGTAGCCTTGTTGTTAATGATTAACCTGTGAGCTTTTCCAAACTGCAGTACGTGGATGACACCGTACAAATGATAACATGTAACACCCTGATATTTACTCTGTGGGGTGGGGGAGGGGGGAGAGGACTTGGGAGGGAAGGAGGGGGGATTTTTTTTTTTTTTTTTTTACATCTAACATCTGCACAATCTGTTCCAGACTTGAACCTAACTCTCTTCACTCATGCTCCTTGTGGGATCAGACCACTTCCTGTTTTTGCTACAGCGCCGCAGTTGTGTTGTGCCCTTTGGCACCTTGTTCAGTCGCTGTTGGCCTCTCCGTTTGAATGGAGCGGTCTGGAGCTCTGTATTCACCCACATGTGAGGGCTACCATCCTGCTTGTCCTAGGAGAAAGTGCAGTTGCTTACCTGTATCAGGTGTTCTCCCAGGACAGCAGGATGTTAGTCCTCAGGAATCCCGCCCGCCTCCCACGGTGTTCACCTTCAGTTTGTTTTGTTGTTTTTTTCGCTCGTATTTTTTGCTGTGTTAGGAGACTGAAGGGGGGACCTCACGTGGACGTGAGGATAGTAGCAGGCTGGGCATGCTCTGTCATCTGGCCAAAGTTTCTAGAAACGTTGACAAAAGTTTTCTGTGCCGGGCTCCATCGGATGATGTCACCCACATGTGAGGACTAACATCCTGCTGTCCTAGGAGAATACCTGTTACAGGTAAGCAACTGTGCTTTCTCTGTTCCTGAGTCCTGGGCTGCTCCTGCCCTGAGCTTACCTACAACTGGCCTGCATGGCTGTGACACAGTGTTGTTCTCCATCTGATCAAATAGTTTTAGTTCTTTCTATTTATCATTGTATGGTTAATAATGCAAAACCAATTATTTGGTGTTTCTAACATAGTATATCCCTGGTTGCTTATTTGTAGCGGTGTTGCATAATCTTAATTAGATTGTGTGGGGGATGCTTGTTCCCTATCACTTTGCTCCTTTGTGAAACAGTTTTTAATGGATGTCTTTTTGGATATGCTTTCAGATGCTATTTCAAATTTGGGAGACAGGCTAAGTTGGGAGCTGGAAGAAAGCAAACATTTAGATGTTCAGTTCTTAGCTTATCTGCAGCACACTGGAATGGCTGAAGATGGAGTGGAGTCAGGAAAAGAAATGGAGGTTACTGGACTAGAACAATTGTCACCACAGTTGCAGGTAATGATGTTAAAGGCTTATTGGCAAAATGGGTTTATGGTAGAAATCAGATGCTCTGAAACAGAAAATCAATATTTATTTTACCCTTGCCTCCTGTATCTTCTCACACCTCACTGGCCTTTCTTTGCATTAGGTAATGTTGTTCAAATAAGCAAAGAATGACAAAACATAAGATGTGCCATGCTGAGTCAGGGCAAAGGTCCATGGAACCCAGCACTCTGTCACCAACACTGACCAAAATGGGACATTAAGATGTACTCATCAGATATCAAAGAGTAGATCCAATTGTGTGTTCCTTATTCCCAGGCATAAGCAGAGGTTTTCCCCAAGTTCATCTGGCTAATAAATTAACTTCCTCTGCACTCAGGCAGGCCAGTCCACACCAGAGGATTATGCACTTCTATTAGCAGATAGAGACGGAGTAAAACTGACTTGGTGCATCATGGACATACAGCCCTGCCCTGACATCAGTCCCGCCAGTATTCTCTGCCTCATCAGGCAAACAACATTGTGCATACCCTCCAAAGCTCAGAAAGTTCTATTATAAGGAAATGGAGGTAATCCAATAAACATTATACCATGTCTGAATCCATTTAAATTTAACTCTTTATTATCCACTTACAATGGACCTATGTGAAACACACTCATTAAAAATACCCCACACACATTGCTCTTTTATTTCTCACACCATTCATAGCCATACAACACTTACATGCTTTACCCCCACATCATCATACTCATTCGTACTAAACCATACTCTACATAACCCATAAACTGCAAGCTTTAACATTCTCAAATATTAGGTGCAGTACCTTATAACTTCCACTTATTGCCTTATATATTTCTAAACAAATACAGTGAATCAGTGTGCTTTATAATAAAGCATTCCCTATATTTTGAGTCCAATTCGTTCAATATCTTAAAAGGATCTTCCGAACCCCAGAGATGAGTTTAAAAGGGGGTGTGCCTTAACGGGTTTTGTACCCTTTGGATCTGAAGGAGTGGGATCAGATGCAATTTCCAAGGTGGATGCTTTGGAATGCACTGTTTCCAGGCGAACTGCCATTCTAGTGGAAGGAGGGGCAGTTCTAAAAGATGCTTGGGATAGGAGATTAAGGCTATCTTAAGCAGGCCCTTGAGGCCATGGCACTGAATATGCAGATTGCTTCTCACTGCTGCATGATCGCTCAGGCTGGTTTGCGTCTTTCTCAGGAGACACAAGAAGCGGGGTCCAATGGCGGATCAGTGATGAAACCGTGGGCCACATTCGTAACTGATGCGAGTTGTAACTTGGTGCGGATAGCCACTGGAGGGATGTTAGCGGCTTGATGTCTATTGTGGCTGAAAGATTTTTGGCAGACACTGTTTCCAAGTCCACTCACAAAGTTACCCTTTAAGGGTTCTCTTTTATTCAGCAGTGAATTGGAGAAAATGGAGAATAGCTGAAAGGAATCCAAGGTTCCTCATTTGCCAAGGATAAGAAAGCAGCTTCACATCATTTTGGGATGAAGGGCAGCTCCAGGAATTCCTGTCTGTTTAATCCTTGCACAGGAGTATCTACTTAAAGGTTTCATCCCTTCGGGAAGATCTCAGATCTTTTGGCCTAGAAAACCTCCTAAGGAGGCAGGCCACAAGAACAGAGCACCTGGATGTTCACAATGAAGGTGTGAGAGCTCATCTACTGTTTCAGAGATAAGCAGAGTCTATCTTGTTTTTATTAGAGGTGGGTTCCGATTAAAATAGACCAGCGGGTCCCGATTAAAATGGACCAGCAGTTCTTGGAAGAGGTGAGAGTTTAGTATGCTCTGGAGTTTCTCCAAATTCCTCCGGATACCTTTATGGTCTCTCCATGCAACTCTCTACAGATGAGAGTGACAGTGGAGACTATTTTACGGAGCTGTTGGATTTGAAGGTTGTAATTCTTGTTCTCAGCTCACAGAAAATAAAGGACGAGAACCCCTCAGTTTTGTTGTTCCCAGGAAAGAGGAAGGGTCTTCTTGGCCCATCCCGGATTTCAGAGTAGTCAATTGACATTTGGGTGTGTCTTGTTTCCAAATGGAAACTCTACCTTATATAATAATGGAAGTGCAAACTGGGGAATTCCTCATGTCTCTTTGTTGCGCATCCCATCGCGCATGGGCCTGTTCACCTTTCCAACTCTACTGCAGGTCCTGGGTTGGCCTCTCTGGCAGCAGCTGCAAGCTCCTCCAGGCCTCTGTATCCCGCGGTGGTGGTCGCCGGGCCTTCCTCAGCACACCAGGCCTCACAGTGGGGCTCCGTCCCTAGCCGCGTGCATGCGGACCGCTCGGTCCCTTATAGGGCCAGGGGCAGGCCCAGTGTACCCTGATTGAGCGTACTAAAGGAAATGCCTGCCTGCACTTCCTTGCCTTGGCAATCGGGTCGACACCGTGTGTGTACTAGTTTGCCTCCGTGTCTCATCGCTTGTTCCAGTCTTGTTCCAGCCTTGTTCCAGTCGTGTCCCAGCGTCCTCATGTTCCAACGTCTTCGTTGGAGAAAGGAAGGTCTCTGCCTTTACTGTGGTGCCTCCGGACATCTTCGGCAGTACTGTCCGGTTCGACTGGGAAACTGCAACGCCTGAGCCTAGCGGGAGTCCCGAGCTTGGGCACTACTGTCACCGGCCCCCACCTTCTACTTCCAGTCTCCCTTGGCATCGAGTCTCACTCCTTTGCCACCACTGCCCTTGTTAACACAGGGGCAAGTGGCAACTTCATCATGGATGACATCGTCAAGCTCCTGAACATCTCTCTACTGCCACTAGAGGTGAGCCTTCGCATTATGTCCATCCAAGGGGGAACACCTTCCAGGATTCATCACCCACCGAACAATGGCCATCTGCCTTACCATGGCCATTCTCCACGAGGAGGAGATGTCCTTCTATGTGCTGAAACGTTCAACACACCCTGTCATCCTGGGGCTGCCCTGGCTCCAGGTCCAAGGACCTCAATTCGATTGGCATTCCCTGCAGTTGGTGCAATGGGGTCCCAAGGCCCAGAAGACCTGTCTACGACAAGTATCTCCAGTGGTAACTGTCCTGAAGTCTACCACCCTTGCTGGGTTGCCTACCCAGTACGCTGAGTTTGAAGATGTCTTCTTGAAGCAGAGGGCAGATACATTACCTCCACTGTGCAAACTGAATTGCCCTATAGAACTTCTGCTTTGCACAACACCTCCCAAGGGCAGAACCTACCCTTTGTCTCATCCAGAAACCCTCACCATGTCCGAGTATATTAAAGAAAACCTAGAAAAAGGGTTCATCAGACCCTCTGACTCTCCCGTTGGAGCGGGCTTTTTCTTGGTCAAGAAAAAGAACGGAGGACTACATACCTGTATTGATTATAGGGGACTTAACACCATCACCCGAAAGGACCGATACCCATTACCCCTCATCAGCGAGCTATTTGATCGCCTCCAAGGGGCTCGGATCTTTACCAAGTTGGATCTGAGGGGTGCGTACAATTTGGTATGTATCCAACCGGAAGATGTCTGGAAGACAGTATTCAACACTAGGGATGGCCACTACGAGTCATCGTGATGCCCTTCAGCCTATGTAACGCCCCTGCTGTCTTTCAGTGACTCATGAATGAAATCCTTCGAGATCTCCTATATTCTTTTGTAGTTGTATACCTGGATGACATCCTGATCTTCTCGAAAGATCTAGAATCACATCATGATCATGTCAAGACAGTACTCCAACGCCTAAGAGAGAACCAACTCTATGCCAAACTGGAAAAATGCATCTTTGAGCAAAACCGCCTACCCTTCCTAGGGTATATCATCTCCAACAGAGGATTTTCCATGGATTCAGAAAAACTTCAAGGTATCCGAGACTGGCCCCAGTCAGTTGGCTTCCGTGCCTTGCAACACTTCCTTGGCTTTACGAACTATTATAGAAGCTTTATTGCTAATTACTCTATCCTAGCCGCTTCGCTCACCGCCATGACAAAGAAAGGGGCTAACACCTGTGTGTGGACTCCCAAAGCACAAGCTGCCTTTCAAATGCTAAAAGAAGCATTCTGCTCTGGTCCTTGCCTTCAACATCTGGACCCAAGACGCCCCTTCGTCGTAGAAGTCGACGCATCTGCTATTGGAGCTGGGGCGGTGTTAAGTCAATTTTCTCCTAAGGGTACACTAATACCATGCTCATTCTATTCACTCAAATTCTCGCCTACAGAACAGAACTATACTGTCGGGAACTCCTAGCGGTCAAATTGGCCCTCCAAGAGCGGTGCCCCTGGTTGGAAGGGACGCAACACAAATTTACTATTTTCACCAATCATAAGAATCTCAAACACTTAAAAGAAGCACAACTCCTGAATCCAAGTCAAGCCCGATGAGCGCTGTTCTTCGAGAGATTTACTTTTGAACTGCATATCGACCGGCCTCGAAAAACCTCCACGCAGATGTGCTCTCCAGATCCTTCGAACCAGAAGGCATTCCCGATGTCCCAAGACATATCATTGACCCTGCCTGTGCATCCCTCACAGTGACCACCATGGTCCCTGCCGGAAAAACCTTCATTACACGTAGATTACGTGAACAGGTTCTCAAATGGGCCCATGATTCTAAACTGGCTGGACATCCGGGCCGTACCAGAACCCTCAAGATGTTGTGGAGATTCTACTGGTGGTCCAGTATGGTGCAAGACTCCTGCAACTACTCAGATTCATGCCCTGTCTGTGCCCAACAGAAATCTCCTACAGGACGACCATAAGGCCTCCTCCAACCGCTTCTAGCTCCCACCGAACCTTGGTCACTCACATAGATATTGAACAGGACCAGTCCCAACACCAATCCTTGTGGCACTTCGCTTAAACCGCTCTCTCTTCAGAGTAAGTTCCATTTATCATCACACATTGTTGTCTGCCCGTCAACCAGTTTGCAATCCAGGCCACTACCTCAGCACTCACTCCTAAGCTTCTCATTTTATTCACCAGCCACTTCCATGAAAGGCTGGGGAGCTCACCTTCTGCAGCACAATCAACAAGGTCTTTGGGATCAGGAAGAGCAAAAACACTCGATAAATCATTGATCCCCAGGACAGTTCAGAAATGCATGCAAGATCAGGCTAGGATGATTCTAATAGTCCTGGCCTGGCCCAGACAGTCAAGTTATGCGTATCTTGTGCAGTACTCACACTCCTCACCACAGAAACTCAGGAGCAACCCAAATCTGCTAACACAGGAAGAGGAAAGTCTTCTTCATCCCTTGCATTCCATACTAAATCTGACTGCGTGGACTTTGGACGCGCGACCTTAGCACATTGGAATCTTCCTGAACAGATTCAAGATGTCCTTCTGTCGGCATGGAAACCATCCACTAAATGACGTTGCTACTCCAGTTGGTGCACGCAGCATGCCCTGGACCCCTTTATGTATGGGCCCAGACACTTACACTCTTACCTGAATTATCTCTCAAACACTGAACTCACAACCACATTGGTTAGAATACATCTAAGTTCCATAGTAGCGTACCATCATCAGGAAGGTGGAGCATTGATCTCCACTCAACCGTTAATATCCCGATTCATGTAAGGTCTTTTTCACCTGTGGCCTCCGCAAAAGAGAGAAGAGGATTCCTTCCATTTCAGAGTTGTGGAAGTGCTTCGTAAATCTTTCCTCTGGTCTCCTTGCTCAGTGCGCCATAACAGCAATGTTCCCGATCCCATTGAGGCAAGGGAAAGGGGCTTCCAAATGAGTTGAGCAGCCCCACGATGGTCTAGGCTCCGCTTCAGGCTCGATGGGCACATCACATGGCAGGCTGTGGCGGAGCCATCTTGAGCGTGGTTTTGTGCATCGCATTGCCCTTCATAGACCATTGGTATGTGCGGTGCAGGCTGGCTCTGCACATGCGCTGTGTGCCTAACTTCACACATACGTTTGTGCATATGGGCACTTCTACTTATGCGCATCGGGACAGGATCTGTGCGCACTCGATTTCAGGCGCCAGCCAATTGAGTGCACAGTTACCATTTAGAATGGATCCGGCAGCAAAGAAGCACAAGTGACATTCTCTTTGTGCTGCCTGCCATATTAGGGCTACACAGGCTGACCTGGAGTCCTTGCTATGTCAGCACTGTGAGGAACCCCCAGAACTTTTCCAAGCCAGGCTCCTCCCATTCAGAAGATGGGTCAGCCATGATCTTATCCGGTAGCACCCTGGATCTGAGTAATCCCTGGGCTGGGTCTACCTCAGGAGGCGGCAATTCAGCTGTACCTACCCCAGTTCCTCCGGGGCTAGGTGTGGATCAGGGGGCCTTTTCTTGGGTGGAACTTTTTCAAGGTCTTCAACCCTTTGTACAGGCGCAGTCTGTCTCTCCTGCCCCTGTCTGGACCGAACCCCAGCTGGGAAGGCCTCGCTCTCCCAGCCCTATCAGCAGGCCTCAAGACATGCCTCATCTCACCAAGGGTATCCCTGACAGGGACCCAGACACCAAGGATGATGAAGGGGATGCAGACTCATTGAAGGATGGGGAAATCTCTCCAGGCTTGGGGCCATATTGGACCATGTTATGGTTTTTCCATAGAGATGAATTGTTGGCCCTGGTTTCCCAGACCCTGAAGACTGGGAGTTCCTGGCACGGACCCTATGATAGAAACAAAGAAGAATCCCATCCTGGTGTCTCTACAGAAAGCCTCTTGCTATTTTCCGATGCTGGAAGCCAGCAGTTAATTGACCTGGAATGGGATGCCCAGGAAGCCAGTTTTAAAGGAGGTCAGGTATTGGAAGCTCTGTACCCATTGGATATGATAGCCATATCATATCTAATGGGTACAGACCAGGGCGTCCACTTTGGGGCGTTTCCCCAAAGTGGACGCCCTGGTCTGCACCATTTCAAAGCGAACAACTATCCCAGTGGAGAGAGGAGTGGCCTTAAAGGATGCGTATGATAGGCGGTTGGAGTCCATCCTTAAACAAGCCTTTGACGCGACAGCAATGACACTACAGATTGCTTCCTGTTGTGCCCTGGTGGCTTGCTCATACCTGCTTCTTTCTCAAGAGGCAGGTAACTCAGGGGCGCATTCCAAAGAGGCTATGGAGCCCGCTGCTACCTTTCTAGCAGACATCGGCTCTGACTAGTCCGTACCTCGGCCAGAGGAGTGGCCTCAGTGGCAGCGGCCAGAAAACAGCTATGGCTTCTAAATTGGTCAACGGACGTGACATCTAAGGCAAACTACCAAAGATGCCCTCAGAAGTGAATTGGAAAAGCTGGCCAGTAAGTGGGGATAATCTCCAGTGCCTTGTCTATTGGAAGATAAGAGAAAGAGGTCACAGTGTCCCTTGCCTATGAGGGATCAGGCCATGAGCTCCCAGTGCTTTTGGCCCTACAGGAACTCGTC
The DNA here is from genome assembly GCF_901001135.1 of Rhinatrema bivittatum. Taxonomy (NCBI): domain Eukaryota; kingdom Metazoa; phylum Chordata; class Amphibia; order Gymnophiona; family Rhinatrematidae; genus Rhinatrema; species Rhinatrema bivittatum. The sequence continues at coordinate 332,597,588 of NC_042620.1, forward strand.
ATTTCAGACAGCCTGGTCCTCGGGAAGGTCTTTCAGAGTTGACAGCCAAAAAGAGAAGCTGGTTCAGGTTCAGCTCAAACCTCTCAATGAGGTTTTGTCGACCTATCCATGGGACGAGGTGATAGAGGTTCGACTACAACCTCTTCTACCAGCTGTGGGTCGAGATCACGTCTGACAAATGGGTATGCTCTGGAGTTTTGCAGCATCCCTTGGGACATATGATGTCTCCATGCCTCTCCCAGCACAAGAAGCTGGCAGTGGACTCCACCCTGATAAGGCTCCTCAATTTGAGGGCTATAATTCCAGTACCTACGCCTCAGGAAAATATGGGGCATTATTCTATCTATTTCATTCTACCCAAGAAGGAAGGTTCCTTTCGCCCCCATCCTGGACCTCAAGAGCATCAACCATCATCTACGAGTAATTCATTTCCGCATGGAAACTCTATGCTCCGTCATAATGGCCATACAACTGGGGGCGTTCTTAGCTTTCCTGGACCTATCGGAGGCCTACCTTCCCATTCCAGTCTGATAAGACCACCAGCATTTCCTACACTTTGTGGTGCTAGGCCGCCATTATTAGTTCCAGGTGCTGTCCTTCGGCCTGGCCGCCACCCCCAGAACATTTTCCAAAATTATGGTGGTAGTGGCGGTGGTACTGAGGAAAGAAGGAATCCTGGTGCACCCATACTTGGACAACTGGTTGATCCGGGCGAAGTCGTTAGAAGAGAGCCTCCAGGTGACCAAACAGGGTGATGTCCCTGCTTCAGGAGCTTGGTTGGGTTGTGAACATGCACAAGAGCAGTCTTAAGCCCTCCCAGTCCTTAGAGTATTTGGGCATTCAGTTTGACACAAAACAGGACAAGGTCTTCCTTCCTTCCTCAAGGATAAGGAAGACAATGTGCTAAGTGCGCTGGCTGACGAACACGATACGCCCCAAGATGTGGAGCTATCTTCAGCTCCTTGGTCAGATGGCATCAACCCTGGAGATAGTACCATGGGCAAGGGCACACATGCGTCCACTCCAACACTCCCTGCTGTCACGTTGGAACCTGTTGTCCCAGGACTATTCAATTCGCCGCCTCCTACTGATGGAATTATGTTCTCGGCTTCAGTGATGGATGCAGGAAGCTCACCTGAGCAAGGGTATAAACCTGTCCCCGCTGGACTGGCTAGTTCTCACAATGGATGAGAGCCTCTGGGGGTTGGGAGCTCACTGTCAGGAACTGGCGATCCAGGGGCATTGGACCGAGGAAGAGACCCGCTGGAACATAACCACCTGCAAGCCCGAGCAGTCAAATTAGTGTGTCTACAGTTCAGCCACAGGCTTCAGGGTCAGGTAGTCTGCATGTTGTTGGACATCGCAACAACGGTAGCCTACATCAACCGCCAGGGAGGAACCAAGAGCCAGCAAGTGTCCCTGGAGATAGATCCCCTTATGGAATGGGTGGCATTGACCCTAAGGATGATTTTGGCCTCCCACATTGCAGGAAAAGACAACATCAGAGCAGAATTTCTAAGCAGAAGAGTCTGGATCCAGGAGAATGGATGTTGTTGGCCAGAGTCTTTCAGTTGCTGGTAGGTCGCTGGGACCTCCCATCCATCGACTTGCTGGCAACATCTCTCAATATGAAGGTCTCCTGTTTCTTCATTCGCAGAAGAGATCAGCGGTCCCTGGGGATCGATGCCCTTGTTCAGGCTTGGCTAGAGGAGGACTTAATGTATATCTTCCCTTTGTGGCCCCTGCTGGACAAGGTCAGTCGCAAGATTGAGTGCCATAGGGGACTAGTCCTTTTAGTGGCTCCAAATTGGCCCAGATGCCCATGGCATGCAGACATGCGGAAGCTTCTGATGGAGACCCCTCTATGCCTTCCTCCGCACAGAGATCTGCTCCAACAAGGTCCGATCCTTCACAACGATCCGACTCTGTTTTGTCTTACAGTCTGGCCCTTGAGAGGGCTCGCCTGATAAAGTGTGGATATTTGGCGGCATAATTTCTACCTTGCTCCACGCACGGAAGTTCTCAAAGTCCTTAGCGGATCAGGAGAATATTTGAGGCCTGGTGCGAGGAACGCAGGGTTGCCCCTCGGACAGCCAACATCCCTCTGGTTCTGGAATTTTTACAGGATGGCCTGAATAAAGGGTTGTCCCTTAACTCCTCGAAGTTCCCAGGTAGTGGCTCTCTCCTGTTTCAGAGGCGAGGTGAATGGAACCTGCCTGTCAGCGCATCCGGACTTGGCCTGTTTTTTGAAAGGAGTAAAACACCTTCGCATCCCTACGGTGGTCGGTCCCTTTGTGGAATCATATTCTAATTTTGGACTTTTTGGCAGGGCCTTCCTTTCGGAAGCCTGTTAATGCTGAAAACAGTGTTCTTGGTGGCGATATGCTCGGCTCATTGCATCTCTGAATTACAGGCATTGTCGTATTGGGAACCTTTCCTCCGAGTAACTCCAGGAGCATTACAGCTCTGCACTGTTCCATCCTTCTTGCCAAAGGTAGTCTCGGAGTTTCACTTGAATCAGTCTCTTTCCTTACCGTCCCTAGACAGACACAAGGACACAGAAGCCTACCACCTCCTCCGCCATTTAAACATCAATAGGCTTTTAGTGCGGTATCTGGAACTCTGAGAACCGGTGCACAAGACAGACTGTTTGTTTGTTATTCACGGTAGAAGGAGACAAGGCGAACCAGCTTTGTGAGCTACCATAGCTTGCTGGCTCAAGGAGGTGGTCACGGGATCTTATGTAGAGGCAGGGAAGCCATTACCCTTTCAGGTTTCATTCCACTAGGGCCCAGGCAGTATCCTGGGCGGAAGCTAAGCTACTGTCTCCCGTCGACATCTGCTGAGCAGCGACATGGTCTTCCTTGCACACCTTCTCCAGGTTCTATCGCCTGGACGTTTGGGCCTGAAAGGACGCAACCTTTGCAAGAGCAGTGCTAACCAGACCAAGGGCAAGCCTCCTGCCCCGTTCATGAGTAGCTTTTGTACATCCCATTGGTTTTGAGTCCATCTGGCTACATGTAGAAAATGAAGAAATTAATTACCTGATAATTTCATTTTCCTTAGTGTAGACAAATGGACAGCATCTCGCCCATGGCTGTCCAAGAACAGTGCCAAGGAATCACCCATATCGATTCCAAGAGATTATAGGTAAACTGTCGCCCAATACCTAGATCAGGGCATCTATAATCCTGCTGGGATTCAGCACTTATATATGGTTGAGTACATTTACAGGTATCCATTTTTAGGTTAATCAAGTTTTAATCAAGTTTTTTCAATAGCATGACCACAATTTTGAGGAGAATACTGAAGGGCTGAGGTTACTGCAGGGGTATATCTAAGATGACGTCAACTTTGAAACCTGACTCCATCTCCATCTGCTAGCAGGGGAACATATAACCCATTGATCCTGAGTCCATATGTCTACACGCTAGGAAAACAAAATGATCAGGTTAGTAATTTCTGCATTTGCTTACCATAAATGGTGCTTTCCATAGATCGCAGGATGAATTAGCCATGTGAAATCCACCCTCCTCCTTGTACAGCAACCTATACCAAGAATTAAACTAGCTTTTTTATCGACTGAAGAGAGTTCTGGAATGGTCATTTGCACGAGAAGGCCTGCAGATGCACAATACAAAAAACTTTAACTGACTTGAGACACAACTCTGCAATGTGCTGCCTGATGACATCACCTATGAAGCATGACTAATTTATCCTGCTCTTTACGAAAAACACAGTTTACGGTAAGCAAAACTTGCTTTTATCTCACCAAATCTTGATGACCCCCAGGATGAGGGCATCTGTTCAGTGGTGGATGAATTCAAAATCTCATTACATGTCCCTCCATATCGTGAATTTGTCTACCGATGCCTCTACCAAGTGATGGTGGACTCTTACCTGAGCTACATGAACACAATAATTGTGGACCCAAGTGTGTAGATTAATCAGCTAGAAATGTGAGCCATTGGTTATACTCTCAGAGCTTTCTCTCTCCTCCTCTCAGGAAAGAGAATTTGAATGCACACAGACAATCAGGTGGCCATATCTTATGCCCTGTGACAAAAGACCATCCAAGTCTGGTGATAGGCAAGTCGTCCTAGTCCCAACACAACTCAGTGTCACACAATTGGGAAAAAAAAATAAGAGAACTTCCAACATTTATTTTAAAAATCTCAAAAATTATTTGACCATCATAATAGGCACTACTGACAGTGTTTTAATTTGGCTTTTAAATAAGGATGTATTTGTATCAATTTTATTGTATATCGATAATGTGAATGTTTTGTGTCTTGTTTTTTGTTTTATATGCTGGTTTTATTGATGTTTTAAAATTGTAATCCACACACACTTTTGAATGTGTGAAATATGACTTACTAAATAAATAAATAAAATAAATAGAGCCTTCATTTGCCTTATCATTAATCATATGGTCTCAACCTCAAACAGCAGGATGAATTAGCCATTCTTAATTCCTGCCTGCCTCCCTGGAGAGTCATCTGTCTCACTGAAGCTTAAGTTCTGGAAGCGACTGATGGGCTCAAGAGGCAGCACATGTGCACTAGTATTCCACACATGCTCAGTAAAGCTTTACTGAGCTTTGAGAGATGGGTCTGTATTGGCACCATCAGATTATGTCACCCACACATTATGGCTGAAACATCCTATTGACTACAGAGACCTCAGTTTACAGGTAAGCAAACGTGCTTTCTCTTTCTCAAAATATCCCCTCTCGTCCTCTGCTTCAGAGAAGTCCAAAAGGTATACACACTGGTAAAGATGAAAATTGAGGTAGTATGAGGGAGATGAGTTCATAGCATTACATTTTAAGTAGTATGAATAAATAATATTAAAATATTAATTTTGCCTCCCACTGGTGTATTACTCTGCCTAATTCATTTTATTATAAATAGCTGAAATCCATAGAAATTCCCCAGAGGCCCCTTTCCCCAGTTGGAATTCAACACTCACTTCTATCCTCCTCAGCTACAACCCACCACACTGTGATTCCTTTCCCTAGGTGCACCCAGCAGTCCCTGCCCCCATCATTGGCTCAGTCCCAGCACAGTCTGATCCCCTTCCATAGTCTCGCCCCAGGACACCTTTTCCTCTTAAGGACCCAGCCCAAGCCCAACACACTCACCTCCCCCCTCCCACACATGTTGCCCCAACCCTGGCATTTGCTAACCCCCATTCTCGAACATGCATATCATTTCCATTAAAAAAAAAAAAATTCCATGTAAAAGGGCATCTGAGTTTTCAATTCACTGAAATACCATAATGTTCAGGAGAAAATCTTCAACATAACTTGGTTATATAAATGTTGAAGATTTTCTCCTGAACATTATGGTATTTCAGTGAATTGAAAACTCAGATGCCCTTTTACATGGAATTTTTTTTTTTTTTATGGAAATGCTATGCATGCACTTAGCTTATGTCTTCCTCATAGTTAAACTTGAATAGGTCAGTTTGATTTCTTCTCTAATTTTGCCTATTTTTTTCTTTTTACAATTAGGCCCTGCTGGACAAGGTTCACAAGGAAAGTTGCAGCATTTTGGCATGCTCAGAATATCCCTTCATTTACGAAGTGGTTCCAGGGATGTCTCAGCGCAGTACTGGTCTGGAGAGCTGGCAGCAAGAGAGACTAAGCCTATGCGGTATAATAGAGTCCTTGAAGGAGTTACTTATTAATGCGATTGACAAAGGAGGCAAGGTACAAAACGTGTATTGAACTGCCTGTCCACACACCATCACACAACCATACCAAACTGTAAAAGTGTTTGGGGATGCTCTGTCTTGTCAATAACCCCAAGCTTACTATGTATAAAGATTTGTATGGTATAAAGTATTTCTTGTCACTTCCCTTACATAATAATGGAGACTGCTCTGCTGCTGCTATCTCAGGCATTTATTCCATTTCTTCCTATGAAATTGTGTGATATGGGTTAATAGGTACTGTAGGAGAGTTTATGTATGTTATGCTTTATTTTGCAATAGTAGCTTTTATTTTGCCCATAGGATGCTGAAGACGCTCCCTGTGACTGGAGAAAAGAGATGTTCCACAAAATGCAAGGATTATTTGAGAAGGAGCGCATCTCTCTGTGCAATGAGCTGTATTCACATCTCTATGACCACAGTTCTGGAGACCAGCGTTTCTTGGTAGAGAAATTGGAACACATCGTGAATGAAAAGGTGATTATAAAAAAAAAAAAAAAAATTCTTCATAAGTTTTCTATTTGGAATCCTAAGTATTTGGATATATCTTACGTACACCACATTTGAAGAAAGACCTATTTAAATACTGACCAGTCTGGCTGAATAAGCAAAGCTCCTTCAGTTCTTTTTGGTTTGAGCAGTTAAATGTTATTTTGAGGGTTTGTTTTATTGTTTAGGTGTGGTAGTTAATTTTTCCATTTGTTTGACACAAGTTATATGCTCTGCAGATAAAAGTCATTGAGGTTCAGGCTTCAAAGCTTGAATCAGAAAAGGGGTTAAATGCAGTAAATAGGGCAGATTTGATTTAATTCAAATCCATTTAAATCAGGATTTAAATCACTGGTCAGGAAGCAGGGTACATTTGATTTAAATCCAACCCATTTAAATCATCATTTAAATCACTAGTCAGGATTCTATTTAATCATTATTTTCTAGTAAAAGTACAAGTCTCAGATAGCAGGTTTCATTTTTAAAAGGTAGATAGGTGTACATTATATATTAGAAAGCACTCTTTTATTTTTTTTATTTATAACATTTTAAATTACATCCAACGTTGTATAAAACAGCATGAAGAGATCAAAACAAAAGGAAACATAATTAATAGGCAATTCAAATCCCTCATACCCCTGTCAGTCTACTAATAGTGCAAGAGGTTTCCAAATCACAAATTATGAGAAAATATAACAAAAAGGAATATAACCTAACAAGAGGAGAGAACACATTAAATATTTTGTGGGCCTCTGACTGTTGAGGGGCAACTTCAGAATTTGCAGCAAAGAAAGCAGTGTCCTGTTATGAAATAACAATTTTAGAAGAGAGTCATGATCCCACTTAATAGCAAACGTTACAATTAAAGTAGCAGACGTGATTCCTTCTTCAGAGGATTGTTCCAAAAAGGAAGACAAGCGAGAGTCCAAGAGGAGCTGAAAAATCTTCTTTTCCTTCTGAAAGCTTACAAGGTATAGGCATAATACGCCTTTGAAACTGGGGGAAACAAATTTTCAGAGACTTAAGTTTCCAAACAATATCTGTGCAGCATCTCCATAGGAGAGACAAGTTTTTTCTTTGGGAAATGTGATAAAAAGAGCTACAGAAGCTGAATATACACCATGCAAAGTTGTACCCTGCTAAGCTTAGGCTGACAGTGGACGAGAAATCTGTTGTTCTGGACTCTAAGGCCGCAGAAAAATGGTTGCTAGAGAGGAAGGAACAACGTGCAGTTGAAGTCTAATGTGCGTTAGTTACGGATTATTGGCAGTCCTCATCCTTTTGATGGAAGCAGCAGCCGGAGGAAGTTTGATGTATTTGAGTGGAGGTTTTAGAGCAAAGAAAGCACTTCTTCTCCCTGCTACCAGCTCACAATGCCATATTTCTTTCTCCTAGGACAAGCAGGATGGTGCTCCTCATATATGGGTGACATCATCCGATGGAGCCCAGCACAGAAAACGTCAAAGTTTTTAGAAACTTTGACTGGCAGACTGAGCATGCCCAGCCTGCTGCTATCCATGCGTTCACGTGAGGTCCCCCTTCAGTCTCTTCCGCAGTGCAGTAGCCTTGCGGTTGTGGAGCTCCAAATCTTCGAAAATGTTTTGCTGTTTTTTCGGGGTTTTATCTGTGTCGGGTCCCCTTCGCATTCAGTTCCTCTGTTCAGTAGGTACTCTTGGCTTTTGCCTTTGTTATTTGCGGTTGATTCCCGACTCCTGCACCGGGGTGCCTGTCAGTCATCGATCGCACGCCGTCCTCTTTTTTCGATGGCGGTGTCGGGTTTTTGACTATGCCCCCAGTGCCCGCGGACCATGTCAATCACGGATCCGCATGAGGTATGTATCCTCTGCCTGGGGGCCTTGCATGACGTCCAGGGATGTCGTTTGTGTGATCAAATGACCCCCAAAGGGCGTCGTGCATGCCTGGACAAAATGGAGAAGCTTTTCGGCATTTCAAAACCTTCCGCTTGGCTTCGATATCTTCCACACCTAAGGACCGTGGGGAACCATCCCCGTCTCTTCCTCTGGCGGTCCCGATGTCCAGTACCCCTAAGAATCGGGGAGAGGGAGATTGATCCTCGGTGGTCTCTCCCCTCCCCCTAACCTCGGGGTCATCGTCTTCCTCAGTGCCAGGGAAAGACTGGGCACTACACGTGTAGTGTATTCAAGCCAACAGCAGCCTCAGGAACAGTGAAGGAACATCACAAGGCTTGACTAACTTAATGATGGTGCAATTTTTTTTTAATTTATAATGCTTCACAGTTACATAAATCAAGATAATAGCTCGCCTTGCGTCAGGCACAAATATCATGTAGACATATTACTTACGGATGCACCACGAGGTCCTACCAGATCACCCAGAATCCCTTGCGGCCTTCTGCCTTAAGGATGCCTGGGTTAAAAGCCTTTACCAGGCTCCTTAAGGTATAGAATGAGGGAGTTGGTATACTCTGTCACAAGCCAATTCATTGGCTATTAGAAATTCTGAAGCTTTTTGCTAAAATAAATAAATGAACAAATAAATCTTCAGAATTTATAATAGCCAAATCATTGACAATTTAACTTCTTCTCCTTTCCTGTTACTCAGATCTGAAGAAAGTGTAAAGTTTCTCCCAATGTCCAAAATCTATATCTGAGTCTTACTACTGTGAAATGGGCAGACTAATAATCCCAGTTACTTAACTGAATGAAAAGTCCCAATGGAAAAGGCTTTGAAGTTCCTGCATCATTAAAACCTTTCAAGTATCTGTATCATATCCCCTCTGCACCTCCTCTCCTCCAGGGTATACATATTTAGATCCTTCAGCCTGTCCTCATAAGTTTTCTGATATAGACCCCACACCATTTTGGTCACCCTTCTCTGAACTGCCTTTGTCCTCTCCTTATCCTTTTTGAGATATGGTCTCCAGAACTGAGCACAGTATCCCAGGCGAGGCCTCACCAAGAACCTAAACAAGAGCATTATCACCTCCTTTTTCTTACTGGTTATTCCTCTCTCTATATAGCCCAGCATTCTTCTGACTTTAGCTATCGCCTTGTCACATTGCTTCGCTGCCTGCACATTGACAGACACTATCACTGCTAGGTCCCTCTCATATCCATGCACATTAGTCTTTCACACACACACACTCACACCCCCCCCCCCCCCCCCCCCCCCCCCCCCCCCCCCCCCCCATCACATCCAGCTCTTTTGGATTACCAAGCCCCGGATGGATGACTACACGTTTTGGCATTGAATTCCAGCTGGCAAGTCTTCGACCAAGCTTCCTTAAATCATTTTTCATTCTCTCTACTCCTTCAGGTGTGTCTACTCTGTTACAGATATTAGTATCATCTGCAAGTAGGTAAACTTTACCTTCTATCCTTTCCGCAATGTTGCTCACAAAGATATTGAATAGAACCGGTCCCAAAACCAATCCCTGTGCACTCCACTTAACACCGTTCTTCCTTCAGAGTAAATTCCATTTACCATCACCCGCTGTCTCCTGTCGGTCAACGGTTTGTAAACCGCTCCACCACCTTGGCGCCCACTCCAAAGCTTCTCATTTTATTCATGAGCCACCTATTTGGGACAGTATCAAAAGCTTTGCTGAAATCCAAGTAAATCACATCGAGCGCTCTTCCTTGATCCAATTCTGTAGTCACTCAATCAAAAATATAAATCAAATTTGTATGACAGGACCCCTTCCCCTTGTGAATCCATGCTGTCTCTGGTCCAGCAACCCACCGGATTGTAGATAATTCTCTATCCTTTACTTGGAGGAAACTCCATTAATTTTCCCTGTACTTTCCAGCCTCCTTTGCTACCACTTCTGTGTAGTGGGACCACCACCTCACTTCTTAAATCACCACTCCCAAATCCAGGGATCTGTTGAATAGGTATTTCAGTGGACCCACCAGCACATGTCTGAGCTCCCTTAGTATCCTGGGATGAACCTCATCCGGCCCCATGGCCTTGTCCACTTTGTTTTCCTAACTCTTCCCATACATTCTCTTCTGTAAAAGGAGTTACGGCCACCCCACTCCCATCTATAGTCTTGTCAACCAGCAACGGTTCTTCTCCGTGAAGACTGAACTGAAGCATTTGTTTAGTATTTCTTCCATTTCTTCATCTCTCTCCACACATTGCCTCTTGTCACCTTTCAATTTTATTATACCACTTTGGGCCTCCCTTCTTTCTGTGATATAAATGAAAATATGTTTTATCGCCTTGCTTTATCTCTTCATTCATTGCTATACACTAACTCTCCCATCTTATTTTTAGACTTCTAGCATTTGTATACAGATATTTCAAAGTATGTTTGTATTAACAACCTACTTATCAGTTGACAAGGGTAATTTGAAAAGTTAGTGTGGTTTGTTAGTTTGCAAGTGATTGTATTAAATTGTCCAGACTCTCATTCAATTTAAACAGAAGTTTTTACTTTACTAAAATTGGCATTTATGCTTCTGTTAGGCTCAGTGGAGGAAGTATGATTGAGATAAAAAAAAAAAGTTGAGTGAGAAAATAGAATGAGAAAGAGAGAATGATAGAGTAAAAGGATTGATAAACTGATGGAGGAGAGACATGGAAAGGAAACAAATGGGAAAGAAGTAGTGACTATTGGTCATACAAGAAATCCCCTAAGTTCCCATTAAAAAGTAGGTAGTTGCTTATACTGCTTGCTCACCCAAAGTCACTTGAAGGCACAGCTCCCTCAAACACAAAATTCTAGCGTCATCTCAGAGCGTTACACAAATTTTTCTAGTTCTTATCAAGAGGTTCTTACCCCTTCACCACGTTTGTTTGTGGGCATGTCTGAGAGATGTCTTTTGTTTTGTCGAATTAGATGAAGATTCTTTTGTAATAGGCCATTATTGTTCTCTGTTAATGTCTTTTGCTCTTGAGCAAAAATATTTTAAGTTGATTTGTTTTCTACTCAGGAAGAACAGCAGCAGCTTGTTTTGGAACATCTCCTGTCCTTGGATCGCAGTAGCTTGCTTGCAGAAATTCAAGATTTGCGGGCTCAGCTGCGAATGACTCATCTCCAGAATCAAGAGAAGTTGCAGCAGTTGCAGGAAAGCGTTACCAGTGCTGAGGAGCATGGGAGCAAGCGTGAACACCAACTCCGGAAGCAGGGTAAGAAACCCCCAGCTGCCTCTGTCTGTGGTGGAACTCAGAAAGGAAAACTACGAGATTGCAAATCATTAGCCAGAAACACAGAAAGGACTTTATGATGATACTCAGAAAAAGAACAAGTTTAGAAATTGAGAGACCATTGACTCCCTGTTCAACTGCATTTCCTTAGCTCAGGTTTTCAAATCAATAATATTTTCTATAAGTAACAACTGTTTGATTGGTATATCATTTCTAAAACACTTTTAGGTCCATATTCAGAATCATTTAGCTGGATAAAGGTATAGAAAAGGGAAACCAAAATGATAAAGGGGATGGAACAATTCCCCTATGAAGAAAGGCTAAAGAGGTTAGGACTCTTCAGCTTGAAAAAGAGACAGTTTTTGCCTCTACGGCCAACTTCTTTTCAAATTCTCTCTTAGCCTGTCTTATCAACGTCTTACATTTAACTTGCCAATGTTTATGCATTATCCTATTTTCTTCTGTTGGATCCTTCTTCCAATTTTTGAATGAAGATCTTTTGGCTAAAATAGCTTCTTTCACCTCCCCTTTTAACCATGCCGGTAATCGTTTTGCCTTCTTTCCACCTTTCTTAATGTGTGGAATACATCTGGACTGTGCTTCTAGAATGGTATTTTTTAACAATGACCACGCCTCTTGGACATTTTTTACTTTTGTAGCTGCTCCTTTAGTTTTTTTCTAACAATTTTTCTCATTTTATCAAAGTTTCCCTTTTGAAAGTTTAGCACGAGAGCCTTGGATTTGCACACTGTTCCTTTTCCAGTCATTAAATCAAATTTGATCATATTATGATCACTATTGCCAAGTGGCTCCACCACAGTTACCTCTCTCACCAAGTCCTGTGCTCCACTGAGAATTAGATCTAAAATTGCTCCCTCTCTCGTCTGTTCCTGAACCAATTGCTCCATAAAGCTATCATTTATTCCATCCAGGAACGTTATCTCTCTAGCGTGACCCGATGATACATTTACCCAGTCAATATTGGGGTAATTGAAGTCTCCCATTATTACCGCACTACCAATTTGGTTAGCTTCCCTAATTTCTCTTAGCATTTCACTGTCTCACTATCTTGATCAGGTGGACGGTAGACTATAGTCTTCCCCAACACACAAGAGATTTCTACCCATTGTGCATTTAGTCTCATGCAGGATTTTTATCCTGTTGGACTCTATGCCATCCTGGACATAAAGCGCCACACCCCCTCTTATAGGGCCTGACTTTCAAAAGTATTTGCATGCTTTAAACTGGGTTTTACACGTGTAAATGAACTTTACTCATATAAGTGTAATTTTAAAAACTGCTGCAATATATGCCATTGAATTGTCAATATTTACCTGCATTTAGTGCAGTTAACATGGATAAGTGGCTTTTGAAAATTGTTGCAATAGTATGTTACATTTACATGCATAACTCCTTTAAATATTCATCTGCTATTCTGTATTTTTAAATATTTATTTTATGAGAAATCACGTGACACCTTGATGGGAGAGGATGTGATCCCCTGTCGCGGAGCTCAGGCCTCTACCTTTATACCTCATCCAGCTCCATCGGTAGCCCTTCCTGCCTTTGCTTAACTCGGTGGTGGCCACCTGCAATACTATCTCGCTGGCGGGACCCGATGGCGGCATGGGCAGGGAAAAAAGAAAAAGACCGCGAGAAGGCTCGCCCGGCCGACAACAACCCGGAAGTGGTGGTGCGGATGCTGCAGCAGACCGCGGCCGCGCCGAGCGCAACGGCTGAACTGACAGCGGCTGTTCTCGCCGCACTTACCCCGGAGTTTCAAAAAATATCTGAGAAGCTGAAGGAATTGAATGCCGGGATGGCAACTACTGATCGCTGTTTCGTGGCGCTGGTGCCAGGATAAGGACAGGAAGCAAGTTGGAGATACGGAGAAAGGCCAACAGTCGGGGCAGACAGGAGGCAGACATGCAAGAGATCAGGACCAGGCGGCAGGCAAAACATGGTCAGCTCCAAGCAAGAGGGTCAGAATCAGGAAATCAGGCTGAGGACACAAGAAGACACACACACAAGGCTTTGGACAAGAACCAGGAGCACAGGAAACGCAGGAGCAGCATGCACGAGTTGAAAGTAGGAGATCCGTTGCTGAGGCAAAGCTGCTGTGCGCAGCTGTGCTTTATATACCCAGCTGCGTGATGTCATCAACAGGTGCTGGTAGCTGAAGTTCCCACCACCGGTCCTTTAAATGGTGGCACAGTGCAAACGCGCCTAAAGGAACCCGCGGGGAAGCGAAGCATGATATCATGCTGGTGGTGTCCTGCCGCAAAAGGAGAGCCTCCAGGCCACTCCTACTGCCAAGGCACTGCAGGGGTGAGTGATGCCGGTTGTGGACAGGACCCGCGACTGGTGAATGTAACAGATTGCTAGCAGGGCTAAAGTTCTTAGATCGTGTCAAATTGCTCAAAATTCAGCTGCTCGCGTTCAGGCAGGCACTGGCCTCCATGTCATTGGCTACTGATAAATGGAGGATCAAATATAAAGTGATGTCCAGGAGCAGTGTGTCTTCCCGGATAAATTTGATGCTGTACGTGTATAACCCTGCACGGCACTGAGATCTTCGCAGTCTGGTCTACTTGATATTCCCTCTGTGCATTTGGCCAACCCACCAAATTCTGGGAAAAGGCTTTCCCCGTTGCAGGTCCGATATGTTGGAACCCCCTTCCTTAGTAGTTACAGGGAACAGCCTGCACTCAGACCTTCAGAAAGCAGCTTAAAAATATATTTGTTTCCACAGGCGCTTAAATCTAGTTTATAAGGTGTGACTGACTCTCTCTTGTTTGTTAATGTGTATAATGCCATTCACAGGGCATATATTTCAGTGCTTGCAAATGTCTTATGTGTTATTCTTTAGATTAAGAGTGTGCTAAGGGGGCAGGTCAGGTTGTCATTGTCTTGTTCTTGTTGTAATTGTTTATGATAATTATGTTGTGCTCTGCATTGAGCCTTTGATTAGTGCAGGTAATAAATCTTTTAAATAAATAAATGGTGCTGTGAAATATGCTTATTAGAGCCGAACAAAAGCATTGGCAAATGAAATGTAAAACATTTAAGGGAGGCTAAGAGAAAATTTGGAGAGAAAACTTGCCAAAGAAACACAAACTGATAAACCTTTTTTTCGGCTAAGTGGCAGTCCACTGCCACGCAGAGGGACATAGGTTTGATCCCCAGCTAAGAGCTTACCCCCTCCAGGTGGGCTGGGGATGCTGGAGGTAGCATTCACAACCTCTTGGGAGAAAGGGAGTTATAATCATCGTGCATGCAATGACAACAGCTAATGACTGGATTTAAGGCCCATGGTTACAGGGTTCCAGAAAAATATAACTGCAATGCCAGGGGCTAAGAAAATACAATTAAAAATTATCCCTAGGTAGTCGTGAGTTGAAGGTTTATGGTGCCAGATCGCAAACTTGGTTTTGGCTGAATTTTAAAACCAAAGAAGTGGGATGCTGGGATCGATTTTGAACCTGCCATGTCTGGACTAGCTTTACCAGGACTTTAAATGTATTTGTCCTATTTCCTGGGAGAGTGAAACATACCCCTGCAGTCATCCGATTGGACCAGCACTAGGTGTGCCTCTTATTCCCAGTAGTATATACTATATGCTCAGAAGGCCTACAGTGCTGGTTCAATAGCCATTTTGGCATCTGCCCCATAGACGCGCTTTCCATTTGCTTCTTGGTTTCCAAGTCTCGTTCTTATCTTCAGTTGAAGTATCCTATTTGCAAGATCCCTAGAATTGAATCCTGTTCCAAGATGTCTGCACTTGTATTTGTGTACAGCACTCCTGCACATATAGTTTCCTGCTTCACACTTCCTTCTCCAGTGGCCTGTGTGTGTCCAGTTCCAGCGTTGCTGTTCTGTGTGTCTCTCTCCTAGTGATTCACCAGCTCCTGGCCTTGCCACCGTGATGCCGCCCTGCCTATCTAAGTAGGCACCTTCCCTCCGGGACAGCTCTGATTACCAAACCCGGATACCCATGACAGATCGAACCAGACCAAACCCTGAGGCAAACGTGGCCCTGTGAATCTTTTTTCTCCTGTGAATCACATATGCCGTGTCAAGATGTTTTCCCCACAACAAATTTTTAACTGTGGATTGCTTTCTTGTCTGTGACTCTCGTCGAGAACAAGATGCAAGAAAGTTTAGAAATGCTTGTTCTGCAAGACCCCTAGGATATGATGGCCAGTTATTGAGAGATGAAGAGCATATAGGCCAGGTTATACACGATTCCATGCTGCACTCCAGTTTTCCAAATGGGCTGTTGGCCCACAACAACAGACTTCAAACCAGGCTGCACGCGCGGTGTACAAGCTTTTGTCCAAGGCTGCGCCTGTAGTCTCCAAGACTCCACATAGGGCTGTGCCTGCAGCACCCATGCCGTTGTTCCAGTCTACGCTCTCAGCACGTCCAAAGATTCTGTTTCAGGCTGTAACATTAGCAGTTTCGAGCACTCGGACCCAGGCTGCAACTACAGCGCTTCTTAAGACTCAGGCCCAGACTGCACCTGCAGCATAGTCAAGGGCCTGGCTTCAGGTTATGAAAGCTGCAGCGATAACAGCTGAGATCCTGGCTGCATCCACAGCTTCCAAATCCTCATTTCCAGGCTGCGTCCATAGAGTCTAAGCCCTCATTCCAGCTTTGTTTCAAGCCACTTCTGCAATGTTTAAGACTCAGCTCCAGACTGCATCCACAGCACTGTCAAAAGCTTGACCTCAGGTTTATATCAGTGATAACGGACGAGATTTTGGCTGCATCCATAGTGCCCATGCTGCTGGTCAAGGCTGCTCCCGCAGCAGATCCCAAGCTATGCTCACAGCAGATCCAGAGACTCTACCAGGCTGCGCCTATCGCAGCACCAGATACTTCTCCAGGCTGTACTCAGAGCACAATCAAAGTCTGTACACCAGGCTATGCTCACAGCAGATTTTAAGACCTTGCTTCAGGCAACTTTTCTAGTAGCAGCACCTGAGACTTTGCTCCAAGCTGCTTTTCCAGTAACATCATATGAGACATTGTTCTAGGCTGCATCTGCAGCATCCATGCCTTTGTTCCAGGCTGCAGCTGCAGTGTTCAAGCCTTCATTCAAGGCTACATCTGCAGCATCCACACCTTTCTTCCAGGCTGCAGCCGCAGTGTTCAAGCTTTCATTCAAGGCTGCATCTGCAGGATCCACACCTTTCTTCCAGGCTGCAGCCGCAGTGTTCAAGCCTTCATTCAAGGCTGCATCTGCAGCATCCACACCTTTCTTCCAGGCTGCAGCCGCAGTGTTCAAGCTTTCATTCAAGGCTGCATCTGCAGGATCCACACCTTTCTTCCAGGCTGCAGCCGCAGTTTTCAAGCCTTCATTCAAGGCTGCATCTGCAGCATCCACACCTTTCTTCCAGGCTGCAGCCGCAGTGTTCAAGCTTTCATTCAAGGCTGCATCTGCAGGATCCACACCTTTCTTCCAGGCTGCAGCCGCAGTGTTCAAGCCTTCATTCAAGGCTACATCTGCAGCATCCACACCTTTCTTCCAGGCTGCCCTGTCCTCAGATTCAAAGATTCCATTCACCTCCGTGAATCTAGTACCAGCTGTCCAGGCCGAGCCAGCTTCAGCGAGTCTAGCACTGGCTGTTCTCATCGATCCTGTTCCTGTCATGGCTCCTCAATGCCAAGTCAGTTCCTGTTGTCTCAGCAATGCCGAGTCCAGCATTGACTGCTTAGATGAAGTCAGAACCAGCAGTTACTGCAGTTCCTGCCTCCACACCAGTGAACTCTGTGTCTTCTGTTCCTCCAGTTCAAGTTCCTGTCTATATACTGGTAAAGTCAGCACCAGCTGTCATCAGAGCTCCAGTGCCTGCCCTTGTACTGGTAAGTTCTACAACAGATGTCTCATCGAACCAGGTTCCTGTCCCTGGACTCATTTGCACAAGACTGTGCATCCCTAGGTTAGATCTGGGAACCCTGGTGGATTTTGGGGGGGTCTGGAGGCCACCCATAGGAGGGGAAGCATTCTGTCAGGGTTGATGGGATTTGAACCCATCACTCTGGGGAGGCTGGACTTTGAGCCTTCCATAGAACTGTGGAGGGTGCTGGCTCTCCTAGGAGTTCTAGTATTTTTGTCCTCTTTCCTGGGAAATTCAGACATGCCCCTGCAGTCGTTCGATTGGACCAGCACTGGGTGGGTCTCTTATTCCCAGCAGTATATAAGGCATGCTCAGAAGACACACAGTGCTGGATCAACAGCCATCTTGGCATCTGTCCTGCAGAAGCGCTATCTATTTTTTTTTCCCCTGATTTCCAAGCCTTGTTCAGTTGAAGTATCCTGTTTCCAAGATTCCTGCAGTTCTATCCTGTTTCACAATTCCTGCACTTATATTTGTGTACAGCACTCCTGCACATAAAGCTTCCTGCTTCACAGCTCAGTTCCCAGTGTCCTGCTTGTGTCCAGTCCCAGCGTTACTGTTCTGTCTCTCCTGCTCCTCTTCTGTGTGATTCTTTAGCTCCTGACTTTGCCACCTTATCTCTGCGCTGCCTCTCCAAGTAAAGCACCTTCCCTGCAGGGCAGCCCTGATTGCCTATCCCAGATACCCATGGCATGAGAATAAACTGCTGGATCCAAAAAATGTTTTCTCAAGTACTTCAAATGTAAGAAGCTTGTGTGAAGAAGTTATTTATTTGGCCCATTAGCCAGCCACAGAATAAAAGGGATGCTCAGGGAGATAAACACCATAGCAGAAACACTAAATGAATGATTGAGTCTGCATTGCAGCGAATGTTGGAGAGAGACTGTAAGGCTAGAACCATTTTTATAGGTTATGACAGTGGAACAGAAATAAATCACTGTGAATCTGAAAGAGATGCTAGATCAAGTTTTCAAATGAAATAATAGAAAATCACCAGGACCTGATAATAATCACATCAGAGTTCTGAAGGCCAGCTACAGGTGATCTGTAACTTATTGTTAAAATCTGCCACTGTACCTGAGGATTGATATAATATAGCATTATGTTTAAAGAGGACTTTAGGAGTAATCAGGAAACTACAGACCAATAATCCTGATTTTTGTGTTGGGCAAAATGGTAGAAGCTACTTTTGAGAACAGAATTACTCGACATATGGATAGGCATGGCTTAATAGGGAAGAACCAACATGGATTTAACAAAGGGAACAAAATAAAGAAAAGGGAGCAAACAAATGTAGTAATTTTCTCATATTCAACCACCTGAGACATATATGCAATATATAATAACATCCACTACATCACACTCCTCACTCATATATAAAAATCACATAAATACCTGCCATACATTTGAACCTCATATGTACAAGATTAATACCACAGTATTATCTATGCAAAATATTTCAGAACAATCTTTTTTCTTTCGTTATACACAATAAATTAATAAGCAAATGATGGTAACCCCAAACAGAGGCCCCTGTTTCTCTGGGGAACAGCTTTTTCAAGGGGATTACTCAAGGGCAAAAACCCTGAAAATCTTAAATTCCGAAGTTATACAATTCTGTATAATAACATGTCCCGAAAGGGTCAACAACTAATTTAAAGAAGTCTGCTGTTAAATGGAGGGTACTAGTTACAGCTGTGTCTTTCAAAGGAACTCATACGTGTTTTTCGAACTTTAGAAGAAACTTGTATGTCTTTTTTTTTAAGCATATTGAATGATCTTGAAATGTAAACTATTCAGAAAAAATAAAGATACTGCTGTAATTGTAATACTATTTAAAGAACAGCACCAAGTCAATAAAAAAAAAAAAACTGACTGCCAAAGTTGAATTAAGTGCATGCGAGCTCTGAATTTGGACAGTTTATTTATTTATTTATTTTATTTAAAATTTTTATATACCGGCATTCATGTTGCAAACACATCATGCCGGTTTACATATAACAGGGGTGTACAGTAAACAATTCAATAACCTATTTGTGTAGAAGGAAGCAGTTACAAATAACAAGGTAATAGAACTGGGAGGAGAGAAGAAAAGAAAGAGAATAACATTAGGTATAGGTATTTACATTAGTAATAACATTTTTACATGTGGAAGTGGTAGAATCTGGCTGAATAGAATTAATCGGTTCTTTAATGCACTTGACTTGATTACCCAGTCAAAACATCAAAAGCACCTAAAGATCAAAAGATTCAAAAAAAACTAATAAACCTAATAATGTATTCATTTTTTAAAGAATATTATTAAATAAATTGCTTCAAAATAGAAATACAGATAACTTCAACTATCAACACAAAGGTTATGAAAACTCTTACTTGTTTAAATTGCCATTAGAAGCCTATCTTTCAAGAAAAACCTTACAACATCAAGTTGATTGTTTTTCTCCAAACCAATCAGCAACCAAAGACACCTTATACATTGAAAAATGTTTTAACAAAAAGGTTTGAAATAACTATCCAATTGTTCCAATACAGCAAAATACCCCTAATGCAGTCATCTATATGGAAGGTCCATGAAAGATTTTAAATTAACATTTTTTATTAAGCTTCTCACATTTGGAATACACGATAATGCTGACAAGATCGTGATCAAGCAAAATACCATGCATGCGTATAAGTGAACCAGAGATTAAAAATCCGTGGGAGGACACCCAACAACGTCAGAAACTTGTCACTGACGTCACTGTTTGTCTAATCTACATAAATTAATCAAACAGTAAATTTCAGCCAAGGAATCACTACATTTGAAGAAAAACTATAACAGAGAGATCCATTCTGATTAAGACCTCTATCACTCAGAGAACTCCATTGACAAATGAAACGTTGCTCCTTATGTATTAGGGCTTGAGAAATATCACCACCACACTTCAATAATACTTTGCAGATCACAAAAAACTTTGAGATCTTCTAGCTGATTTCGATGTAGAAGCCACGTTCAACTAGTGGGGCTTGAAGCTTAGCAGTATGGATATAACTTTTATGCTCAGTAATATGGATCCTCACACTTCTTATGGTTTGTCCAGTATAGAGTAAACAGCATAGACACACAATTACATAAACAACTTGAGTGGTTGGACAATTAAATGTTCCTGGAATATAATAACGTTTAGAAAGATTTGAATGCTCAAAAAATGGCAATTTTAGAGCATGTGGGCATGCATTACTGGTCCCAGAAGGGGAATGACTTCCATTATAAGGATGTGCATCTAATGTGGGTAATACGGCAGAAACGAGTTGATCCTGGAGATTCCTATTGTTTTTAAGTGCAAAGACTGGAGGTTCATTAAAGGGACAAGTTCCGGCCAAAACATGCCAGTGATGGCTTATGATGGACCTAATAGCAGAATCTCGATTAGAATAGGGAATCA
Source organism: Rhinatrema bivittatum (assembly GCF_901001135.1). Taxonomy (NCBI): domain Eukaryota; kingdom Metazoa; phylum Chordata; class Amphibia; order Gymnophiona; family Rhinatrematidae; genus Rhinatrema; species Rhinatrema bivittatum. The sequence continues at coordinate 332,618,253 of NC_042620.1, forward strand.
TACATACCAAACAATTTAATGGTGTTTGGGTGGTGCCACTTAAATTGTACTGGTCTGCGTAAAGCGTGCGTTTAGTTGTAAAGCCCCAGTCTAAAAATCAAGCAGAAAACCTTTCAACCTGAATTTTGTATTCCTGGGTGGAGTGACACAAACGCCGAAGGTATAAAAATTGGTCTATAGTGATATTTTGTCTTAACTAGTTTTCATCCTAAAAGTTTATGTAAGACAGTATTTTTGTCAGTAGTGACCAATGTAATTTTTTTTAACTAAAAAATCCAAATAAGGTATCTGAACACTATTATACTGAACTGTAAATTTTAAATTAGAATCCTGTTGTGTGCAACTATTTATATTTCAATAGGAGGGCCATTTAATAGCTTGAGGTGAGGTGGTGGTGGTTTAGGGACCAGTTTCTCATGTAGAGTGAGACATATGAACAACACAGTACACCTCTGTTAAGATTTGACATCATTTGGAGTGAGGAAAGTCTCAGAAAGATGAAATTTTGTACTTTGTTATCTCGCCTTAGCTTGATGATACCCTGTTATAGAGTATAAATACTTGACTAATATGAAGGCCTTGTAGATAGGCGCGCGCTCTCTCTCTCTTTCTCTCTCTCTGGACAAGATGCTAAAATAGGAATTATCACGGGGTGCGATAAGTGTACCACACCATGCGATACTTCCAATGCGAAGCCGTATGTTATCGTGTGATGCGATAATTCTAAAATTTCCCTAAACACGTACCTTTTTCTTATCCATGCGTTCATAACACATTTTGATGAATCTAGGAGTGAGTGAGGTGTAGCTTTATCTTTTAGAAAATGTGAAATTAATTCTCTAATGTTGAATCAAACATTTGGAGTGGGATTGGATACAAAATTCCATGCCAGTGAACACTACTAAGTGATGCAAACCAAACACATTGTTTGCTTAGTTTGAGTTGCCGTGCTTAAATCAGGGAAGACTATAACCTTTTGATCCAAGAAAAGATTTAGTCTAGTCAGGTACTAGCCTAGGATGCCGCCACCACCCCTGTTCTCTTAACGTCAAGCCCTGATCAGTGGCAAGCTAGGAAGAGAATTGGTACAGGCTGCCTCTCTCACTTTGTCCTATGTGGAATGGAGAATTTCACAGCATGGGTCAGAGTTTGCAACCCTTCCACAGCCGTGCAATTGTGGGAGACAAGGGGCTCTGACTACAGGGTACAGATAATTCAAGTTGTATTGTTTCCCACTATAAAAGTTACTGCTTTATTTATTTGTTTGTTTATTTAACAGCTTTTTTTATACCGGTATTCGTGGGTACATCATATCGGTTTACATGTAACTGAAAGAAATACAACAAACAGGGAATGGGAGAGGGGAGTAGGAGGTGAAGCAAGGCGAATATACAAAAGAGGAGAGACGGAAAAAAGGACAGGACATTAACTATTGGAGGAACAGTACCTTGCAAATATACAACATAACATAGAACAGAAACTTGCAAATATACAATATAACATGGAAAATAACATATTTAAGAGAGTGTCTATTAAATGAATTCTAATAGCGAGGTGCCTTATACAATAAAGCATGGTGCGTAACGAAATCAAGGGGTTAAATTAGAGGCTGAAAAGGGTTTAGTAAGAGGAAGGGAAAAATTAATATGGGAGAGGACAAAATTACAGGGAAGAGTCAGGGATATCTAACATTAGGAATTGGTTTCCTAAGGGACAGTGTAGAATAGAATTAGAATTGAACTGTCTGGCTTAGAAAAATGTATTATATTCCAATAAGTTATTTTACTTTGCTACTTTTCCCTCTAGTCTGGACCAACCCAACCTGCTTGATTTTAATTGCCAGATATTTTCAGGATCTGTGAAAAATTTTTGTTAAATTTTTTTTTTGTTGTTGTTAATACTCTCCAGTTTTCTTTGTGTACTACAGAACCTCTCCACTAGGGAGAGTGGGAAAGGAACTTGTATTTACATGGTACTCTCGGTTAGAAAAACTTGGGAGATTTTGTGATAATCACATTGTTCTGTAGCATGCAGCTCAAAATGTATCTCCTCCGGTCTGGACTGGTGGAACAACTAATAAAAACGAACTGCCAGGATGAGACAAAATTCCAAGAATGCTTTGCCCTGTGGCTGTCAATGAAACAATTACCCATATCTTAGCTTTGGTTTGTTGATCTACCATGGCTCTGGGTAACTTTGCTTCCTTTGCTAAGTTGTTTGGGAGACAATATAAGTGTTGGGAAGAATTCTGGTATAAAAGAGGAATAAAGAAAAAATAGATGCTGTTGGCACGAGCTGTGGAAGGCATGACAAGCTGCTGCTTTCTCTCCATCTTCCAGTTGAGTTATTGGAGTACAAACGTCATCAGGAGATATCCATGGTGAATGATCTGCAGTGCTCCCTTAGCCGTCAGCAGGAGCAGCTGGCAGAGAAGTGCCAGCACCTAAAGGAGGAACAAAACACCACTTCCATCCTAAGAAAAGAACTCTGTGACTGTAACCAAAAGCTTGAAAGGCTGTTATCCTCTCATCAAGCATTGCAGCAGGAAATCAGCAGGCTGAGGTACAGGGGGCGAGACTGATCAGTAGGGGATATAGAGCATGAGGGTATGCATGGGCTGAGGGACAGAGGATAGACAGATTGAGGAGGTGGTGACTTAGGAACAGGAATATACAGAGCATAGATATGCAGACTGAGGAGTGACTGGATGGATAGAAGGAGTACAGTGGTTTAGTGGGCAACAAGTTAGGTTGAACACGTCAGGGTGGAGGTGTGGAAAATGAGCAGAACAAAAAGGCTGATGGTAAAAGGCCTTAGGGTGTATGGTGTATAGGTTTGTTTGTCTTATGAGATGGAATGAACATGTTAGCTCTGGAAAACACTAGATTCTTTCTAACTTGATACCTTTTCTCCAACGTGCAGTTTTACAGATGGCTGGCATCCGACAGAGCACGGCGGGTCAGAATTACTTAAAACATTTATTTGATTTATATTCCACTTTTCAGGACCTCAGGTACTGTGGGTATTTCCCTCTCCCCAGTGGCAATGGACTTGCCCATGGTCACAAAAAGCAGCAGTGGGAACTGAACCCTGGTTTTCCTCTTTTGCAGCCCACTGCTCTAACCACTAAGCTACTCCTCCACTCCTCCCTGGAAGCTTTTGCCATGCTGTACTGAGCATATGCATGTCATTCCCTTGTCATGGACTTTGTGCTAGGTCTCTTCAGTTGTATTTTATCAACAGTCGCATTTTTTTAAAGAGAATTTTCAGTAAATACCCATGGTGCACATACATCATGTCTGTTGAGGATTCTGAGGATAGATGTGTGATCTGTCTAGGGGATGACCTTGAAGTCTTGAAATGCTTCAAGTGTAGGAAATTGATTCCCAGAGGAAGTTATTCCCATCTGGCGCTCATCAATAAGTTCCTTGGAAAGTGTAAGTCTAGCCCATTGGTATCTGAGGCATCGACATTAGCACTGAAGGGCCCAGGAGCTGCACCCAATGCTATTGGTGCATCAGCAACAAGAAGTCATTGATCTCTGTTGACATCAAGCACCCTTAGACGCTGGGAAGACAGATCACCATTAGCTCTCTCTCATACAATGAAAATGAAGTATTCAGACGAACAAGGAATAAATAGGTACCATCAATTATACGTATTGACAGCACCTAAGAACATATATCAATGAAAATGTAATTTTATAGCATAAATCATGAGGCTACAAAATAAAAATAAATTACAAATACTTTATAATATAACATTTTTTAATATAAAAATTAATACTACCATAAATTAGAGTTCTAATTAAAAAACCCAACAAAGGCATTTATCCCAGGACAAGCAGGATGCTAGTCCTCATATATGGGTGACATCATTGATGGAGCCCTATTGTGGAAAACTTTCTGTCAAAATTTCTAGAAACTTTTGACTGGCACTCTGAGCCCACTGAGCATGCCCAGCATGCCATGATATTCTCAGCCACAGGGGTCTCCCTTCAGTCTTCGTTTTTCCACGCTGCTGTTGGCATCGTGGAGCAGGAGCCTGTGCGAGTTTTCTCACAGTTTGACTAAAAATCAGATTTAAAAAAGGAATTATTCTCTCCCATATCGGGGTCTCTCATGTTACCACCAGCTGGTGAGTAAATTTGGTCTCTTTTATACTCTTTGAGTAAAAATTTTTTCCTCTCACGTTTTCTCTCATTTTCATCGACGGCTGCTGGTGAAAAAATATGGCCACGGGAATTAAAAAATGTGCCAACTGTAATCGGACAATGTCCATTACAGATCCACACCTCGAGTGTGTCCTTTGTTTAGGTCAAACACACGACGTAACAACCTGTCCCTAGTGTGCTGAAATGACCACGAAGGGAAGAAAGGCCCGCCAAGAAAAGATGGAGCATTTATTCCATCTACAGCTTCTGCCTTCCCCTTCTACTGCGACTCAATCGTCTCCGGCCAGAGTCTCCAAACGTATAATACTGAAAAAGCAATGTCCGGAAGGTTCGGGGGATCATTCATTGCGACACCATCGATAGCATCGATGAAGTCAGCGACGGAACACCGTCCGAAGCATCGCCATCGGCACCGACACCCATGGATACCAGAGGCGCTTCTCTCTCTGGAGAAATCAACCGCGAAACGGCCTAGACTCCAGGAAACACCGGTGCCTTTGCTGAGGCCTTCACCCCATATCGAAGCACTGATCATCGAACCTCCACAGGACCCTGTGGAAGGACCATCGACACCACCACCACCACGTGTAGCTGCTCTGCCTGCACCAGCTATCATGGAGGAATTGACGGATTTCATCCATCAAGCGGTGCTTCAAGCATTGAAGGATCAGCAGACGTCGATACCGGTGCCTGCACCGATGCCGGTGGTCCTGCCGGTGCCTGCACCGATGGCGGTACCACAACCGAAGTCTATACCGAGGTGACCGCCGATGCCGATTCCATCGCCGATGCCCGACCAGATACCATCGATGCCAATGTCACCTGGGGCTCCAGGACATCCGGAGTTTGCACTGTTCCAGCTTCTAATGAACAAATTCGATGAAATAGTCGGTGCTCTTCCATCGACTCCATCCAAGCCACAAGAAGTCGTCCCTGGACGGATACCTTTAGATGATCCACAGCCAGGTCCTTCAGGGCTTTCTCGTCCACCAAGGTCTTCTCCAACGTCTCCACATCAAGACAAACCTGTATGATACCTGGGACGACAGGCATACCGACACTTCTTCTGAAGGATTTATGTCTGATCCTTCTCCTCCAGAAGAACGAAAGAAATCTCCACCGGAGGATTTATCCTTTACAACTTTTGTTCAGGATATGGCAGACACCATACCATTTACTCTGGTAGCTGAAGTGGACACAAGACAGCAAACACTGGAGGTCCTCCAATTTGTGGACCCTCCAAAACAATTCTTGGCTATACCTGTCCACGAAGTCCTCCTAGACTTATAACACAGACTCTGGGAGCACCCATGCTCAGTACCAGCCATAAATAAGTGAGTGGACATCACTTATTTGGTACAATCTGTCCCCAGCTACCAGAAAGCACAACTGCCACATCAATCAGTTGTTGTGGAGTCTGCACAAAAGAAATCTATTTATTTATTTATTTATTTATAATTTTTATATACCGACATTCTTACATTAAAATGCAAATCATACCAGTTTACATAAAACAGAAAAAGCAGGAAAAAATATTTCCATAGTCAAATACAGAGAACATTTATAATAAAATTGTTAACAAAGGCATAAGGTAGGAACTTGAAAAAAGGTTACTTAACAGAAAACGTAAAAGAAAAAATAGTAAATGAAGCACAAAGAGTTGACGTCGGGGGAGGGGCATGGTCACACATCGCAGTCACCCATTTCCCCTCACCTCCTGATGATAGTTCTGTTTTTTTTTTTATTATTTAAGATGGTGTTCACTTCTTGCGGGGGCCCAGGATGGAGGGTGGCCTCCCCGCTCGCTAGCACCTGATGGTGAGGCGCTTTTCAACTGCCGCCGGAGCTCACAGTGACGTCGGCAGTTGAAATCTAAATGGATAAGGCCTCATTCCTCCACTCCTCCAGGCAAGGATCATAGATTCTTGGATTCCCTGGGCAGGAAAATTTATCAGGGAGCCATGCTAAACACAAGAATTGCATCATATCAGTTATACATGATGCAATATCAGAGAAACCTGTGGAAACAGATGCAAGATTTTTCAAATTTGTTACCACAGCAATATCAAGAAGCAGCCCAAGCAATCATACACAAAGGACTTGAAGCTGACAAGCACAAAGTCCAAGCCGCTTATGATAATTTTGAAACGGCCTCCAGGGTAGCGGCTTCTGGTTTAAGTGCGCGTCACTGGGCATGGCTTAAGGCCTCGGACCTCAGGCCTGAGGTCCAAGAAAAATTGGTTGATTTGCCATGTGTGGGCGACAACCTTTTTGGCTCTAAGGTACAGGATGCTGTAGCACAATTAAAGGAACACACAGAAACCCTGCGTCAACTGTCATCAGTTCCACAGGATTCTGCTACACCATCATCTCGCCGACCTCCAAGGAAGGAATCTTGATGACCCTTCTATAGACAGAGGCATTATTATCCTCCAGCATCAAGAAGCAGATCTTCTAGGCTGCAGCAAAGATCTCAGCCCAGGCAACCTAGAGCTGCTAGGCCTCAACCTCCACCGCAGACGGGACTGGCTGCAGGCTTTTGAGGCCATCACCAGAGACCAAAGCCATCTCTACAACCCTCAACCAGATCTACCGGTAGGAGGCCGAGTATCCTCCTTTTACAACCATTGGATACAAATAACAACAGACCAATGGGTACTCGCAATAATATCTCGAGGATACCAACTCAATTGTCTCTCAACTCCAAGAGATTCTCCTCCAAGACCTCTTCCGCTAAGCGAAAATCACATAATCCATCTACAAGTAGAATTATCCACCCTTCTGAGAGCCAGAGCTGTAGAGCCGGTGCCCCGGACTCAGCAGGGCAGAGGATTCTATTCCCGTTATTTCCTCATTCCAAAGAAAACCGGAGGCCTACGTCCCATCCTAGACCTCAGAAATCTCAACAAATTTCTGAAGAAAGAAAAATTCAGGATGGTTTCTCTAGGCACCATGCTTCCAATTCTTCAAACAGGAGATTGGCTTTGTTCTCTGGATCTTCAAGACGTTTACGCTCACATTCCAATATTCCCTCCTCATCGCAAGTACCTGCACTTCATGGTGGGTCATCAACATTTTCAGTACAGAGTACTATTATTCGGGCTTGCATCAGCTCCCAGAGTGTTCACGAAATGTCTGTCAGTAATAGCAGCACACTTACACAAAGAAAGTGTCCATGTCTTTCCTTATCTAGACGACTGGCTCATCAGAAGTCAATCTCAACAAGGAGCTCTGGCTTCCCTCAATCGAATTACTCTACTTCACTCCATGGGCTTTCTCATCAAATCAAAAGTCCCATCTCATTCTGTCTCACCTGCTTCAATTCATAGGAGCAGAATTGAACACCATACTTTCAAATGGACTTTAAGATCACAATGGATCCAAGCCATTCAACCACTGTCCTCTCCAATTCAAGTGACCCACCAGTTAAGATCATCTCTACTTTGGTGGGCGAACAAAGACAACTTGCGCAAGGGCCTACCCTTCCAGTAACCAGTCCCACAGATAACTTTAACTACAGATGCATCCACCTTAGGTTGGGGAGCTCACACAAACAACCTCCAAACCCAGGGTACTTGGACAAAACTCAAAGCAACATTTCAAATCAATTTCCTGAAACTTCGAGCTATATGTTATGCGCTGCATGCGTTCAAGGACTCCCTTTCACACAAGACTGTTCTAATCCAAACAGACAACACAGTAGCCATGTGGTACATCAACAAACAGGGAGGTACGGGCTGATATCTCCTTTGTCAAGAAGCCGCACAGATTTGGGGCTGGGACTGCCTACAGTCCGAACAAGACTGTCAGTGCCTCTCCGCTCCTCGGGGCTGCACCTATGTGCAACTCAAGAGACTGTCAGTAATTCCCCGCTTTTCGGGGCAGTGCTCTCGTGCTACACTGCGACTATCCGCGCCTCCCCGCTCCTCGTGGTTGCATTTACTCACTATACTGAGACTTCCAGCACTCCTCTGCTCCTCGGGGCAGTGCTTCCGTGCTATACAGAGACTGTCAGAGCTTCCCGCTCCTCAGGGTTGTGCATACGTCATCAGTGGAGACTAGACTCGGGCTTCCCTGCTCCGTGGGTTGGCCTACATCATTACATCAACTCCTCCTACGCTGCACAGCTCCGCCTCTCGGGCTCGCTTCTCCGGAATATTTCCTGCACAGTCAGTCTTGTGCCTCCCACTCTGTGGCCTGTCTGGCGCCTTCCCCTTCGGGGCCTCCTCATGGGTATTATCTCCATAGCCTCACCCAGAGCTCCCCACTGTGCCTGGCCTCGCCCCTCGACGGTGTAGACCTGTGGGGCTCCTCCCCACAGGTGGTAACAACTCCCATCTCAGACCAAGGGTCCACGTACCCACAAACCATAACACAGTGCACAGACGGCTAATCATTATCTTGGATTTTTAGATACAGGTATATTACATATCTTCTCCTACCCACCGGTGGTGCAAACAGTGAAAAAAACAAACCGCTGTATCATAAATCTATCCTAGTTCTTGCTAAAAAAAATATAAAAATTACTATCTGGGTATCTGGACAAGCTGATAGCATATTCTGCTGAACCATTAACACAGAGAGTAGCAAATATGAACCAATAAAACCTCATTAATTCAGATTTTATAAACTTATGAGAATCAAAATAGCATCTGCAAGTAAGTATATAACTAGGTATTAGTTCAGGGGTAGATTTTTAAAGAAGGGTGTGCGCATCCATGTGCACGCGATATCCGGCGTGCACACATGGACACGCTGATTTTATAACATGCGCGCACGTGTTATAAAATCGGCGGTCCACGCACACATGCGCACTGGATTTAGTAATCCGCAAGCCGGGAGAGGTAGACTTTAGCAAATTTTGCGGGGCGACGAGAATGGACCCCTCCCAGTTCCCTCCTAGTCCGTTTCAGTTAAGAAACGGACTGGGAGGAAATTTCCCTACCCCCTGCCCATACTCCCGCCCTCTTCCCCTGTCCTTCCCACCCCCTACTTTTTTTTTTTTAATTTTGTTGCTTACTGCTCCATTGCAGCAGTAACAACTTGCGCATGCCATCTGTCCTGTCTCCGGTACAGCAGCAAATGGCCGCTGAACCGGCCGCCTCCAGCCCCGCCCCCCGGACACCCCTTTCCTTCAGCCTGGCACTTTTGCATGTAACTTTCTAGCATCAGCCACATTAAGGCTGAACTCTGTTCTTTCTTATCTTTAAGAAATGTGGAATTGAAAAGCTTATTCTCCAGATTAGCAAAAGACTTTGTCTGCCATGACATTAGGACCTCATGGATTCTTCCCACATGCTGCTGCTGCAATCTCCAAAAAGTATTTTCCCCTTGTTTCTGCTGTTACTTCTATCTTACTGTCTTTCTGACCCTTAAGAAATGGCACTTTTTGTGACCATATGATGCTGAAATTAAATACACGCAAAATTCTGTACTCAGTTCTCTTAGTTTCTATCCTGTATTCTACAGATTACAAGAAAAATCATTAACCCAAACTACATGATACCAAAACAAAAAAATCTGGCCTTCGTACTAAAAAAAATCAAGAAATATTCAAGCATTTAAAGTGTAGGTTCATAAAAACTTCAAACCTGGAATCCCATCCTCATTGCCAAATGTATTGGATATAAGAATGAGATATTTGCCTGAATCACTAAGAAAATAATAACATTGACTACAGCTTATGTGAAACAATGAAAAGCTATATTGTTCTGTATAATATATGCACAATCCAAACTCTTATGAATAAAATAAAAATAATTAAAACAAAGATTTGATTGTGTTTTTGTTGAAATAATTTATATTGTACACGGCTAAAATTGGGGGTATCCTATAGGTTATCACCAAAAACAAGTTGCCTATTTGCACTATTTTTCTGAATATTTTTTTCATTTTTCTCATTGAAGGTAGCCTGAAGCTAGGGATTTACACCTTTGAGAGCCACACATCCTGATTGTTGTCAGAGAAAGTGAAAGTTGCTTACCTGTAACAGTTTTTCTCTGAGGGACAGCAAGATGTAAGTTCTCACACATCCCACCCGCTCCCCCTTGGAGTTGGCTCCTATATGTTATCATCTATTTAAAGAAGTAAAGAGGCCCTTTGCAATGCTGATGACACAGATAACATGCAGATGCTCAGTAAAGCATTCCAGCATTGTTTATTTTTATTTATTCATTCTTATTAATCCCTCACTAAGGAAAAACCTGGTTGGTGCGGTGTACAACAATTCCAGAAACTACATACATTAAAATCAGGATACAAATAAATCTGCATACAAAAATCAAATAATCAAAATAAAACCATCTATAACAGCAATAATAAATAAATAAAAATCTAAAAATACACCATATTCTGAACTTTCATGGAAAGAACCACATTTTCACTTTTTTTTTTCCAGAAGAGCACTTAATAATAAGCAGGCAAAAACAGCCACACAAGTGGGTTCTATCTCCAACAAGGCTGATTTGGAGACGTTCTCTCAGAGTTCAGAAAGACAGACGTCTTTTTCAACATGTCCTGTGTGTCTGTTGAGTCATTTTAATTCCACTAACGCCAAAAAAAACCTGTTGCTCTCTGTATTAGATTATTTAGGGACCGTGGATTTCAAGACACCCAGCTGTGACTTGCAGGCATAGTGGCTAGTGCCCTGTGTAAAATGGGTGCTTTCAAGTGATACAGTATATATGATGATGTCAAGTAATATATATGAATCTGTTATGCTTAAGAGAACAATATAATTGCATACACAAGTTAACATTTCTTTACATATAGTGACAAAATAATTATTGCATATAAAAGACTGCTTTTGCTTATATACACATCAGAGAAACAGTTAAGTGCATTAAGCATAAATGATTAAAGTACTAAATATTGTATTCAGAGAAAAAGTTATCTTAGACTGTTGTGCATGCTGAATATTGCTGTGCTCAAAGAGGAAGTTATATGAAGCTTTCTGTTCAGAAGGGAGGTCTCGTTAATATGCAGAAAAGATGCAAATATTATAGAAAACTGCTTTTAATATATTATAGTGAAATACTTATTGTAAATGCATGTGCCTTCTTTTATTGGGACCCTCTGCATAGTTTTCTGCAGACCAGAGATGCCTTGAATTCTCATAGTTAACTGCTTCTAACAGAGAGACTGTCTTTACCAGAAAAATTGAGAAACTACTGTAGTAAAATGTAAAGACATTCAACCCCTGGGCCCCTCTCTCCTCCTGGAGCTGTCTCATTTGTAACGGACAATGAAGAAAGAACTATGCATGTGTCACCAAAGATCCTTTTGACACCTTAGAAAAAGCCAGCCAGCCCGGATGTACGACGGTACAGATGGAAGAGACCACAAACAGATCTGAAGCTCCTCACCTGCAGGGAACGACAACGCCCTACTCTCGGTGTGACAACACAACAGACTAGAGTTGCCGTACTTTAGGGAGGATCCAAGAAGATCTCATTTAAATGTTGTCAGAGCAATTACAGAAGATAGATCCTTGCAAAACAGCTTTTTCTTCTCTCTTTATGGATCATTCTCATAGGTGGCCCTGAATAATCAATGTGTTTATTAGAATATTGCTTTGGCTTATATTGCATTTATTATAATCATTGCTTTTTATTATAAATATTTGCTTTTAACACAATACAGTATATACATATAAACACATTTTATAGTGTTTTGGTTGCCTTATTTCTATTGAGCAACCAGCAGCACCAAAAGGTAAAGCTAATATTTTATTACACTCTTCAGCTGGACCACAGAACTCAATTTATGTCCTCAGAAAGCTTATTCTTTTGTTTGGAGTCTCCTAAAAAAAAATTTAAAAAAGTGGGGGGGTGTAGAAAAATATTTTTTCTTCAGAGGTGCCAAAATTTAGATAAGCAACCCTTCAAACTTTGCCACAAGTACAGCCATAAGATATCCTCAGCCAGCTTCTCACTTTGTGCCTGTTGCTTGGACTTATCCCGCAGTGGGTCAAATTGTGAAGCATGTGGGAGAATGTCACTCAGAGGGATCCAGGTGCTGTCAGTTTAAGCGCTTCTATGAAGCTTTTCTTTCAGGAACACCAGAACCTCCTACCATGAGGTCAGAGTTACCAAAGCCCTGAAGCAAGGGGTCTTCATCTTCGTTTAATGCAAGGCCCCTCAAGTCATAAAAAGAAACAAAAATCAGCACATAGAGTTTTGGACACATCTATGAGGCTGACCACTATAGTACTGTCTGCTTTGGTGCCAAGAACAAGTAGGATAAGGTTAAAGAAACCATAAATCTCATAAAAGAGCTTTGTACAACCTTCTGTACATTGACCAGAGCCTTCACAGATCCATTACCACTCGTTGGAAATTCATGTCACAGACTTATAAAACAAAACAGTTCTATTACCCATCTAGACGTTGTGCACCTTATCCCTACCAAAGGTCGCATTTTTTTAAATCTTCAACCACAGGATCAACAACAGCTTCAAAACAGACGAAGTACTAGAAACAGATATCCGCTAAAATCTACTCAACAGAGAAGTCAAGAAAGAGCACCCAATTTGACTACATCATTCCATTATCAGAAGAGTGTCTCGCTCTGGGAGATGTGAGCCCATGGGCTGTTGCTAGTTTGGCGCAGCCTGGGGCGTGCAAACATGGACCAGGCCCTTAGCCAGCAGCAGCTAACATATTGCGAGGCAAGGTCTTTCACCTGTCCATCCTCCTCCGCCTTGGGTTGATCCTGCAGGTTCTGGCCGCCAACAGGACTTCTCTGGCAGGGTGCAAGGAAGAATGAATCAGATAGGACTAAGGCAGGCTAAGGTCAGGGCTGGTGGCGATCAGACAGTGTTGAGAATAGGCAAGGGTCAGGGCTGGTAGACAACTAGCAAGATGGGTGTCCAGGCAGAGGTCAAGGCAGGCAAAGAACAAGCAAGGTTAATGTCCAGGCAGAGGTCAAGGTAGGCAGAGAACAAGCAAGGTTGATGTCCAGGCAGGCGGCGAACAAGCAAGGTTGATGTCCAGGCAGAGGTCAAGGCAGGTGGAGAAACAAGCAAGGTTGATGTCCAGGTAGAGAACAAGCAAGGTTGATGTCCAGGCAGAGGTCAAGGCAGGTGGAGAAAAGCAAGGTCAATGTCCAGGCAGAGGTTGAGACGGTCAGAGAGCAAGCAAGGTCAGAAGACAGTCCAGGTCAGCAACAGAAGAAAAGCTGACCCGAAAAGGCTGACTGCAAGGCAAGGCAGGGGAGGAGGATGGTAAGGCAGGAATGTATATAATGGCTATTGTTCTGATGGGATGATATTTTCCTGTGGGTGAATACGGTGTACCACATGGTGTCAGATTATTCCGGTACATGAACTTTGTAACTGGAGTTTTATCATTTTAGATAGGTTGGCTGTGATGGCAATTGAAATCCATATATGTCTTATATTGGGGAGACAGTGATTTCTAAAGCAAAATTCTTACATAGTATTATCTGCTTCATTAGTATAACTAACCAATTTGTAAATGATTGTAACCATTGCATTGCAGTTACGCATTGGAAAGCAAGGAGCAGGACCTACTAGCCGCAATTCAAAGCCTGCAGGGCGAACGTGAGAAAGGAAAGGCTCTCACTGAACAGGAACAACATCAGAACCATCATCCAGAGGATCAGAAAACAAATACAGTGAAGGTAACTATACTGCTGAGGGGAAGGCAGCTAAGCGCATTCATAAATCCTCACTGCATTTACTTACAAACGTAGTCAGTGGAGCTGGGAACTCTAAACCCATTCCTCCCATCCCCCGGCATATGTATTGCAAGACTTACAAACACCATATGGATCTTGATGCAGATGAAAAGATAATGCACAGTAGATGCATATAAGTGTCGCAAACAGAGCTGCAACGTTGCTGTAATGTGAGGTTGAGGTGCCAGATTCCATGAAGAGGTTACTGTTGCACATTTTCTCTTGCTTGACCCTGACCCTTATGGTTTATCTCCGTTGTCACTGATACCCTGATCTTGTAGATATGTTATTTGATGTACCATAATGATATAGGCGTCCATGCACTGGATTAATAGTGTAGAGCTACCCGTTCTACAAGTTAGACATTCTAGCCATATGCAAAAAAATTATGTGAACGGCTACAGTGTTTTCTTCTCTTCCTTCTGCTTTTTAATGCACAGAAAGACCTAACCGTGTTCCTTCTGCAACCCCAAAAATTTCTGGGGTGGAAAGGAGATATTGGAAAAATGGCAGAAAGTGTACATAAGAACATAAGAAAATGCCATACTGGGTCAGACCAAGGGTCCATCAAGCCCAGCATCCTGTTTCCAACAGAGGCCAAACCAGGCCATAAGAACCTGGCAAGTACCCAAACACTAAGTCTATTCCATGCTACCATTACTAATGGAGGTGGCTATTCTTTAAGTGAACTTAATAGCAGGTAATGGACTTCTCCTCCAAGAACTTATCCAATCCTTTTTTAAACACAGCTATACTAACTGCACTAACCACATCCTCTGGCAACAAATTCCAGAGTTTAATTGTGCGTTGAGTGAAAAAGAACTTTCTCCGATTAGTTTTAAATGTGCCCCATGCTAACTTCATGGATTGCCCCTTAATCTTTCTACTATCCGAAAGAGTAAATAACCGATTCACATCTACCCGTTCTAGACCTCTCATGATTTTAAACACCTCTATCATATCCCCCCTCAGCCATCTTTTCTCCAAGCTGAAAAGTCCTAACCTCTTTAGTCTTTCCTCATAGGGGAGTTGTTCCATTCCCCTTATCATTTTGGTAGCCCTTCTCTGTACCTTCTCCATCGCAATTATGTCTTTTTTGAGATGCGGCGACCAGAATTGTACACAGTATTCAAGGTGTGGTCTCACCATGGAGCGATACAGAGGCATTACAAACTGGTTAAAAGACAGGAAACAGAGAGTAGAATTAAATGGTCAATATTCTCAGTGGAAAAGGGTAAACAGTGGAGTACCTCAGGGATCTGTATTGGGACCGGTGCTTTTCAATATATATATATATATATGATCTGGAAAGGAATACGACGAGTGAGGTTATCAAATTTGCAGATGATACAAAATTATTCAGAGTAGTTAAATCACAGGCAGACTGTGATACATTACAGGAGGACCTTGCAAGACTGGAAGATTGGGCATCCAAATGGCAGATGAAATTTAATGTGGACAAGTGCAAGGTGATGCACATAGGGAAAAATAACCCTTGCTGTAGTTACACGATGTTAGGTTCCATGTTAGGAGCTACCACCCAGGAAAAAGATCTAGGCATCATAGTGGATAATACTTTAAAATCGTCGGCTCAGTGTGCTGCAGCAGTCAAAAAAGCAAATAGAATGTTAGGAATTATTAGGAAGGGAATGGTTAATAGAACGGAAAATGTCATAATGCCTCTGTATCGCTCCATGGTGAGACCGCACCTTGAATACTGTGTACAATTCTGGTCGCCGCATCTAAAAAAGATATAGTTGCGATGGAGAAGGTACAGCGAAGGGCAACCAAAATGATAAAGAGGATGGAACAGCTCCCCTATGAGGAAAGGCTGAAGAGGTTAGGGCTGTTCAGCTAGGAGAAGAGACGGCTGAGGGGGGATATGTTAGAGGTCTTTAAGATCATGAGAGGTCTTGAACGAGTAGATGTGACTCGGTTATTTACACTTTCGAATAATAGAAGGACTAGGGGGCATTCCATGAAGTTAGCAAGTAACAAATTTAAGACTAATCGGAGAAAATTCTTTTTCATTCAACGCACAATTAAACTCTGGAATTTGTTGCCAGAGGATGTGGTCAGTGCAATTAGTGTAGCTGGGTTCAAAAAAGGTTTGGAGGAGAAGTCCATTAATGGCTATTAATCAATTATACTTAGGGAATAGCCACTGCTATTAATTGCATCAGTAGCATGGGTTCTTCTTAGTGTTTGGGTAATTGCCAGGTTCTTGTGGCCTGGTTTTTGGCCTCTGTTGGAAACAGGATGCTGGGCTTGATGGACCCTTGGTCTGTCCCAGCATGGCAATTTCTTATGCTCTTATGTTCTTATGACATTTTCCGTTTTATTCACCATTCCCTTTCTAATAATTCCCAACATTCTGTTTGCTTTTTTGACTGCCGCAGCACACTGAACCGATGATGTCAATGTATTATCCACTATGACACCTAGATCTCTTTCTTGGGTTGTAGCACCTAATATGGAACCCAACATTGTGTAATTATAGCATGGGTTATTTTTCCCTATATACATCACCTTGCACTTATCCACATTAAATTTCATCTGCCATTTGGATGCCCAATTTTCCAGTCTCACAAGGTCTTCCTGCAATTTATCACAATCCACTTGTGATTTAACTACTCTGAACAATTTTGTGTCATCTGCAAATTTGATTATCTCACTCGTTGTATTTCTTTCCAGATCATTTATAAATATATTGAAAAGTAAGGGTCCCAATACAGATCCCTGAGGCACTCCACTGTCCACGCCCTTCCACTGAGAAAATTGTCCATTTAATCGTACTCTCTGTTTCCTGTCTTTTAGCCAGTTTGCAATCCACGAAAGGACATCGCCACCTATCCCATGACTTTCTACTTTTCCTAGAAGCCTCTCATGAGGAACTTTGTCAAATGCCTTCTGAAAATCCAAGTATACTATATCTACCGGTTCACCTTTATCCACATGTTTATTAACTCCTTCAAAAAAGTGAAGCAGATTTGTGAGGCAAGACTTGCCCTGGGTAAAGCCATGCTGAGTTTGTTCCATTAAACCATGTCTTTCTATATGTTCTGTGATTTTGATGTTTAGAACACTTTCCACTATTTTTCCTGGCACTGAAGTCAGGATAACCGGTCTGTAGTTTCCTGGATCACCCCTGGAGCCCTTTTTAAATATTGGGGTTACATTTGCTATCCTCCGGTCTTCAGGTACAATGGATGATTTTAATGATAAGTTACAAATTTTTACTAATAGGTCTGAAATTTCATTTTTTAGTTCCTTCAGAACTCTGGGGTGTATACCATCCGGTCTGGGTGATTTACTACTCTTCAGTTTGTCAATCAGGCCTACCACATCTTCTAGGTTCACCGTGATTTGATTCAGTCCATCTGAATCATTACCCATGAAAACCTTCTCCATTACGGGTACCTCCCCAACATCCTCTTCAGTAAACACCGAAGCAAAGAAATCATTTAATATTTCTGCGATGGCCTTATCTTCTCTAAGTGCCTCTTTAACCCCTCGATCATCTAACGGTCCAACTGACTCCCTCACAGGCTTTCTGCTTCGGATATATTTTTTAAAGTTTTTACTGTGAGTTTTTGCCTCTACAGCCAACTTCTTTTCAAATTCTCTCTTAGCCTGTCTTATCAATGTCTTACATTTCACTTGCCAATATTTATGCTTTATCCTATTTTCTTCTGATGGATCCTTCTTCCAATATTTGAATGAAGATCTTTTGGCTAAAATAGCATCTTTCACCTCCCCTTTTAACCATGCCGGTAATTGTTTTGCCTTCTTTCCACCTTTCTTAATGTGTGGAATACATCTGGACTGTGCTTCTAGAATGGTATTTTTTAACAATGACCACGCTTCTTGGACATTTTTTACTTTTGTAGCTGCTCCTTTCAGTTTTTTTCTAACAATTTTTCTCATTTTATCAAAGTTTCCCTTTTGAAAGTTTAGCACGAGAGCCTTGGATTTGCACACTGTTCCTTTTCCAGTCATTAAATCAAATTTGATCATATTATGATCACTATTGCCAAGCGGCCCCACCACTGTTACCTCTCTCACCAAGTCCTGTGCTCCACTGAGAATTAGATCTAAAATTGCTCCCTCTCTCGTCGGTTCCTGAACCAATTGCTCCATGTAGTTTTGGTGGAGGTGGAGAACAGATGTATATGCAGTAAAATTGTGGCAGACAACATTCCTTAACCCTCCAGAAATATACCACCAGCCATCGGTTGCACTCTGTTTCTGATGTGTAAAAATGGCACCCTGCAGCAGGATCCTGTTTAGAGGAAAGATATTCCATAAATAAATATTTAATTCCCTCAGTATCTTCTTGCATTGTGTGTTTGTATTGCAGGAGGGCCCTAGAGTGGGCAAACTCTGTCCTCCTCTGCAGCTACCTTCGTATTCTCCTTCAATAAGAAAGTGTCCCCCGGATATTAAATCTGTGCATGTCATAGCTCTGTTGCAGAGGGGGACCAGTGTTTGAGTCTCAGGTCAGCAGATTGTGCAGTTAAGAGGTTTAGAGAAGGAACGGTGCCACCAAAAGGAACACCCCTTGCAGGGCATAATCATTTATTTATTTAAAAGTTTTTTATATACCGCAAATAGGACTGGAATCTGCCCATCTAAGTGGTTTACAGTAAGACATTCACAGTTAAAAGACAAAGTAAGCTATCATAAAATAAATCACATTTACAGTAAAAACGTTATTAAAACAATTTCTGCAGCGAGTATGTGGTAATAGTTATTGAATATTATAGGCAATGGTATGAAGATAGGTTTTCCGAGCTTTCTTAAATTCTTTAGTATTAGCGGTTAAGCGAATTTGTTCCTGGAGAGAGTTCCACAGGGAATGCTTCACTTTTCAGGGAGGTGATTCAGGAAGACCTAGAGCAGCCCAGACTGAGGAGATGTATATAGTCTTCAGTGCTGCTGAATAAGTAGAAAATCTTCTGCATAAATGCCTCACATTGGCTTGCCTTGTGACTCCGATCCAGTCTGGAATCTGCCCTTTGTGTAGGGGACACATTCTTTATAAAAACAGGATGGCGCAGAGACATACAGTCTATCTATTCCAACTGCTCAGTTCTATACTCCCTACCACTCCTTCAGAAATCCCCCTGTGCATGTCTTGTGCTTTTTTTGATTTCAGATACTTTCACTGAATCCACCACCTCTACTGGGAGGCTGTCCCATGCATCCACCACTCTTACTGTGAAGAAATCTTTTCTTAGGTTACTCCTGAGTCTACCAGCTTTCACCTCATCCCATGACCACTCATTCCAGAGCTACTTTCTGTTGAGAGAGGCCCACCTCCTGTGCATTGATACCTTGGAGATATTTAAATGTCTCTATCATATCTCCACATCCCAACTTTCCTCTAGAAGTGTGCCTGCCTTTACGTCTATCCCATATGCTTTACAGTGAAGATCACAGACCATTTTAGTAGCCACCCTCTGGACTGAGTCCATCTGGTTTATATCCTTTGAAGGTGTGATCTCCAAAATTGCACACAGTTTTCCAAATGAGGTCTAACCAGATGAAGCAGCTGATGGTAACCATTTACTTCTGGCCAATGTTTTAATTGTGAATTCTTGGGTTGTGGGTAATAAGCTGCTTGTAAGGATCAATTTGAGAATTAAATACATGCCTTCAGTCTGAATATACAAGACATGAAGGGGAGGAGGGGAATTGGATTTAGACAACAGCCAATGCTGGGCCCTGACTTTTATGGTCCGGGGGTACTGATATGCGCACATTAGGGAAAAAGCACAGGACTGCTTCTACAGCCACGTCCAAAAGCAAAGCACGTTCAAATAGCATTGTCTATATTAGCAAAACGGCTGTGCACCCTGTAAAAATGTTGCTAGCAGTAATTTTGTTATGAGTTTGACAGTTGCCTGGTTACCCCCCAAGCCTTAAATAAGGCTTGGGGGGTAACCTGATGGAACACCAGTTATTACAATAAAACGCTTGCTGGACAGACGGGATGGATCAGATGGTCTTTTTCTGCTGTCATTACTATGTCTCTATGAACTCTGAAAATGTTTCTTTCTGTATTCCATGAACAGGACTTAAAAATAACCCTTGAGGCACAGAATATTCAGAATAAGCAGCTGTCCATTGCTTTGGAACACGAGCAAGCTTCCAACAGCAATCTACGGAAAGAACTGCAGATTGAATATTCACGCTGTGGGGCGCTACTCTCCCAGGAAAAAAGCAAACTGTCAGAATTTCAGCACATTCTCACCTTGGAGAGACAGTGTTGTGAGGATCTGGCAGCTACTGTAAATTACGAACAGGCCGTGCTGGAACAACTCGCCAAGAAGCACCAAGGACCGCCTTCCAATAAAAAACAAGAAACACTGACCGGGCAAAGCTTTGTGCAAGAGCTTCAAGCTCAGCTGAAGGAGGAAAAGAAACGTACTGTAGAGCTAGCTGACAAAATGGAGAAAACCCAACAGCACGCTGTTTTGGTCAAAAGGCAGGCGGAAGTTGAACTCCAGATAAGTTGCGATAAGACTCAAAAGGAGAAAGAATTCAGCAAGAAGCTGCAGTCTGCTCTGAAATGTCTGCAGAGAGAGAAAGAAGCCCGGCTCATGAGGGAACGAGAGAGAGGCAAACAGGATCAGCAGACGATGACTGATCAGGGGAAGGATTGGGAGAGAGACGAGGCGATGCTGGTGAGATTATCATACTTAGTAATGCATTCCCTTAACAGAAATCAAGAAATGTTTTACTATAATCTAGGTCGCGATGTTCTGGAGCTCGGAAACGTAATCAAATAACCTGTTTCCTTTTCAACATGTTTTTGAAATTCCCTTTAGAAACATATTGATGCTTTAGATTTGCAGTGGTTATAATAAATGATCTATTCTCTTTCCCTGGCTTGTAAACCATTTTGTTAGTTATTTTGAATTATGTAATCATTGGCTCTCTACATTCTCCAACTCATGGAGACCCTAGTCCGGGGTCGGCAACTCTGGTCCTGGAGTGCTACAAACAGGTCAGGTTATCTACAATGAATATGCATGAGCTATATTTGCACGCACTGTCTCCAATATATGGAAATATATCACTTTCATGTTCATTGTGGATGTCCTAAAAACCTGACCTGTTTGTGGCACTCCAGAACCGGAGTTGCCGACCCCCTGCTCTAGTCCTTGTCTGTAGATCTCTGGCTCATTACTACTCTTGTCTTGCCACAGCAAGGCCCAGATTATGCCAACTAATGGCAAATTCTTTCTTCCTCTGCCTAGGTTAGGTATATGTGCTGCAAGCAGAGACGGTCTTTTCAAGACTTTTTCCCTTTCTTGGATCAAGACTTCAGGGGCCTTTGTTACTCATTTAATGGCTTTGGTTGAAATATAATTTAAGCTGAGAATGTATTGTTTGTAGAATTCAGATCTTGCCAGTCTGTGATTGACCACCATCCACCTGCTCCAAAGGTAGACAGAAACTTCTGTATAGCAGCACTGTTTATTGAGAGAAAACTTCTGCAAGAGTGCTGATACACAGCCATTCCATGCTGGGAGTGTCCCATATATTAATTACTCAGATGCTCTTTTCTTTCTCTTGTAGCAGGAATTGGAACTGCAGCACCAGAAAGATCATCAGAAAATCAAGGAGTTGCAGCGCAGACTGATAGAACTGGCAAAGCACAAACAGGAGCAAGAGGATGCCTATAGTTCCATGAAGAGTAATGCCAATGACCATGAGCTGTGTTCCCCTAGCATAGGCACCATAAACCTGCAGAAGCTGGAGAAAGCCCAAAAGCAGCTGCTGTTCACTGCCATTCATCTGAAGAAGTTTATGCACAATGTTGATGATAGGTGAGGAGCTGCACAACTGTGGGATTGTCTTGCTTTCATGGGTTGCTGAGAAACCATCAGGACCTATGCTAAATTTTATTCTCCTAGGACAAGCAGGATGGTAGTCCTCACATGTGGGTGACATTATCAGATGGAGCCCGGCACGGAAAACATTTGTCAAAGTTTCTAGAATCTTTGACTTGAACACCTAGCATGCCCAGCGTACCACTATCCACGCATCCATGTGAGGTCCCCCTTCAGTCTCTCTTTTTCCACGGTGCAGTTGCCTCGTGGTTTGTAGAGATCTGTTTCCTTTTTGCCTTTTTTGTGCTTAAAAAGCAAATTTTTTTCCCGTTCCATTGTCAGGTCCCCCTTTTCGGTCGGTATCTTCTCAGCGTTGTAGGTTAAAAAACTTTTCCAGGCTTCTCTGCGATTGATTCCCGGCATCCCGCTACCCAGTGGCCTCTGGTCATTGACCTCATGTCGGGTATTTTTTCATGACGTTGTCCGGCTTTCTCGGTGCCCCCAATGCCCGTGGACTATGTCCATCACAGATCTGCATGAGGTTTGTATCCTCTGCCTGGAGGCTTCGCACGAGGTCCAAGGTTGTCTGCTGTGTAACCAGATGACCCCCAAAGGCCATCGTGCGCACCTCGACAAGATGGAGAAACGTTTCGGTTCCAAGAAGCCTGCTCCATCCACACCCGCGTTGGAGTCATCGACACTAGGGGGTCGAGGGGAGCCTCTTGATATGCTCCCTCTCGCTACTCCTCCTACTGCGTCTTCGAAGGATCATGGGAACGGTAACTGGTCATCTTTGATCTCACCGGTTTCAAGACACTGGGTTCCTCAGTGCCTTGGAAAGACCGGGCCGAGTACCATGGGAGATCCCGCAAGCAATGCCACCGGTCGCCATTGGCGCATGGCTCCAGTTCTGGTACAGTACTGGCGGCTGCCATACCACCACCGAAGCAACCCCATGCCTTGGAGACCCCATGCTCCGACATACCTGGGAGTCCCAGGCATTCCCCACAGATATGTGCCGGTTACCATGCCTCCCCCGAGAACTGAGGAAGAGCAGTGATGCCTTGACTCCCTCCTTTAATCCTCACCTCACCAGACTTTCAGGAGGAGTTGGACCACAGGGTGCAGACTGCGGTGCTCAGAGCTCTACGAAGAGTCGAGCCACCTATGCCAACCAGTCTCCGTGCCTGTGCCGGAGCCTCCGCCATCTATTCCTGCACCTCTGCTTGAGCGTTTGGACGTCCTGTTAGGCACC
The DNA here is from genome assembly GCF_901001135.1 of Rhinatrema bivittatum. Taxonomy (NCBI): domain Eukaryota; kingdom Metazoa; phylum Chordata; class Amphibia; order Gymnophiona; family Rhinatrematidae; genus Rhinatrema; species Rhinatrema bivittatum. The sequence goes on from NC_042620.1 coordinate 332,641,222, forward strand.
CTATCGACGTGACCAGTGCTCGAGAGACCTTCAGTTCCCAAGTGGCCACCGATGCCTCCCCTTGAGATCAATCTCTATCATTGGATCTGAGGAGGAGGAAGATGCGGCCGGTGCCGCATTCCTGAGGCCTCAGTTCCCCAAGGCTTTACCTAGGCCCTCCGGCCTCTTGCGACCCTCGGTCCCCCCGATGCCATGGGGAACCGTCGATTTCCGTGGTGCCCTCAATGCCTTAGAAGCCGTTAGAGCCCAGGGCTGGAATCCCCCACATGCCTCACCCACATTGCAGTGGCATTAGTGAGGAAGAAATTCCTTATGACCCATGGGGGGACAATTCCTCAGAGTCTTCTTCCAAATACTTGGACAACCCCCTTTCCAAACCTTCCCTGCCAGAGGAAAGGCGTCAGTCTCCCCCAGAGGATCTTTCCTTTGTGGGGTTCGCCATGGCCGAGGCTATTCCCTTCCAACTACTTATGGAAGAGGATGCGCAACATAAGATGCTGGAAGTGCTCCAGTTTGACGATCCTAAGGAAATTGTGGCGGTTCCCATCCACACCATCTTTAAGGATCTTCTCCTTCGGTTGTGGAGGTACCCAATCTCCATATCTCACAATAGGAAAGTGGATGCCACCTATTTCGTATAGCAGATCATGGGATTTGAGAGGTGGCATCTCCCCCAATATTTGGTGGTAGTGGAGTTCACCCTTAAAAAGGCAGGCGCTCCCATACCCATTCTCTGCCCCTCTGGGGCGAGAACATAGGGAGCTTGATTTAAGACAGATCGTCTTTTAACTGATATTGCTAGTGGTACTACTAGTAGTGATGTTAATTGATGGGTAAAAGAGAAAAAAATTCAATGGGTTGCTTTTGATTACGTGCCATTAACAGAAATAGAGACTTCTATGTCTGTTTTGAAAAAATCTTTTTGTGCATTGGATCCATGCACAATGTATGTGTTATATTGCTCTAAAGACATGTTTTGCCTGATTTTTCATATTATAGTAAAGCAGTTCTTGGAGATGGGTGTGTTTCCCGACTCTGAAAAAGGCAAGCAAGATTAGACCAGTGCTCAAACAAGTCTCTCCCTGTGGGCCAATTTGCCAGTTACAGGCTAATATCTAATTTTCCATCCTTTGCAAAGATTATTGAACATTCAGTACATCAGCAATTAGTTTCATTTTTGGATCAAAATGCGGTTCTGAATTCTAACCAATGTGGTTTTAGAGTCAGATATAATACTGAAACGTTACTTGTTTTAGTTTCTGATTTTTTCCGTAGAGGCAAAAACTCATAATAAAAACTTTTAAAAATAAATCCGAAGCAAGAAACCTGTGAGGGAGTCAGTTGGACCGTTAGATGACGGAGGGGTTAAAGGGGCTCTTAGGGAAGATAAGGCCATTGCAGAAAGACTAAATGAATTCCCTGTACGTACCAGGATCAGTCCAGGACACCTGGGTTGTGACTCCGCACCAGTAGATGGAGACAGACTAAAACTTGTGGGCGGAGCATATATGCCCCTGTGCCAGTCACAGCCCCTCAGTCTTACTCTGTCTCCAGTAGGTGGTGCAGGTCTGGTCACAGCCCTGTCGGGCCTGATTCTGGTTTTGTTGTCAGGTTCGCTTTTGGTTTTTATTTTCTATTAGCCTATTTGGGGGTTTTTTCTGCAAATTGGGGTTTTGTTTAATTTGGTTAGTTTTAGTCCCGGTTGCCCTGCCTCCCTGGGGAGTTGAGAGGTCCTGAGGGGACTACCCTCCCCAGGTTGAGGCCGCTGCTAGGGTCGAGGACCCGGCTGGTCTAGTAGCAGCGTCAGGGGTGACACCGGGGAGCCCGGTTCACTCACCCCTGCAGGACATAGGGCTCTTCAGTACCAGGGACAGCGTTTTTTTCTGTTAAAAAAAAAAAAAAAAAAGTGTTTTATTTTTATTTTCTGTCGGCTCTCCGTTTCCTGGCGTTGCGCTCCGTTCCGCTCGAGGGGGGGGGGCGTCGTCGGCAGGGGGGAGGTCGCCGTTTTCTGCCGCGGTGATTTTTTAATTTTTTTCAGCGTCCCTCATTGTTTTTCGGCGCTTTCTTTTCCTTCCCGCGGTTTTTGCTATGCCGCGCGGCTCGCAGTGCAGGGCCTGCGGCTCGGCGCGCGCGCGTCTCTCCCGGGACGGCCTTTGCTCGGCCTGCGTCCCGGGAGACGAGGGATCATCGGGGGCACCTCGGGGGACCCGTTCCCGGGTGGCACGATCGCCTTCGCAGGTGGGGGGAGTCCCTGACAGGCCTTCTGATCCTTTCCCGATCTCCGCGGGAGTGGTGGCCATCTTGTCCACCGGCCGGGTAGTCTCGCGCGAGACGGTGGGGGCCTCGGTCTTGCCCCCTGAGCTATCCCCGCAGCGGGGTGCAGCGGGGGAGGACCCCTCGGAGGGGCCCCGGTCCCGGGGGACTTCGGAAAACGATTCCTCGGATTCAGGCGAGTTCTCAGAGGATTTGGCGCTTTTGCTGCGCAAGGTGCTCCGATATAGGCGAAGCAAGCGCAGCAGGGGGGAAGCCTCGCGCGCGCGGGTCCACCGGTCCCCGCCGAAGAAGAAGCCGGCCAAGAGGGCGGCGAAGGTCGCTCAGGGCGCGGACCGGAGCAAGCGGCTTCCGCGAGGGATGCCGCAGGACTCGGAGTCCGAAGAATCCGCCGGGGCGGACACAGAGGCCTCTGAGGAGCCCCTGCCGGGGGCCGGGACGGCAGCGTCAGATGGCTCCGCGCAGCCCAGTACAGGGAAAGGAGCACAGGCCGTCGACGGGGATGACCCCAAGGTGGTGCGTTTGTTCCGTAGGGAGGAACTGTCGCCGCTTATCCCGGCCATTCTCCAGGAGCTGGGGATTGAAGCCCCTCCGGTGGTGGTCCGCCAGGAGGCAAATATGGATCCCGTTCTGCTCGGGCTCACAGGGCCGGCGGTCGCTTTTCCTTTTCATTTTTCGGCCACGGATATCCTCTTCAAGGAATGGGATACTCCGGAGTTGGGTCTGAAGGTCAGCAAAGCCATGGACAAGCTTTACCCTTTGCCGGAGGACGCGCTGGAGCTCCTCCGGCTTCCAAAGGTGGATTCGGCGGTGTCCGCTGTCACGAAGAGATCTACCATCCCGGTCACGGGAGCTACAGCCCTCCGGGATATTCAAGACCGGAAGTTGGAGGTTCAACTCAAAAAGATTTTCGAGGTTTCTGCCCTAGGAGTGCGGGCTGCCATTTGCACGAATTTTGCTATGCGGGCTAGTCTGCGCTGGGCTCAAGTCCTTCAGGCGAATGCGGATCTCTCTGCAGGGGAGGCTTCTCAAGCAGACAGGTTGGAGGCGGCCATTGCCTATGGGGCTGATGCTCTCCATGATCTTTTGCGCACCTCAGCTCGCTCCATGGTGGCAGCGGTGTCGGCGCGGCGTCTTCTTTGGCTGCGCAACTGGGCAGCGGATGGCTCTTCCAAGGCTCACCTCGGGGCATTGCCATTTAAGGGGAAATTGCTATTCGGCAAGGAGTTAGACGATTTGATGGTTTCCCTGGGTGAGAATCGAGCGTTTAAGCTCCCGGAGGATAGGGCCCGGCCGCGATCTTCCTTCTCAGGAAGAGCCCGGTTCCGGGGGCCCAGGAAGTCCAGACCGCAAAGATCCTCTGGACCCGCGTATAGACCGTCCTCCTCGCGGAATGCTCAGTGGCAGCAGTCCTTTCGGGGCAAACGTTTTGGCCGGCAAGGAGGGGCTCCGTCTGGTGCGGGGTCCAAGCCTTCATAATGAAGTTCAGCCGGCCCATCCCTCCTCGCGTCCTCGACACGTTGTTCCAAACGTGGGGGCGCGTCTCTCCTTCTTCCTAGAGGAATGGGCCAGCGTGACGTCGGATCAGTGGGTCCTCGACGTGATAAGACACGGCTACGAGTTAGATTTTGCTCGCATCCCAGCGGACAAATTTCTGGTCTCACCCTGCAAGGATTCCAAGAAGAAGGCGGCGGTTCTGGACACCATCCAAAGACTAGAAAGCTTGGGAGCCATCTCTCCGGTTCCGGCCGATCAGTACGACAAGGGCCGTTACTCCATTTACTTCATAGTCCCCAAGAAAGACGGCTCTTTCCGCCCCATTCTGGATCTGAAGGGAGTCAACAGATGCCTTCGGGTTCCTCATTTCAAGATGGAAACCATTCGTTCCGTGATCGCGTCAGTGCGCCCCGGCGAATTCCTGGCGTCCCTAGATCTCACAGAGGCATACCTTCATGTGGGCATCCATCCAGCGTATCAGCGGTTCCTGCGGTTTTGCATTCTGGGCAGGCACTTCCAGTTCCGGGCGCTCCCGTTCGGCCTGGCGACAGCACCTCGGACATTCACGAAAGTGATGGTGGTCGTAGCGGCGCAGTTGCGGCGGGAAGGCCTGCTGGTTCACCCTTACCTCGACGATTGGCTGATCCGGGCAAAGTCTCAGAGTCTGTGTCGGCAGGCGGTGGCCAGGGTGTTACAGCTCTTGCAGTCCCTGGGCTGGGTGGTCAACTACAACAAGAGTCATCTCGAACCTTCTCAGTCCTTGGAGTATCTTGGAGCCCTTTTCGACACGAAACGAGGCAAGGTGATTCTCTCTCAGGAACGAATATGCAAACTGCAGTCTCAGGTACTACGTCTTCTGTCGCTACACCGGCCACGAGTCTGCGATTACCTGACGGTTCTGGGATCTATGGCATCCACACTGGCGTTAGTCCCTTGGGCGTTCGCTCATCTACGGCCGCTGCAGTCCTCATTGCTTTCCCGCTGGAAACCGGTTTCAGAGGAGTTCTATCTACCTCTACCTCTCGAGGGGAAGGCGCGATCCAGCCTGAGCTGGTGGCTGGATTCCACACATCTCTCCTGTGGCGTGTCCCTTATGGTGCCCGACTGGACGGTGGTGACCACGGATGCCAGTCTTTCCGGCTGGGGGGCAGTGTGCCAAGGGAAGTCGGTTCAGGGTCTGTGGTCAGAGTCGCAGACCCGATGGTCCATCAACCGGCTGGAGACCAGAGCGGTCCTTCTGGCGCTGCATGCCTTTCTACCCCTAGTTCGCGGACGGGCGGTCCGGGTATTGTCGGACAACGCTACCACTGTGGCTTACATCAATCGCCAGGGCGGGACAAGAAGTCCTCTAGTGGCGGAGGAGGCGCGGCTCTTGATGCTCTGGGCAGAGCGGCATCTCAGCCATCTCGCTGCGTCCCACATCGCAGGAGTCGACAACGTACAGGCGGATTTTCTCAGCCGTCACCGCCTGGATCCCGGAGAGTGGGAGCTGGCGGACGAGGCGTTTCTCTTCATCTGCAAGACTTGGGGAACGCCCCACATGGATCTGATGGCCACGTGGCACAACGCAAAGGCTCCGAGATTTTACAGTCGACGTCGCGAAAGGGGCGCAGAGGGAGTCGATGCGTTGGTGCTTCCCTGGCCGGTGGGAGTGCTTCTGTATGTGTTCCCACCGTGGCCCATGATCGGCAAGATTCTGCGACGCATAGAATTGCACCCGTCCAACGTGATCATGGTGGCGCCGGAGTGGCCGCGCCGTCCCTGGTTTGCGGACTTAGTCCAGTTGTCGGTGGCTGCACCCCTTCGACTCCAGGGGTTCGCGGGGCTTCTTCGGCAGGGCCCCGTCTGTTTGGAGGATGCGGATCACTTCTGTCTCGCGGCATGGCTTTTGAGAGATATCTGTTGAAAAGAAAAGGCTACTCGGATGCGGTCGTTGCTACGTTGCTGAGATCCAGAAAGCAGTCTACATCCCTAGCTTATGTTCGGGTCTGGGTCGTCTTTGAGGAATGGTGCGTGGAGCGGGGTCTGGATCCCACTTCCGCTTCTATTTCCGATATTTTGGCGTTTCTCCAGGCGGGGCTCGCCAAAGGCTTAGCGTGCAATTCCCTTCGGGTGCAAGTGGCGGCGCTTGGGTGTTTGCGAGGTAAGGTCCGGGGAGTCTCTCTGGCTCTTCATCCGGATATCTCCCGTTTTCTTCGGGGGGCTAAACACCTCCGTCCTCCTTTGCGCCTCCCTTGCCCGTCTTGGAACCTCAACTGGGTGCTCTCTGCTTTATGTTCCGCGCCGTTTGAGCCCTTGAAACGTTCTACGCTCAAGGATCTCACGTTGAAAACTGCATTCCTGGTGGCGATTGCGTCGGCCCGTCGTGTTTCGGAATTACAGGCATTGTCCTGTAGGGAGCCCTTCTTGCGCATCTCTGATTCCGGGGTTTCCTTGCGGACGGTTCCTTCCTTTCTTCCTAAGGTCGTGTCGGCTTTCCATTTGAATCAATCGATTGAACTCCCAGCTTTCACGGTTGGGGAGTCTTCGGACCCGAAAACGAGAGACTTGAGAAAGCTAGATGTGCGGAGGTCCCTTCTTCGCTATCTTGAGATTACCAACCCGTTTCGGGTGACGGATCATCTGTTTGTGTTGACTTCGGGCCCAAAGAAAGGTTCTGCGGCGTCCCGCACAACCATTTCCCGTTGGCTCAAGGAAGCCATTGGTTCCGCGTACATTCTGCGCGGAAAATCGCTGCCGGTGGGTCTTCGGGCTCATTCGACGCGGTCTCACGCTGCGTCTTGGGCGGAATCTTCTCAGGTGTCGCCTCAAGAGATTTGCAGGGCGGCTACCTGGAAGTCGTTGCATACCTTCATTAAACATTACCGGTTGGATGTTCAAGCTACTGAAGCTGGGGGTTTTGGAGAGAGGGTACTCCGAGCGGGACTCTCTGCTTCCCACCCTCGGTAAGTTGGCTCTGGTACATCCCAGGTGTCCTGGACTGATCCTGGTACGTACAGGGAAAGGAAAATTAGTTTCTTACCTGATAATTTTCGTTCCTGTAGTACCAAGGATCAGTCCAGGATCCCGCCCGCAGTGCTGCGCTATAGTAACGGAGAGTCCGCTCATTATTGTTTTCAGTGCGCTGACCCCTTGTTTATTCGTTCTCCCGGTTGGAGAGTCTGGTTCCTGTAGGGGTGTTGGAATTTTTTTCCGTTTAAATAGCAAGTTTTGTATGGTTAGCTATGGTTGCCTTATGGCTTTTCTACTTTGACATTACGTATGACTGAGGGGCTGTGACTGGCACAGGGGCATATATGCTCCGCCCACAAGTTTTAGTCTGTCTCCATCTACTGGTGCGGAGTCACAACCCAGGTGTCCTGGACTGATCCTTGGTACTACAGGAACGAAAATTATCAGGTAAGAAACTAATTTTCCTTTATTTGCTTCCATGTTTACTAATGCGGATGTTGGGGAGATACTATTTCCGGAAATTATTTTCAAGGGTGATGAGTCAGATGAACTGAACCAAATCACTGTGAACCTGGAAGATGTAGTAGGCCAGATTAATAGACTAAAGAATAGCAAATCACCTAGACCGGATGGTATGCATCCTAGGGTACTGAAGGAACTCAAAATGAAATTTCTGACCTATTAGTTAAAATTTATAACCTATCATTAAAATCATCTATTGTACCTGAGGACTGGAGAGTGGTCATTGAAACCCCAATATTGGCTCCAAGGGTGATCCGGGTAACTATAGACCAGTGAGCCTGACTTCAATACCGGGAAAAATAGTGGAAACTATTTTAAAGATCAAAATCGTAAGGCATATAGAAAGACATGGTTTAATGGAACACAGTCAACATGGATTTACCCAAGGGAAGTCTTGCCTAACAAATCTGCTTCATTTTTTTGAAAGGGTTAATAAACATGTGGATAAAGGTGAACCAGTAGATGTATTGTATTTGGATTTTCAGAAGGCGTTTAACAAAGTCCCTCATGAGAGGCTTCTAAGAAAACTATAATCATGGGATAGGAGGCGATGTCCTTTCGTGGGTTACAAACTGGTTAAAAGACAGGAAACAGAGATTAAGATTAAATGGTTTGTTTACACAGTGGAAAAGGGTAAACAGTGAAGTGCCTCAGGGATCTGTCCTTGGACCGGTGCTTTTCAATATATTTATAAATGATCTGGAAAGAAATACGAGGAGTGAGGTTATCACATTTGCGGATGTGTCAAAATTATTCAGAGTAGTTAAATCACAAACGGATTGTGATAAATTACAGGAGGACCTTGCAAGACTGGGTCAGACCAAGGGTCCATCAAATCCAGCATCCGGTCTCCAACAGTGGCCAATCCAGGCCATAAGAACCTGGCAAGTACCCAAAAACTAAGTTTATCCCATCTTACTGTTGCTAGTAATAGCAGTGGTTATTTGCTAAATCAGCTTAATTAATAGCAGGTAATGGATTTCTCCTCCAAGAACTTATCCAATCCTTTTTTAAACCCAGCTACACTAACTGCAGTAACCACACCCCTGGCAACAAATTCCAGAGTTTAATTGTGCGTTGAGTGAAAAATAACTTTCTCTGATTAGTTTTAAATGTGCCACATGCTAACTTCATGGAGTGCCCCCTAGTCCCTCTATTATCCGAAAGAGGAAATAACCGATTCACATTTACCCGTTCTAGACCTCTCATGATTTTATTAAACACCTCTATCATATCCCCCCTCAGCCATCTCTTCTCCAAGCTGAAAAGTCCTAACCTCTTTAGTCTTTCCTCATAGGGGAGCTGTTTCATTCCCTTTATCATTTTGGTCACCCTTCTCTGTACTTTCTCCATCGCAACTATATCTTTTTTTTGAGATGCGGCGACCAGAATTGTACACAGTATTCAAGGTGCGGTCTCACCATGGAGTCCCTGTCCCACTAGCGCTAATAACCAGGCAGAGTATCACAGAGGGACACTCGCAGGCTATATGTGGCTAACTGAAAACATAGGGAGAGGGAAGGCTGCAGTCAGTTGGCAGGCCAGAAAGGTGGCAGGAACCGACCGAAAAAACAGGGCATGGTACTCACTGAGCGTCGAATAAACGTACACGAAGGGAGACCCGTGCAGGGAAAAGTGTTTGTGAAGTAAAAGTTTAAGTGTTTCCATGTGGAAAAAGTGTTAGAATTTCTCACAGAGCTCCTAACCGCTATGCTTACTTAAAAAAAAGTAAATATTTGTGAGGCAAGACTTGCCTTGGGTAAAGCCAAGCTGACTTTGTTCCATTAAACCATGGCTTTCTATATGCTCTGTAATTTTGATATTTAGAACACTTTCCACTATTTTTCCTGGCACTGAAGTCAGCTCACTGGTCTGTAGTTTCCTGGATGCCCCTGGAGCCCTTTTTAAATATTGGGCTCACAATAGCCACCCTCCAGTCTTCAGGTACAATGGATGATTTAATGACAGGTTATACATTTTTACTAATAGATCTGAAATTTTATTTTTTAGTTCCTTCAGAACCTTGGGGTGTATACCATCTGGTCCAGGTGATTTACTACTTTTCTCTTTGTCAATCAGGCCTACCACATCTTCTAGGTTCACCATGATTTGGTTCAGTCCATCTGAATCATTATCCATGAAAACCTTCTCTAGAACGGGTATCTCCCCAACATCCTGTTCAGTAAACACCGAAGGAAAAAAATTGTTTAATCTTTCCGCAATGACTTTATCTTCTTTAACAACCCCTTGATCATCTAACGGTCCATCTGACTCCCTTACAGGCTTTCTGCTTCGGATATATTTTAAAAAGTTTTTACTGTGAGTTTTTGCCTCTACGGTCAACTTCTTTTCAAATTCTCTCTTAGTCTGTCTTATCAATGTCTTATATTTATACTTTATCCTATTTTCTTCTGTTGGATCCTTCTTCCAAAGTTTGAATGAAGATCTTTTGGATAAAATAGCCTCTTTCACCTCACTTTTTAACCATGCTGGTAATCTGTTTTGCCTTCCTTCCACCTTTCTTAATGTGTGGAATACATCTGGATTGTGCTTCTAGGATGGAATTTTTTAACAATGTGCACGCCTTTTGCACACTTTTTACCTTTGTAGCTGCTCCTTTCAGTTTTTTTTCTAACTATTTTTCTCATTTTATCAAAGTTTCCCTTTTGAAAGTTTAGCACGAGAGCTGTGGATTTGCTTACTGTCCCCCTTCCAGTCATTAATTCAAATTTGATCATATTATGATCACTATTGCCAAGCGGCCCCACCACTGTTGCCTCTCTCACCAAATCCTCTGCTCCACTGAGAATTAGATCTAAAATTGCTCCCTCTGTCGTTGGTTCCTGACCCAATTGCTCCATAAAATTGTCATTTATTCCATCCAGGAACTTTATCTCTGTTGGCGTTCATCCCGCCAGGGGGTCGGAGTTAGCAATCTGTTATTGATCAGCTCCACCAGAGGGGAGGAACTGACAATCTGATGTAGATCACCCCGCCAGGGAGGCAGAGATAGCAGTCTGATCTGGATCTGCTTCCCCAGAGGGGAGTAGTCAACAGAGTGATGTACTCCGTAGATGGAGTTAATGATCTGTTGTGGGTAGACTCCCACAGAGTGGCAGTCTGTATGATACCGCTCTAGTAGTGTAAGGAATAAACACTTAATGGAAATTGGTGAATCCTTGGGCCGATGGCAGATGACAGCACCCCCAGGAGGATATCCTGAGAGGGACCACCAGCTAGGCTGGAGTATGGAGACAAACACAGTTCTTTATTAGACAGGAAGTAGAACCACCAGAGGTGGCAGTAGTGAGTTGATGTGCCCGGCAGGGCTGAAGTCCCTCAGATACTGGAACTGCGATCTCTGGGTTGCTGAGCTGTAGAGAGAGACTATAGATATTGAGTAGACAAGGTATGCTGGATACATAACCAGTAGTAGATGATACACTCACAATTGTAGATATCTTGTAATGGCTTCTGTGCAACAGAGTCTTCAGTATATTCAGGAACAGGAGCCGTAGGCGAGTAATGGTTCCTATATGCAGTCTGGAATAAGAACTCACAATATCTGTGTATGAGATGGCTTCTGTAATAGAAGAGAGTCTTTGGAAGGTTTTAGGAACATAGGCCTTCGTGAAGCGAGTGCCGGTTCCTATCTACAATCTAAATAGTACTTCACAAGATATAGGTAAGCGATAGCTTCTGAGATAGAAGAGAGACTGTGAAGGGTTCTAGGAACATGGGCCCTTGTGGAGCGAGTACCGGTTCCTACCTGCAATATGAAATAGTAATGCACCAGATATAGGTATGTGATAGCTTCTGAGATAGAAGAGAGTCTGTGAAGGGTTTTAGGAACATGGGCCCTCGTGGAGCGAGTACAGGTTCCTATCTGCAATAGTAACTCACGATCTCCATACCTGCAATAACGTCTTAGACAGAAGGGAGTCTTCAGAGATTAGGAATATAGGACCTCATGGAGTGATTACCGATTCCTATCTGTAATAGAACTCACAGTGTTCACGTCTGCGATCGCTTCCAAGTAGTAAGGAGTCTTCTGAGCATTCAGGGATGTAGGCCCTCGAGAAGCGAGTACCGGATCCTATCTAGCAGTCTGAAATCAAGAAGAGAGAGCGGGGCCCCCGAGGAGCGGGAACCCCTAGGTAAGTTTGTAGAGGCAGAACAGCAGAGAAAGATTTCCCCTTGCTAACTCAATTCGTAGTAGCAAACAAAGACCTTTTAAGTTGGAAGCAGATGATGTCATTACGGGGGGACGCCCCTGAGGTTTGCGCCCTTGCCGGTACAAACTCTGGAACGCGCGCGCACCCTTACGTCATCAGGAACATGGCGGATCTGCAGTGTCAGACCAGCCCGGGGATTTTGGGGAGAAGCGGCGAGGAGAAGCAGCGGCAGCATCTGTCCGTCAGACCCGAAGGGAGTCGCCACAAAGGTAGAGAGGGTGGAGCGAGGGCGAGAACAGGCACGAACGCAACAATCTCTCTAGCATGTCCCGATGATACATTTACCTAGTCAATATTGGGGTAATTGAAATCTACCATTATTACTGCACTACCAATTTGGTTAGCTTCCTTAATTTCTCTTAGCATTTCACTGTCCATCTCACCATCTTGGTCAGTAGACGGTAGTGTACTCCTATCACTATTCTCTTCCCCAACACACAAGGGATTTCTACCCATAAAGATTTGATTGTGCATTTAATCTCATGCAGGATGTTTATCTTGTTGGACTCTATGCCATCCCGGACATAAAGCGCCATGCCACCTCCCGGATGCTCCTCTCTGTCATTGCGATATAATTTGTACCCCGGTATACCACTGTCCCATTGGTTATCCACCTTCCACCATGTCTCTGAGATGCCAATTAAATCTATGTCATCATTCACTGCTATAGTCTAATCACATGCAATTCCCCCTTAAGAAATTGTTTTCGCATAAAATCTATCAATTCATTGATGCTCACGAAGCGTGAATCATTTCAATTCAAAGCACTACTTCACTGGGAGGCAATCGAGCCAATGTATTGACCCGAACTAACTTCCCAGATAAAAAACAAGGGATGGAGGAGGTTTGGTTTATGATTATACATGCACTGATTGAGTTCACCCTGGTGGGGGTTTTAGACTCAGATATATGAAACCCTTCCTCCATTCCTTTAAAAATTTTTCCTTTTGTAGTTAAATGGGAAGTTAGTTCGGGTCAATACATTGGCTCGATTGCCTCCCAGTGAAGTAGTGCTTTGAATTGAAATGATTCACGCTTCGTGAGCATCAATGAATTGATAGATTTTATGCGAAAACAATTTCTTAAGGGGGAATTGCATGTGATTCGACTATAGATAATATAATTTCCCCAAAAAATATTTTTTGGTGCTTATTGTTAATTGGTATCATTCACTGCTATACATTCTAATTCTCCTGTCTTACTTCTTAGACTTCTGGCATTAGCATACAAACATTTCAAGGTGTGTTTTTTGTTTTTATTTTCATTCTGCTTTTTAATTGATAGGGATAAGTTAGAATTTTTTAGCTCAGGTGAGTTTTTAATTACAGGCACTTGAACTACTTTTCTTATTATTAGAACCTCACTGTTGGGATGCCCTAATTCTAATGCATCATTAGTACCCTTTGAAGATACCTCTCTCCGAACCATGTGCTGCTGAGCGACTGTCAGCTTTCCCCTTTGTTCTAGTTTAAAAGCTGCTCTATCTCCTTTTTAAAGGTTAGCGCCAGCAGTCTGGTTCCACCCTGGTTAAGGTGGAGCCCATCACTTCGGAAGAGACTCCCCCTTCCCCAAAAGGTTCCCCAGTTCCTTACAAAACTGAGTCCCTCTTCCCTGCACCATCGTCTCATCCACGCATTGAGACTCCGGAGCTCTGCCTGCCTCTGGGGACCTGCGCGTGGAACAGGGAGCATTTCAGAGACCCTGGAGGTTCTGGATTTCAGCTTTCTACCTAAGAGCCTAAATTTGGCTTCCAGAACCTCCCGCCCACATTTTCCTTTGTCGTTGGTACCCACATGTACCACGACAGCCGGCTCCTCCCCAGCACTGTCTAAAATCCTATCTATTAAGTTTTGATCAAAAACTATTGGCTAAGATATTGACAGACAGGTTGGCTCTTATTTTGCCTAAGATTATTGAACCACGTCATGTTGGTTTTGTTCGGGGTTGCTATGCTTTGACAAATGTACGTCTCCTCCTGTTAACAGCTATGACCTTCGGGAAAAGCCATCACCTTCCTTTTATGGCTGTCACCTTTAATGCCAAAAAACTGTTTGACAGGGTCAGATGGCAATACTTATTCTGTCTTTTGAACCGTATTGGCGTCACGGGCCTATTACAACAGGCAGAAATGGCAGTATATAATGACCCATAGTAGCAAACAGTTTTCAGTCATACTTGTTTCCTATAGGGAGAGATACCCATCGTCAGGGCTATCCCGTCTCCCTGTCATTATTTTTATTTTCATTGGAACCGTTCTTACATTCTGTGGAAATGATGGGGGAGATAGCAGGCATGCAGCTGGGCACTTAGGAATTTAAATACGCGGCGTTTGCCAACGACATCCTAGTGTGTTTAACCCAGCTAGAAACTTCTCTTGGGGCCCATTATGCAGTTTTTACGAAAGTTGGAGAATTTTTAGGCCTAAGACTGAATGTAGACAAATCTGAAGCTTTTGCCTTTCCGGACTCCATAAGAGAGCACTGACCTGGTGGATTTGCATTAAAATGGGTGGCGGGACCCGTTAGATATTTACAAGTAAATTTTAAATGGGCTATGCGCGTAACTTTTGGGGTGGCTGGGCCTTACGTGCGCTGTGCCAAATTTACAACAGGCGCAGGTGCGCGTAAAGCCTGGTACATGCCGAAGTGCCGGGGGTGGGCCGGGACAGCGCCATTCGACCCTGTCCTGGGAAAGCGTGCACCAGCAGCCGGCCGGCGTGCGGAGATTACTTCCGCTCCAGAGGAGCAGTTAGTACCAAAATAAAAAATTTGGTGATAGGTTAGATTTAGGGGGCGGGGAGGAAGGTTAGGTGAGAGGCTAGGGAAGTTCCCTCCCAATCTGCTCCTTAATTGGATTGGACTGGGAAAAAGGCCAATTGCGTCGCCGCACTTAATTGGAAAATCCCCCCCCCGCACACTCGAGTTGCCTGCACGGCCATCGGATTTTATAACATGTACGCATGCATGTTATAAAATCGGTGCGTGTGTGCGCTGGGAGCCGCGCGCACATGGTCGCGTGCGAGCTGCTTTTAAAACCGACCCCCTAGGTTTGACAGTATCTCTCCTGATCTGGGAGCGCGATAAGATCTCAGTTTCTCTCTAATTTAGACCCAGGCCTGGCAGTTCTTACCACCGTCGCTGGTAGGGAGGATTTTTTTTTTTTTTTTTTTAATGGTGATATTCCCAAAATGGCTCTGTGTCCCTCAGAATCTCCCAGTCCATTTATTACAGAAAGAACCGAGGGTCCTGGATACTTTAGTTATTAACTTTCATTTGGCAAGGGAAGGAAGCCCGCATCCTACTGCTATATTTAAAGGGGGGGGGGGATTTTGGACTTCCTGATATGGAATCTTATAAATCTGGCAAGTTTGCTGCGAATCCTTTGGGCTTGGCTATATGATAGGTCCTTTTATGTTAATTTGACAGGGGAGAAGGCGCTGATGGCTCCCTTTGATTTGAAATATGTCCTCCATGCTCCCTATATGGATGATGTATTTTTTTGTTGGTTTTATTCATATGAATGTTTATTGTGAACCACTTTAGTTTAAAGCGGCATAGAAGACATTTTTTAAATGAAAATAAATAAATGCTATTAAATTACCAAGAGGATGGTCAAAATCTATTTTGATATCACCACTTAAATGGGCTTAAATCAAATTTATGAAGGCATTCAAGAGGTCGCCTCCTTGTTCACAATTTTTACCTCTCCAGGGGAACTTAGACTTTTCTCCTGAAAATGGTACTGCAGACTTCCAGAGATGGAAGACAAGAAGTATAATGCATCCCAGCCCTTATAACCCTCCCAGGGGCAGCAGCATGAGACAAAATCAGTGTAGGGCCTGTGAGCCGGTGCATGCTCACAATGCTTTGAGTGACTCCTCAACCAGTGCCACCTTCACTGTACAGACTTCCTTAGCAACAGGAAGCCCATGCAGTAGGAGGATGTGGGGGCAGCACAGGGCCCGGGGGTGTTGTGAATCAGAAAGAGATCTGGGTGTCTCTGGGCAGTGCAGGGTGCCAGAAGATGCTGGGTATGGGTGAGGATGGGAACCAGAGGAAAGGGGGCTACTGGGAAGAAGGGGTGGGAGAAGAAACCTGAGAGAGGGAGTGAGTGCTGCTGGGCAAGGAGTTGGGGGCAAGAGAGAGGTGGTGGGAGTTGTTGGGGAGGGGGTAGAGGGGATGCTATGTTGGAGCCACCACAAGCAGCCTCTGCTAGCAAAGGAGAGCGCCGTGCCAGAACTGCTACTGGTAAATTGGTTGGGGGTGGAGCCTAATTCTGAATGAGCCCGATACTCAAATGCCCGATAAGCTGGATAAGGAGCACTTATCGGCTAACTGTAGGCGGGCGCTGCTGTGGATTGGGGCAGTGCTTCCTAGCCTAGCGATACTGAGATTTAGCTGGATAAGTTAACTAGCTAAGATAGTCATGCTCAATAGCAGGTCCAGACTTAAGCAGGTAACGGTTATCCAGCTTTGTACGCAGATATTCAGCAGCATAGTCGTGCCGCTGAATATCCTCGTAGCTTAGCCAGATAAGCTATGTCCAACTAAATTACTTAGCCAGGTAGGCTTTCACTATCTACCCCAATACCTTCCTCAGGCTCAGAAACATCTGGTCCTGGCATTGGTATCCATGCTGAAGAAAGTGGCTTTACAGCTATACTTTTATTGGCCATTTTTGTGCTCTGATAGGTCAACACAATTTTAACAGATGGAAAGCAGCAACTTTACTGATATGCTTTAATGTTTCTTTGCAGGTCCACCTCTGCTTTGTCAGATGGGGCCTCCATGGCATCTTTGTTACATACGTTAGGGGAACTGAAATCTGAGTTAAAAAATCTGTCCTCCACTGCTCGGGTAAGGTGCACCTTATCTTTTGTTAAATCTGCCCTCTTCTCTGAGATCAAGTAACTTGTTCATGTACAATGTGTGTGAAAACCAAGCCTCTCTAGGCAGGAGAGACCAAAACCTCTTAGGATATATGCAGTAAACTAGTTTTTTATTGCTGGTCCGGCCCTCTGGAGCTCCCTGCCCGTCCACATGCGGCTTGAACCATGTGTGATCAAATTTAAAAAGAAACTAAAAACACTACTGTTCAACCAAGTTTACTCAGAATAGTTCCTCCCATTCACACCATCTCTTACACCGCCCCCTGGTGGACCTCCCTTTCCTTACATTAAGGAGCTAATTATACTGTAAATCGTTTCTGGTTCTTGTTTTTTAATCTATTTTCCATTCTGCCCTTGGTTAACCCCCCCGCCCAGTTCTCCTTCCCTGTTGATATGTATTTTCAAGCCTTCAGTTAATATGTGAACCGGTATGATGTCCCCACTAATACCGGTATATAAAAGTTTCTAAATAAATAAAGTTTAAAGTGCATATTAAGAGCTTTTTGTACACATTAAAAATAGCGTTCTATGCTGTGAGTTTTACCAGACAGATTAGGACACTACTCCATCTTACTAAAATCTAAGGGCCAGTTTAAAGCAGTATAGAAGACATTTTTAAATGAAAATAAATAAATGATATTAAATTACCAAGAGGATGGTGAAAATCTATTTTGATATCACCACTTAAATGGGCTTAAATCAAACTGATGAAGGCATTCAAGAGGTCGCCGCCTTGTTCACAATTTTTACCTCTCCAGGGGAACTTAGACTTTTCTCCTGGAAATGGTACTGCAGACTTCCAGAGATGGAAGACAAGAGGGTGCCCTTCTACCCTCCCAGGGGTAACAGCGTGAGACAAAATATAAGGGCCAGATTTTAAAAACCTTAAGCGCACCGGGCCTATTTTCAAAGGCCCGGCCAAGTGCATAAAGCCCCGGGATGGCGCTGGGGAGGGGGCGGGGCGGTCGGGGGGCAGGGTGGGGAGGGGCTAGAGACCCCGGCACAGCGGCCATTTGCCACTGTGCCGGGGAATTGCATGCAGATAGGGAGGGAGACTGGTTCTCTCTTGCTTCCATCAGACTGTGTGTACTTTAGAAGGGGATAGGGGAGCCTGCCTGCCTGCCTGGGGGAGGAAACGGCTCCATCTTTGGTTGGCAGGAAGAAAGTGGGTCTTCCTTGTGGCTATTTTCTTTTTGTCCCTAGGTGGGGGGTGAAATCTACCGCTGCTGACTGGCTCTTTCACTTCTTTTGGGGAATTTCATGCTGCGGCTAATGTGGACATTTATTTATTTAGACATTTTATGTACCGTCATTCCATGTATAGACCATAACAGTTTACAAAGTGACATTCATAGTTATAACTCAACAAACAATGATTGGTTACAGTGGTAGTATTCCTATACAGGCATTAATATCTGTCTAGTGAATTTTCTGTTACATATTAATAACTAATCTAGTACATAAGGCAAGGAACAGTCCTAAAAATGTTATTAGGATACTTATGCCCAGATAACTTTAACCAGCTATCTTTAACAAATAGTTGGTTAATTAAAAAAAAAGCTTCTGGGCCAGCAGATCTGATCCCCCACATCCCAAAATAGGTAAAAATTGTTTCTTAGCATACAGAGAGGTGAATCCAAAACCAGTGGGTTACGCGCTTCTGCCAGCGGATGGAGACGAGGTAGTGACATCAACTCACCAGTATTCTCTATCTCCAGCAGATGGTGGACATGCATCTTTCTACTGGGGATTGCTTTAAAGTTTTGAAGGACAAAAGAAGAGGAAAATTAATTTGCCCGCTCTCCGGTGGTGATAGCATACGGTCCCTCCATCAGTTAAGAATTCCTGAGGTGGTTTCCGTGGTCCCTCAGATGAGTGCCTTGGTGTGGTAGCTGGTTTTTCAAATGGCTTGGGCTTAGCTATAATAATAATAATAATAATAAAACAGCTGAAAGGCAAGCCACACCAATAGCTAAGCTAAGAATCACTTCCTGGAGAAGTTTCATTCACCCAGGCCATTGGCCTCCGCATTGAAGCTACACTCAGAATCTATTTCTTTTCTAGTATTGGAAAAGGCCATGCATCCGGTGGTATTGGGGCTGCCGTGGCTTCAAGACCATATGCCACAATTTATTTGGGCTACCTTGGAACTGTCCTGGTGAGGACCTGACTGTCATGGTTGGTGTCTTGCTGAAGTTTCACCGCTCATCTGCATGCCCACTACCCCATTGTTACCAGGCTTACCTCCACAATACGCCTCCTTCCAGGATGTTTTCTCAAAGCAAGCAGCTGATGTTCTTCCACCACACAGAGAGTTTGACTGTGCCATAAATCTGAAACTAAATTCAGCGCCCAAAGGAAGAGTATACCCTCTTTCAGTAGCTGAGACTAAAGCTATGTCGACCTACATACAAGAAAATCTATAAAAGGGATTTATCAGACCTTCCAAATCTCCTGCTGGTGCAGGCTTCTTTTTCGTAGGGAAAGAGGATGGCACCTTACGCCCCTGCATCGACTACAGGGGTCTGAATGAGATTACCATTAAGGACAGGTACCCCCTGCCCTTAATTTCTGAACTGTTCGATAGGCTCCAAGAAGCCAAAATATTCTCCAAATTAGACCTAAAAGGAGCTTACAACTTGGTGCATATTCGAGAAGGAGATGAATGGAAGACTGCTTTTAACACCCATGATGGACACTTTGAATACCTCGTCATGCCCTTTGGTTTAAGTAACGCACCTGCAGTCTTTCAAAATATGATGAACGACATCTTACGGGACTTACTGTATCAATGCGTAGTAGTATATCTCAATGATTTACTGATCTTTTCTCAAGATCTGCAAAGTCATCAGGAGGATGTTAAGAAAGTCCTAAGACGCCTATGTAAGTACCACCTTTACGCAAAGCTTGAAAAGTGCGAATTCCACAAAGAAGCTGTACCCTTCCTGGGATACATTGTTTCTAAGAGTGGTTTTCAAATGGACCCCAAGAAACTTGAGAGTATCCAGGACTGACCTCAACCCACAGGCCTGAAGGCATTGAGCCACTTCTTGGGATTCACCAATTACTACCGATCCTTTATTTAAAAACTACTCATCATTGACAGTCCCTCTAACTGCTATGACCAAGAAGGGAGCCAACTCTGCCAATTGGTCTCCAGAAGCCATCTCAGCCTTTGTGACACTGAAAGAGGCTTTTCAAAACAAGCCATGTCTTCGCCACCCTGACCCACACCGTCCTTTCATCGTGGAGGTCGACGCATCTGACGTTGGTGTGGGGGCAGTTCTAAGTCAGTACAGCGAATCCAATGTGCTCCATCCTTGCTCTTTCTTCTCAAGGCGATTCTCATCTGCTGAGAGAAATTATGGGATAGGAGACAAGGAGCTTCTCGCAATCAAGCTGGCTTTTGAAGAGTGGTGTCCTTGGCTAGAAGACGCACAACACCAAATAGTAGTATACACCGGTCACAAGAATCTAGAGTACCTTCGACATGCTCAACGACTCAATCACCATCAAGCAAGAGATGGTCTCTGTTTTTCAACAGATTCAGCTTCCTTCTGAAGTACCATCTGGGAGAGAAGAACACTCGGGCTGATGCCCTATCACAGTCCTTCTCACTTCAGGATGTACCAGATGAACCCCGTCATATCATCGATCCCGAAAGAGTGGTCCTCGCAGCCACCACACACAGTACCTGCCAGGAAGACAGTGGTGGCCAGAAGTTTAAGAAAAAAACTGATGTGGGCACACAATTCCCGTCTGGCAAGCCATCCAGGACAGAGTCGTACCCTAGCCATGTTGCTAAGATACTATTGGTGGCCAACCATGAAGAAGGATGTACAAGCATACGTGGGTTCCTGCGCTGTTTGTGCCAAGCAAAAACCACCACCCAAGCATCCTTGGGGCTTATTACAGCCTCTACCATCACCGGATGAACCATGGACCCATATCGCTACCGATTTTATAGTGGACCTGCCATCATCCAACGGCAATAACACCATATGGGTTACGGTCGACCGTTTCTCTAAAATGGCACACTTTGTAGCATTACCAGGATTACCCTCTGCTACTGAATTAGCAAAACTCTTCATTAAACACATCTTCCGTCTTCATGGGATGCCTAAACATGTCCTATCCAACAGGGGAGTACAATTTACCAAAATTTTGAAGAGTATTGTGTCAAAAATGTGACATCGCCTTGGACTTAACCTCTGCCTATCATCTTCAGTCTAACGGTCAGACTGAGAGAATGAATAGAATGCTGAAACAATTTCTGCGATCTTATGTCAACTCTAGATAGAATGACTGGGCTGAATTACTGCCTTGGGCTGAATTTGCCATCAATTCACATCCTGCTTCTTCAATGGGGTCTTCCCTTTTCCAGCTTGTCTACGGAAGACAACCATTACCTCTGCTACCAATTCCATTGTCAGTAGCCTCTCCTGCTGCTCAGGCTACTGCAGCAGAATTATCCCAACTTTGGATCAGATGAAGGAGCTTCTCCTCAAAGCAGGACAAAAGGCAAAAAGAACCTATAATGCTCATCATCAAAAGGCACCCCAGTTTCAGCCTGGAGACAAGGTTTGGTTAAGCACCAAGTACCTTCGACTTAAGCTTCCTTCAGCTAGATTTGCACCTCGCTTTGTGGGACCCTTCGCCATCCTTCGGGATTAGGAAATCTGACATACAGTCTAAAGCTGCCTCCATCAATGAAGATACATAATGCATTTCATGTATCTCTACTAAAGCCAGTGATACTCTCCGAGTTCTCCAGGAAAGACCCAGAGCCTACCAGCCTGGATACAGAAGATAACATTGAATATGCCATAGACAACATCCTTGATGTACGTAAAAGAGGCAAGACATGGGAGTACCTCATCTCATGGGAGAACTACGGTCCAGAGGAAAACTCCTGGGAACCACTGGCCAATATTACAGACAAAGAGATGGTACGTCAGTTCCACCTGGCACACCCATGCAAGCTCAGACCACCTGGAAGAGGTCTTGGAGGGGGCCCTTTGAAGGGGGGTACTGTTGTGTCCGTCTGTCGCAGACGGCTGCGACCACTCTGCCTTACCTCTTTTTCTCCTCTTTCACTCTCCTTGGGCAAGATGGCTGCTTCCAGTGCCGAGGGTCTCAGCGTTTCCAAACTACACGGGCATCCCAGTCTGTCATGCTCACTCCCGTGGCCTCCTAGGGTGTGAGCACACACATCTCCTATGCTCAAATACATGTCATGGCGGGAACCTCGGGGGCGGCCCCACCGCATGACGTCAGTACCTCCAGGTATATCAAGCCTCTACTTCCGCTACCATCTTGAGTTAGCAAGAACTTCGGTTTAGCTACTCTGACCGCTTTAAGCTGCACGCTTAGATGCCGCTTTCACTCCAAGGGTCTCGCTCCTGTAGAAGCTCTAGACACCCGCTCCTCGGGGGTCTCTCGCTTCCAACTACCCTTCAGGGTCCTTGAGGGTCTTTCTCTCTCTTCTACATTTCAGGATATCGGACTATCAGGTACTCGCACCTCGAGGGCCTACCAGCCATTTTATCCTGCACCTCGGACCTTCGGTCCCACCATACCATCTTCAGGAAGATGAATTCATTCCTGTGAGTACCTCTACAATCCGGTGCTCCAGCTCCACCCACTCGCCGCGGCGTTACCCGCACTGCGGGCTCCCGCCTATTGTGAACATCTGGGTGAGATTATACATCTGAGCCTGTTGAACCTACTGGCACTTCGTGGATCAGTGCCTTACCTTCCTGCCTTCACCATCTATCTACAGCAGTACAATAAAGCCTCTATCCATACTGTGTCTGTTATCTGAGTTCAGCCTATCGCAGTGGTTCCCCACGGGGCCACTCCCCTTGGGCAGAGTCATCTCCACAGTGACCAAGGGTCTACAATGCCACAAACACAACAAAAATCCAATAAGAATGTGTATGCCCCAAAAGCTAAAAGCGCACTTGTAACCATGGGGATCTATAAATCTTTTGTGCAGTTTATACTTGGTCTATAAACTAAATCTGGGCAGACATCAGGTGTTTCCCAGCTCTCAGCTCCAGCAGAGCTACTTGTAATATGCTTATCTGCTAGTGCTACACTTCACTGAGCACAGTCTAACTCCTTAAATGCCAGCTGGTTTGCTTTCACATGTAAGTGCTGTTTTTATTTTCTAATTAGATCTTGTCTCCATCTTGTATTTTGTATTTCTTTGTCTGTGACATTGAAGTCTTCCATGCTGTTTCTTATCAGACTAGGAGATGGGAGTTCTTTAAAGGGAGGGCTGCAACACAATAAGGGGTGGATTTTGAAAAGTTTGCGCGGGCGTACAAGTGTGCGCGCTACCCGGCATGCACACATATACGCCCGATTTTATAACATGCGCATGCAAGGGGGTGCATAAATACAAATAAAATTCAAAAAATATTTTAGATCATTCCAAAAAAAAATATCGGTGCAATAGTAACTCTGGGTGATTAACTCTGCTTTTTTTTTTTTTTTTTTCAGAAGCCTTCGCATGACCCAGCCATTCTAACAGATGTGTTGCTGTTAGAAAATAAAGAACTTACAAAATCTGTAACCTCACTGACTGAAGAGAAGTTGAAACTGAAGAGAGAGAAAGAATATCTGGAGAATAACCTGCAGCATTATCTGTGCAAGGGAGCTGCAGGGGAGCAGGTATAGCCAACAGGAAGTGAGAGAGAAAACCGTGAAACATTTCTCCTGCAGAGCCGAAGTGCATGTTCACGGGATACATGTATAAGCTTAGAGTGTATTTTTTGCCAACATTTGCAAATCTGATTCCTGGAGTACAGAGTTCTAGTAGCCATTTTATTTCTGGAGACTAGTGTTGACTTTGTAACCTATAATACATTTTCATATCTGAAGAAGAGATCTCTGAAGTTATCAAAAGCTCATAGACTACATCGTCTATTTTGTTGGTCCAGTAAAAGACATTACAGCATACAAAAGACATCTGATTCTGATGTCCAAGATTCAATTTCAGATGCCTCATCTGAACCTCTGACTTACCCCACCTTTTATCCCCATTTCATGATTTTCTCCATGCCAACTCCAGGTTTCACATCCGTCCCTCATTTCCATCCTTAAAAGTTCCTTCTACAACTTCCCAGACCCTCCATGTTCCTTTCTATTACACTCCCCAACGGGAAGTATAATAGACAACTGCTTTGAGAGATGGGAAGGGGTATCACTTCCTATTCTTGAACTCCTGCCCTCCCAGTGATCCATATTTGAAGTTGATCTGTTATTGAGCAGGACCACAGCAGTGGAGATCTAATAAATGTGTTTCTGTACATCTCCTTTGGTCCCTGACACAGCCTATTCTTCCTCCCTTCTTCCCTCCTTCCACCTACTACCCTTAACAGAAAGCTTGGGGATAGCCTGCATGAGTGACAGTTGCTATTACCCTTAAAATTAAAATAAAAGATTTTTGATTAAAAAAAACTTGCTGGGAAAACTAGATGAACCATTTTAGTCTTCATCTGCCGTCATTCACTATGTTACAATGTCATTCATTAAATTACTATGGCATTAGCAGTGGTTCTGCTGAGACCCACGTACTTCAGAAATCAGCTGTTTCCGTCTGGAAATTGCAATAGACATCTTTTCTGTGGACCGTGCAGCAGTCCCTGCAGCCACCAACTTGGGGACCAGTACATTCTCTCAACCATGAATAGAGCCTGAGACAATCCTCATGAAACAAACTGGCAACAGATTTAAAATACATTCCCTGTACGTACCAGGATCAGTCCAGGACACCTGGGTTGTGACTCCGCACCAGCAGGTGGAGACAGAGCAAAACTTGTCGGTTTAAAAAAAAAGGTTCAGACAAGTTTCTGAAGGAGAGGGCCATTAACACTTATCCCGGCAGGTGCGGAGATCACCCCTTCCTATATTTGGGAATAAGTAACAGATCTTGGTGACTTTTTTAGTTTAATAAATATCAGAATAAACGGGGTGTTCTACACCCACCCTAAATTCTTGTTTAAGATGTTTTCTGAGTTCCATCTTAAGCAATCATCCTTTGAATATTTTTCTTCCTTTCATATGAGTGGAAGGGAGAATCTGCATGTCACATTGGACCGCAAGACTACATCCCTTAGACGGGTCACCTAGCTTTTGTTTCCTTTTATTTCTCAAACCTGGCCTCTATGTGACAAAGAGTATCATATGTCATCTGTCATTGGTCCGTCTTAGCAGGTTTGACTTTAGAAAGGGGCATATGAAACCCTTGCTGTCAGATCACCTCCTTAGAAGTAATTTGCAAGACTACAACATGGAATTCTTTCCACACATTTACCAGTTGATATTATTGCAATGTTGTCAGGTACCTTGAAGAAAATAGGGAAGAGCATAAGAACTGGCAAGTTAGATGTAGGGCATTAATAAGGCAGGCCAAAAGGGAATTTGAAAAGAATATGGCCAGCACTGTTCCCTCTAAACTGTGCAGGTGTACATGAACTCCACGCACACATAATGCACACAAGAAATCCCAATATTTGATCCCGGTTATAAAACTTTGCACAAAAGAATAGTTTTTACACACATAGATTTTCAAAAATTAGAGGGAGCATTGGTTACCAGAGAGGCAAAATCTTCTCCCTCCTCAAGTTTTCCACACTTTTCTGGCTGTCTACCCCTGTTGCACGTTTTGGTATCATCGGCAAAACGGCAGTCCTTCCCCTATGTCGCTCATGAAAATATTGAAAAGATCCAGTCCCGATCCCTGAGGCGCACCACTAGTAACATCCAAGTAAACTCCATTTACAACTACACTTTGTCACTTCCCACTCAGCCACTTTCTAACCCAGTCATACCAGAGTGTGTCTCCTGTGTTCAATTGTATCACAGGAACAAGTAAGAGAACGCATAATCTCAATAGCAGGAACAAATGTATGGAACTCACCACCTACCCCGTTGAGAATGCAGGATGACAAGAAAAACTTCAAAGCAGAATTAACAAACGTGGTTGTTCAAACTTGCTTACACTGAAGTTAGGCACTAGAAAACACAGGGGCTTGTTTAATTATTTTGTTTTAATATTAACAAATTTTCAATGTTTTATTATTTATTTTACCTTAGGAATTTTTACAGTAATTTTATTCTTAGATGTCTTTTTTTAACAGCTAAATTATTCTGTGCTTCCTCTTGTGGTGTCTTTAGCTGTTATTTCTTTTTATCACGCTGCTGTATTTCTATGCTTTGATTTAATTGTATACCGTTGTGAAGGCTTTGCTGATGTGACAGTCTAAAAAAAAACCTATAAACTATAGTAATGACAGCAGAAAAAGACAAGTCTCCTGTGGTATTAATTGCCACTTCATGCAGATTACCCCCAAAGTTCATATTAAAAGGTGTAATATTAATATTCAAAACCAAGCACTTTTAAATCCATAATAAAATGACTATCAACATTTTTACAGGGTAAGCAGCCTTCTTGATAATTCAGACAATGCTGCTTGAACATGACATAAAGAACTACTCCTCCCACTTTCCTGTTCTCTCTGTCCTTCCTTAATGTTTTAGCTGGGATGGCCGTGTCCAAGTCATGAGTCTCCGTGAACCATGTCTCTGTGACAGCAATGATGCCCAAGTCCGCTTCCACCGTTAGGGCCTACAGGTCTGGGATTTTATAGCCCAGACTATGAGCATTTGTGCTAATAACTTTTCAGCTTCTATAAGCTTGCTGCTCTTCTTGGATATCATTTCTGCCCTATTTAGCTGATTTCTCTTCATTTATTCACTCACATCTCGGAGTTGTTGAGGGTGACATTCCAGCTTCCTTCTGCCACCCCTGTCCTTCAGTTTAAATGCCTTATGGCATATGATTTGAATTTTTCACTTAGGATTCTTTTTCCTGTCACAGGTAAATGTAATCACCACAAAAAATAACAGGTTCAAAATATCATACCTTCCATTTTTTACATAAATAAAAACACATAGTCAATATATTTCTTATCACTTTCTCGTAGGACACAGCATCAGATCATTCAAAAGCGCCAAAGTACAATCTACCATCTCTTGCCACGCAACGGGCTGCAAACGGTGTCAGAAATCAGACGCTCAATGTTTTCATTCATCTTCTGATCACTGTGCAAGCCTAGTTCATCCACTAATAATGTAGAAAACATGTACAAATCAAAACAAACTGAAAATACTTAGCTCTAGAACACCAAAGACATATAAAGCGCTGTGTTTAATGCAGAAAAACCTGACCACCGACACAAGCCCGTGTTTCAAAGTCTGGCGGGATGGGGCCGCGACTCACGATCGCAGATTTAAAAATGAATCTGAGGAAAGGAGAGGGGAAGGCAGCCTGGAAACTTTTGGGATTTCAAGAGTGTTGGACAAGACACAGCAATTTTTTTAATGCTGACACTGACAGCGCAACTTAGCAAGTTATCCGGCCTCACAAGGCTGGAAAACTTTACGCCTCCTCTAAAGCAGGTCTAAAGTTATCCGGCTAGCCTGGCTGGATATATCGGCAAACTGGTGATTTCAAGTATGCGCATAATAGGTTTAAAGGTTAAGATGTTTGTGCTTATATAAAGCTTTCAAAAATGTGGAGTTGTCTAGTTCATGCATCACTTTAGCTGACTCTTGGGGCAGGGAATTCCTTCCTTCCTTCCCCTTAAGCGGAAGATCTTTTGAAATGTTTCAAGAGATTGAAGAGCCTAACAGGCAATGTCTATATAAGAGAAATGTTTTTCAAGTTTTTGTGTAGGGCTTTTACATCAGTCAGAGCACTTAGGGCTCATTTGGTGCCATGGATATATGTGAGAAATGTCAGACTGCCCCAGGATCAATGGCGCATATGTTCTGGACTTGTTCTCTAATCCAAACTTTTTTGGCAGCAAGTAACTGCCTACTTTGGATCTTTAATAGACCATGATGTCCCCTGCCTTGCAAACGTCTTATTTGATGACCTTTCTTCTAAAATACAGTTTTGATGGAAAGGAAAGAGGATGTAGGTTCGTAAGGCTGTTCTCCTTGGTAAGGAGTCGATTTTGACTGAGTGGAGGGGTGCTGGAGGACCTTCGTTCTGGCATTGGTGTAATCAACTTCATTTTCTGATGCAAATGGAGAATTTGGCTAGTCCTTTCCTTGAAGACAGTCATTTTTTTTAACTCCTTATTTAACAAATTTTTTTTAAACTTTATTAATCTTTTCAAATGATACCAAAGATAAACTTTTTAATGGAACTTAAGAGAAAAATATAAAGAAATATCTTAATACAAATGCAAAAGAAAAAAATATAACTATCTCAAATTCATAATAGAAGAAAAAAGAAAGGAGGGAAGGAAAAAAGAGAACAATAAAAACAAATCCAGAGATACTGCATGAATTATCCCATACACATTATAATATAAACCCACACACGATCTATTAATTAATTGCAGGAACTGTCACTCTAGCATTCAAAAATTCCCGTAACTACTCTGGACTAAAAAAAATATACTTATTATCATGTAACTTAATTATGCATTTACAAAGATATCATAAAAAAGAATTTGCACCTAAAGTAATAACTTCAGAACACATATCCAAAAAAGCTTTGCAATGTAATTGAGTAGCTCTGGCTAGGTCTGGATAAACTCGGACCAAGCCCCCATGAAAGGAAACCTTTAAACTCTTAAAATAAGATTTCATAACAAGACTTAGATCCTGCTCAGAAAAAAAAGAAACAAGCAAAGTAGATCTTTCAGTCACTTCCACATTGAAGTTTTCTAAATATTCAGATAAATTGGAAAAATCCACCACATTATTAGGAGAATAAGATTGGGTAGAGAGGAAGAAACAATATCTTCTTTAAAGCCAGAATTGTATCAGAAGAAAATTTGAGAACTTCAACCATATATCTCTTAAACACAATCAATGGTAACTTGCCAAGAATCTTGGGGAAGTTCAATAATTGCACATTTAAATGCCTCAAAGTTTTCCATGGATTCTAGCCTTCTCAGGGAAGACATACGCTCGCAAATAATTGTAGCATTAGGGGCCTGCAGGCTTTTAATATCATTCCCCAAAACCTGAATAGAGGAAGAATGTTCCTGAAGGATCAGCTGAGTCCAACTTTTGGGAAACAGTCTCTAAGCGCCGGGCTTGGTCAATAAATGTGAGCTACATACCTGCAATTAAGTCCGAGGGAATCAAGAGTGACCACAGCCGGTTTTTTAATCTCCAAAGGGGGCCGAATAACTTCAGCTACAGTCACACACATGTTCCCTCCGATGAAACCGAGAACATAACTCCACCAACCGTTCCTCTCTCCACGGGAGCCTCTGGCTGCAGAACACTGAGGAAATTTGACACCCGATCTGACCGAACGCCGGCAGCTCCATTCAACTGAGACTACTCAGTGAGGTTATCACCTGGTGCCTCAGTGATGTCAGTGATGCCCAGAGGAGAGGCCAGTAGTAGTGGTCGTGGGTACGGAAGGTTCAAGGATACTTCCACAGGCGAAAACGGATCTCCTCTCTCTGCCACACCACCGGGGCTTGAAACCCCCAAATCTGAGGTAGGGACAGCATACTCGAAGATGGAACGCTGATCCAAGGGAATGCAGGATTTGGATAGAAAAACTCGAACTTTTCCTTTCCTCTTGTGAGGCATAATTCAGTTTGATATGAGTTAAGAGGACATCTTAAGGGTAATAAACGGAGCAGTAGGGAGAGATGTCCACTCACGCAGCCATCTTGGTCCCCTCCCAATTAAACACATTTTTCAGCATACAAAGAACAATTAGGATACAACACTGCATACCATCATGTACATGTAGCAAGTGTGCCCTTATTTATAGATGGAAATACAACTGATGAAGAAAAAACAGCATCCACAACACCAAATGGCTTTTCAGATTAAAAACTCGAAACTACATAGTTAAAATAACAGCACCATACTTGACGATATTTGAAGCTTTGATTTGCGAGGTTGTAGCGCAATCATTCGATATCTGCAACATTTATGACCACATGCCAGTAGTTCAAGCATGGATTAGACTTCCAGTACTTTGCAAGAGTAAACCTTGCAGCAAGGATCAACTGGCCCACAAATGCTTAACTGGCACCAAGGAACCTTGCCACATTCCCAAGAGACCCAATTTTGGGTGTAGATGAACTGGCATATTTAGAATATTTGAAATCTCCTGTGAAATTTCTTTCCTGAACCACGCAATCCCCTGAAGGTACCACCACATGTGGACATAGGTGTCCTGTTAAATCTTTAACTATACCCATGACTTTGACTGAAAAACATGTTCAGTCCCCGTTTAAATTGTGAAATCACGCAAATTTCTTCATTGAGAACATTGAAAACATTATAAGTCAGTTTCCCCTGGTTTCAAATTCTGCGTTTAATACCCATAAAAAAGATTCATGTTGGGAAAATTTCACCTATATGTCACCCTGTGAAGTACAAGCCATAAGCTTAATCCTACTTTTTATAATTTCAACCCAATTTCTATTAATCTATTAAAATTAGTTAGAGCAGAGATTTACCCATTTTTGGCTAATTTAGTGAACCTATCATTATCAGAAGGAACTCTCCCATGCGAAATAAAGAAAGCTATTATAAAACCTATTCTGAAAAAACAGAAGCTTGATTCATACATACTAAGTAACTATTGCCCTATTTCTAATCTGTCCTTTTTGTCAAAACTCATTGAATCTTTAGTTCTCGAACATCTCACTGACTATCTAGAAGATGCCAATATATTATTTCCCAATCAATATTGGTTGAGCTATATTCAGGGAGCATGTGTGTGTATAATATGTTGGTGTGAAATATGTTCTATGCAGTAGTTTAATGACTTGCTCAACCTGCCTGAAACATATGGAAATACGATGTTTAGCCTTACAGAGTCCCTTCCAGTTCCTTGCACTGAATTCAATACCTAAATCTTATGTTCCATTTAGTAATAAGGTCCAGCGAAGTAGGAGACCCAAACTTCTGTAAGAGAATTTTTTTGACACCCCTTCAAATGATGTGTCTGCATCACTCAGATAATTTTCCATTCTATTGAGAGGTCAAAATGGGGACTGCAGGTCTAACTTGTTGTTCTAAACCGTTGTGATGGCAAAACCGAATGACGGTATACAAAACATGTTAAATAAATAAATAAAATTGGTACGCAGTGCTTTCCTCAATAGCAGGTAGTGAGCCTGCGATTTACACTCTAGTTCAAATACTTCCTCGAACTCTTGATACGGAGCAAACCCCAAGTCTCCCCACAGATGAGCCAGACAAATCAATCCCTTATCTCTCCAGTGCTTAAAGTACAGCCCAATATATTAAGATTCTTGTAAGGCCATATTTCACCTATTCAGTGCTGAACCGTTAACTTGCCATTCCTTTCGGTCCTTGCAATTACAATTTGAACTCCTGAAGTCTTCTTTTTTTGCATCTCTTCAGGCCAACACTATCTGGGCACTCTCGCTTGGTCTAAGGAGGACACCCAAAAAGAACTCATTTTTGCGAATTCTGTCCAGCAAGTTGGGGAGGCAAATAATTCTCTCTCTCAATGGATAACATTTTGTAAAAAGCAGATGTCTCCTGATGGATCTCAGGCATTAAGTGATTACTGGAGCTGAGAGTTAGGGGCACAAAAGTGCTACTTATAGATGCATAAGACTATTATAGATATTTCTCTGAGAGAGCCATGGTTTAAAGTATTTCACCAGGATTCTTGTATATGGGTGAGATGGGCGAGAACACTTCTTCGTTGCCAGCCAGGTATTTTGTGATTTGTCTCAAGTCCTGCAATGTATGAGTATGGACTGGACTTTTCCTACCAATTCTTCTGCATAGAGGGGATGATGGAGACGTAAATGGGAGCAGAGCTATGTTTAATTCACCAGTCTGTTCCTTTTCCAATGCCAGCAATTCTGTATCTTTATTATTGAGCCATTGCTTTAAGCATGCTAACCAGGCTGCCCAGTAGTACACTCTAACGTTAGGAAGTGTCATTCTACCTTGTATTTTGGGGAGCCATAAGCTACTCAACTTTATTCACACCAGTCTATATTTCCATATAAATTTACGTACGTGGCTGTTCAGGTCAAAGAATACTGAAACGGGAACTTTACAAGGTAAATGCTGGAACAAGTAAGGTAGTTCAGGAAGTAAAGTCATTTTGACCAAGCTTATTCAGCCAGCCCAAAATACTGAGATATCATCCCACTCTTTCAAGTGCTGTTTTATGCTAAACAGAATAGTTAGGTAATTACAAACATAAAGCTCTTTAGGATCCTTAGGGTTGAATACCCCATAACTATTTTAGTCCAGACCTCATCACGCGCATCGTAGCTAAGCACTCAAGCAGCTGAACCTTATGTCCCAAAGCCAAACCTTCTGACTTGTTGTAGTTCAGTTTATTCCCTGACGCATCATCATATCAGGTGACTAATTCCAAGAAGGCTGGCATAGAAACAGATGGATCAGTAATGAAAAACTAAAGGTCATCTGCATAGACAAAGACCTTGTGTTCTCTTCCTCCTGCCATAATGCCTTTTATGGCCTGTATAGCCTCAGCCAAGGGTTCTATTACTAAGTTGAAGAGCAGAAGCAAAAGGGGGCAGGCTTGCTTCATGCCTCAATAAATAGGGAAATTTGAGCTGAATGAACCATTTAGCATCAACCGCACCCAAGGCCACTCGTACATTACCTGAACCCATGAAATTGGCCTGCAGACTGCAGAATTCCTCCCCATCCTCTCCACAGCTCTCCTTAAGGTATTTAGGGTCCACTTTTGTGCAGGTGCGTGAGATCCTGTACCTAAAGCGGCCTCTGCTGCCAAGAGGCATTGCAGAGGATCTCCAGTGACCTGCAAACTGTCTTTGTCCAACAATGTCTGGCCAGACTCAGAACCATCATCCTGGTCCTGGAGCCAAAGAGGGAGAAGACCCTATAGAGAAAAAGAGGAGTGGCTGGTTGTGGTGGCCCGGGTGTTCCCATTGGGGGGGGTACAGTGGCTTGGCTGCCACTTCAGGGGCCACTGCTGGTGGTGTTGGTGGCTGCAGGTCCACAGCACTGGTACAGGTGTTTCGGCAGCTGGAGAAGGAGACGGCAGCTCCTCTTTTAGTCATCATCCTACTCCTGTTTGGAAGACAAGCTGGAGAGTTACCTAGGGGATGGTAAATCTAAAAGGAACAAGATGCTCTGGGCTGATGGAAAGATAGTTGAGAGAGCTTTGGCAAGGAACCAATCAGAGTAAAGGTAGCTGGTACAGAGAACTGTGCTGGTGATTGGGATGCACAGCTGGAAGATAATTAAAGAAGCTGCTGCAGGAAGTCAGAGGGCTTTTAAGGAAAGGAACACTGCCTTTTAGCAGAACCAGGTGGGGAGTCAGAGAAAATGGACTCGCCTAGACTAAAGTGCAGAACTGCCCTGGCTGGAATCTGCAAAAGGTTTTGTGGGGAGTAGGTTCTAGGTAGTCCTGCAGACTTAGACTGGCCTGCAGTTGTTTACCCAAATACCTTAACTAGAGGATCTTGCTGCATCACTCATAGTAATTACCAGCTTCCTGGAAATAAAACTGTTTTTTCTTTTGCAGGTAAAGAGACTGTACATGAAGTACCTGCGAGCAGAGAGGTTTAGGAAAGCTCTGGTTTATCAGAAGAAATACCTCCTCATGCTTCTGGGAGGATTTCAAGACTGCGAGCAGGCAACCTTATCTCTGATCGCTCGGATGGGTATATATCCCTCTCACAGGGACCTCCAGGTCTCTTCTCTACACTCCCATGCTTTCTCCAAGTTCAGATCTGCTGTGAGGGCCATCATTGCTATATCCAGGTACAATGAACAGAATTTTGTGGTAATGTAAAATCAATTTCCATGTACTTTTAACTTAAACACAAATTCATTAGCAGTGTAATTTAGGGATCTTTTCCCTTGCTGTTAGGGCATTCCTTATGTCACTTAGCAGGTCTTCAGAGATACCGGCTCCAGAAACGGTTTTCAAGGACGATGATTCGGATGAACTAAACCCAATCATGATGAACTGGAAGATGTAGTAGGCCAGATTAGCAAACTGAAGAATAGCAAACCACCTGGACCGGATGGTATACACCCCAGGGTTCTGAAAAAATTAAAGAATTAATTTCAGACCTATTATTAAATATTTGAAATCTATCATTAAAATCGTCCATTGTACATGAAGACTGGAGACTGGCCAACATAACCCCATATTTAAAAAAGGCTCCAGGGGTGATCTGGGAAACTAAAGGCCGGTGAGCCTGACTTAAGTGCCGGGAAAAATAGTAGAAACTATTCTAATTAACAAAATCTCAGAACATATAAATAGATATGGTTTAATGGGATTTTCCAAGGGAAGTCTTGCCTCACAAATCAGCTACATTTTTTTTTAAAAGGTTAATAAACATGGATAAAGGTGAACCAGTAGATGTAGTATATTTGATTTTTCAAACAGTGTTTAAGTCAGTCCCTCATGAGAGGCTTCTAAGAAAACTAAAAAATCATGGGATAGGAAGCAAAGTCCTTTTGGGGATTGCAAATTGTTAAAAAACAGGAAACAGAATAGGATTAAATAGTTTTCTCAGTGGAAAAAGATAAACTGTGGAGTACCTCAGTGATCTGTCCTTGGACCGGTGCTTTTCAATGTATTTATAAATGATCTGGAAAGGGATATGACAAGTGAGGTGATCACATTTGCAGATGACAAACTTATTCAGAGTAATTAAATCACATGCAGATTGTGATAAATTGTAGGAGGACCTTGCGAGACTGGAAGATTGGGCATCCAAATGGCAGATGAAATTTAATATGGACAAGTGCAAGGTGATACATATAGGGAAAAATAACCCATGGTTACACGATGTTAGGTTCCATATTAGGAGTTACCACCCAGGAAAAAGATCCTAGGCATCAAGGTGGATAATACATTGAAATCATCAATTCAGTGTGCTGTGGTGGTCAAAAAAAGCAAACAATGTTAGGAATTATTAGAAAGGGAATGGTGAATAAAACGGAAAATGTCATAATGCCTCTGTATCGCTCCATGGTGAGACCGCACCTTGAATACTGTGTACAATTCTGGTCGCCGCATCTCAAAAAAGATATAATTACGATGGAGAAGGTACAGAGAAGGGCTACCAAAATGATAAGGGGAATGGAACAGCTCCCCTATGAGGAAAGGCTGAAGAGGTTAGGGCTGTTCAGCTTGGAGAAGAGACGGCTGAGGGGGGGATATAATAGAAGTCTATAAGATCATGAAGGCACTTGAACAGGTAAATGTGAATTGGTTATTCTTTCAGATCATTCAAGGACTAGAAGGCACTCCGTAAAAACCCAAGTAGCACATTTAAAACAAATCGAAGAAAATTATTTTTCACTTTATGAGGAATATACCATAATAATAGAAGCCACTTCCAACTTTGTGTATAAAAATTTGGATTTATTCTGATTATGAAAGTTTTAAAAAATTATCATTGTTTTGGATATCAAATAATATATTGTTAAACTTGATGGAAGACAAGAAGTAAATACATATTATCTTATTATTAATTACAGTTTACATAGAAGCTACTTATACAGTATACTTTATCATAATACTCTCTAGGGCTCTTTAAGGGTAAAATAGTAATGTGGTACAATTCTAAATTCCTGTCTTTCATCTCTGCGTTAACATTTACTCCAAATCATCCCGATGTGCCAAGTCAGGGTAAGTAGGGAGACAGGCTGCGAAGATGTCTTCCTTCCTTTGATCTTCTCTTTGTCTCCAAGGATTGCAATATTAATAGCACCCTTTTATAATTTCTCAACACCTTGAAAACGCAATTGAGAACAAGTGTCTCTTTTTGATTGGTTATACGTTCCAGTCCTTTTTCTCATAAAAGGACTTTATGTACAATCCTATGGGCCGGATTTTAAAAGGGTTACGCGCGCCGGGTCTATTTTCAAAAGGCCTGGCGATGCGCGTAAAGCCCCGGGATGCGTGTAAGTCCCGGGGCTTGCAAAAGGGGGCGGGGCCAGAGGCCTCCGACAGAGCGGCCATTGCTGCTCTGTAGGAGGATCGCGTGCCGGCAGGCTGCTGGCGCATGCATCTTACACCTGCCCAGAGGCAGGCACAAAAGGTAAGATAAACATTTAGGGCTAGGGAGGGGAAAGGTTAGGGGGAATGGAGGAAGGCAGCGCGGTTTGGCACGCGCAAGGTGCACAATTGTGCATGCCGACCCCAGATTTTATAACATGCGTGTGCCTGCACGCGCAAGTTATAAAACCGGGTGTATATGTGCGTGCGCTGGGTAGAATACTTGTAGGCCGCGAGCACTTCTTTTAAATTCTACCCCTATGTGAATAGCCTCCTAGTTGATGCTGTGAGCATCAGTCATGGCTATAGGCATGGCTATTTTTTTTTAACACATAGCAACAGATGTCCATCTGTAGTATTTTTAAACAAGGCAATCACTGCATCTGAAAAGAGCATATTGCATGCTATTTCACACCCTCAGCAGTTCTTGTCAATCTTCCAACATATTAGTCTCCACTGTAGTGCATTTAAAGAAATGCAGAAACTTCAATAAAAGTCTTCAGCATTTTTTTGTTATTATTTGTGTGTCAATGTAACAAACAAACACAAGAATCAGTTACTCCATTACACTACAACTCCATGCACAATTAAGTTCAATGTAACAAATTGTTCTATTGTAAACCGGGGTGAAGGCTAATTGCTAAACCTCGGTATAGAAAAGCCTCGAAATAAATAAATAAAGAATTAATTTCTAGAGAATATGGTTCAGGCAGTAAGTGTAGATGGGTTTAAAAAAGGTTTGGATAAGTTCCTGGAGGAGAAATCCATAAACTGCTATTAGTCAAGTTGACTTCAGCATTAATAGCATGGGATCTATTTAATGTTGGGTACTTGCCAGGTACTTGTTACCTGGATTGGACACCATTGGAAACAGGATGCTGGGCTTGATGAACACTTGGTCTGACCTAATATGTCAACTTCTTATGTTCCCATGTTCTCTCACTACTGTTTAGATACTGACTCTTGCCATGATGTTAAATTTAATCAAAGACATCTTATAAAAAATGTACTAAAAATTGTGTTCAGCTTCTTCCTGCCAAGTTGCAATTTGTGTAAATTGTCTTGAGGAGAATATGGGTAGGGGACTTTAAGACAACCCTTAGCTTGTGATTTCCCATATTTGTGATTTATTGCATCCTGCTGGACCCTGGATAAAGTTGCGTATCTGTAACTGATATTCTCCGTGGACAGCAGGATAAATCAGTCCCACATACCTTCCCATCTCCCCTTGGAGTTCAAAAATATTTTTCTTAGCAGATCTAATATATGATTGAAGGGGGGTGGCCACATGGTGCAGCACTGGCTACTCATGAGCAGAAAGAATACCTAGCTAACAAATGTTTTGATACTGTCAGATAGCATCACCCACATGTGTGATTAATTTATCCTACCGTCCATGAAAAATACCAGCCACAAATTAGTAACTTTGCTTTCTGCACAAATCACTGAGGTAGAGAGTAAAAGGTTTGGCAGGGGTGGAGCGTTTTTTGTACTGCGAGAGAAGTGTGGGATAGATGCAGGTACCAAGCTGTCTTTTCAATTGACGACATAAGTAAGTATCATGAAAACATAAGTAACTTTGAGCGTTTTTCCAAGTACCTTAGTTTGCTTAGTTATTGGTTATCTGGTATTAAGTACCAATATTTATACTGCCCTGCTGATATATTTCAGTATGTTAATAATTCACACATATATTTGTATACCCCTTTGTCACCACAATTATAATTGACAATTTGTTTTACCGTCACCTCAATAGAATGATAGGTGCATGATCAGTACAGATAATGTTATAAACAAGCAAGGGAGATAATATAATCTGTGCAGATATTTAATAATTTGTATATGTATATTTATATTAGGTTGGGTTTTCTGGTGAAAAAATGGCATAAGATGAACAGAAATAGAGATCAGATTGAAGGCCACACCCAGAATATTGTACACAGGCCAGGTGAGAACTTTTTCTTCTCAAACTTTAATCAGGATAGACCACACTTTGAATTCTGTGTGCCTCATCTCAAAAGAAATAGTTGCACTGTAGAAGGTACAGAGAAGGGCGACCAAAATAATAAAGGGGATGAAACAGCTCCCCTATGAGGAAAGGCTGAAGAGGTTAGGGCTGCTCAGCTTGGAGAAGAGATGGCTGAGGGGGGATATGATAGAAGTCTACAAAATCATAAAAGGACTTGAACAGGTTAATGTAAATCAGTTATTTACCCATTTGGATAATAAAAGGATTAGGGGGCACTCCATGAAAGTAGCACATTTAAAACCAGAGAAAATTCTTTTAAGTCTACACACAGTTAAGCTCTGGAATTCATTACCAGAGCATGTAGTTAGTGCAGTTAGAGTAGCCGGGTTTAAAAAAGGATTGGATATGTTCTTCCGAGGAGAAGTCCGTAACTGCTATTTATCAATGTTTGGATATTTACCAGGTACTTGTGACTTGGATTGGCCGTTGTTGGAAACAGGATACTGGGATTGATGGACCCTTGGTCTGACCCAGTATAGCATTTCTTATGAATAGCCACTGCTTGTTGCCAGCATTAGTAGCATGGGATCTATTTAATGTTTGAGTACTTGCGAGGTACTTGTGACTTGGATTGTTGGAGACACGATACTGGGCTTGATGGACCCTTGGTCTGGCCCAATATGACACATCTTATGTTCTTATGTACAATAAAATAATTCAGTGGATTTTTTTGATAAAAAAAAGTCCTCACCTGGGTCATCTATTCCTTTTAAAGGAGTAATGATACAGATTTAAGAATATTACTCTGAATTCACTAACTACAGGGGACTGAAATTTTGTAAACTTTCGAGCCATGTATCACACACATTAGTTTTGAGCTCTACCTGATTTAGTTGCAGTGCAACACACAAACCTTTTATAAAAGACTCAAAAATTGTATGAAATACCCAAACGAGCTTAATAGTTTTGGGGTTGAGGTGGAAAAGGGGATGTATGGCAGTGTAAACGGCATTTGTTCTAGAAAAACAAGGATTTAAGTCAATAGAGATATTGGGCAGGAAGTTTTATTTTCTACAAATAAACAGAAAATCAGGCAATTGGAGTGGAAAGTTTTAATCTGTGAAATGCAACATTTTCATTAGCTTTTCTATGAATTTCTGCTGTTGTAGATATGTGGGATGATGAGCTATGGAATACAAGTCTACCTACACAGCTCACAAATCATTCTTTGGAAGCTATAAAGCACTCCTAACCATTCCATCAGTTAAAACAGCAAGGCTGACACAAGTGAGAGAAAGAGCCCTATCACTAGCAGGACCCATAATCTGGAACACAATGCCTCCAGAGATCAGGCTACAAAGTGATCTCAAGACATTTAAGAAAAATATAAAAACATTGCTTTTTAAACAAGCATTTTACAAAGAGACAGAAGAATAGAGAGAAATATTTCAGGAAAAGACAAAGGCACCGACATACAGTCCTTAGGACTATACAGTAGATTAGTCTATGAACTCCACACCACAATAAACCATAACTATAATACTATGTGTGATAAAACTACCGGTGTAAGTACCTTGGTACAATTGGTCATGAACTACTTCGCTAAATGACTATGTCTAATGATATATTGTAACCGAACCTTTGACGGCACCTGTTAGAATGTACTATTGTACACTTTTACCTACATTAAATATGTGCCTACATGTAAACCGTTGCGACGGTATTTAACTTAGCAACGGTATAGAAAAGTTTTTAAATAAATATTGTATCTTTTTATGCTATATAAAAAGAGAACAAAGGAATTCTCAAAGTAGCTGTTACAAGCTGGTTTAGTTTGACTGCAGTTGTCAAAATGCCTAGATGAAATCATCAATACAGAAAGCAGAATAAACTGAGGTCAATCATATCTGTTTGACTAGATCCATAAAATCCAACTTTTCAAAACAATTAGAGTGCTAAACTCAAGAAAACGTACTCCTTCCTGGACACAGTGAAGGAATCTTCTCAATACTGGGGATGCTCAAACACCTGCTGCACCCACAGAGCTGGTAACCTATGACTATACTATTGCATTATTGTTTTACAGTTCAAGAACAATGTTTAACTTAAATGCAGCAATTTATGTAATGATTCCTAGAAGTTTTTTTGGTTGGTTAAAATGTCACACTTAGTTTGGCCATTTTTCTGAAGGTTGAACTAATAGAACAAATTTGATGCATTGTGGGCCAGTGCTACTGCAATATATGCTTATAGATTATTCTCCTGGGAGATTTAAAAATATAGGAACATAGATTGAGCCCTGTGCAAATTAAAATTGACACTAAAAATGTTCAATGAGCATGAGCAAACAAAGTAATGTGCAAGTTAAAATAGCACTGAATGAGTGATGCAAAAGATTTAGCATGTGTATGGTAAAAACATTCAAGAGAAAACATTTCTCACATACCACTTTAGTTATATCCTACATAATTGTGCCATCATAATAGACATTCCTGGTCTACAGACCTTTATAGTCTTATGCTTAATCATATGGCAAATGTCAAACTTTTTTTGAAAAAAATTTTAATTGCACATAAAACTTATCTTAGTGAATCAAACAAGAGTCCCATCCCAACACAGTCCGCGTTTCAAAACCTCTGTTTCTGCATCAGGGGGAAATTTCATAAAATTGAAGCATGTCTGATGATGACTTCTTTATAGAATAAATCTTTCATATCTGAAAAAGCAAGATCATAAATAAAACGTATAACAGTATCAATCACAATACTTTTGTTCTCATCTCTACTCTCACATGAAAATGCCAGCGTTAGCTTAAGATGGCATCAAGTCCTCAACCGGAAAAGACCATTGTTTACGTGACAGATAAATAGGAATTTCTTGAATCGTCCGAGCAATGACGTAAGCAATATAGTGATTAACACTTACACTATTAGATTAATGAATACCACTCGATTTCTGAATTTAAACCCTGGGGAGCTACAGAATTTAAATTCTCCTTTCGTGGAGAATCACCGATGTGTTCAATGATTCCCCAATGTAAATCTCCAAACGAATGTTGTAAAGCCATACAATGTGAAACTAAAGGGGCTTGTTCCTTCTTAGTAGTCAAACTGCGATATTCAGTAAGGCGAGTTCAGATCATCCTCTTTGTCCTCCCCACATAGATCTTAGAGCAGGGGCACACAATTAAATAAATGACATGCGAAGACCTGCAATCGGTGACTGAAGAAAAATGAATGATACAACCTGATTGCGGATCGCACCGTTCTGTTCCTGCAATTGTAGTGGAGCAAAACAAACAATTGCCACAAGGATGATGTTCTACAGCCTGAGGAGTATCAAGGAGAGATGGTAACATAGCAGGGATTAAGTAATCTCTAAGATTCCTTCCCTAGGTGTATGCAATGAGCGGTGGTAATGAAAAAAAATAGAATGTAAACAAAGAGCCCGCCAATGTTGTAATATGATGGCTTTAATAATAGATGATACGTGTGAAAACCGCAATACACATACCAAACGTTCATTGGGTGCTTTCACTTGTTCACAAAGTAACCATTGCCATTCGGCATTGTAAGCACGCTTATATGCTTTTTTAATCACTGCAAATGAATAACCTCTTTTCAAGAACCAGGCACTCAAAACTTGTGCTTGTACGATAAAATCGTTCTTATCTGAGCAAATCCTCCTCACTCGTAAAAACTGACCCACCAGTAGGTGCCGTCTAAGGTGATATGGATGAAAACTGGAAAACAATAAAAAATAATTTCTTTCCATTAGTTTACGATATAAGGTAGTACCTACTTGATGATCCATCTTGAAAATTAATATGTCCGGAAACGATATCCGAGAACTATGAAAAGAAACAGTAAATTTTAAATTGTTATCCAATGAATTAAGCCATGTAACAAATTCCAACAGATGTTCCTCTGAAGATGTCCAAAAAAATAGAATATCATCGATGAAACGGGACCAATAGTTTATATATTCAAAAAAAGGAGAAGAATACAGAAAAGTTTCTTCAAAATGAGCAACATATAGGTTAGCCACACTAGGAGCCATGGTCGCCCCCATGGCGATACCATGATATTGCAAAAACATATCACCCTTAAAACAAAAATAATTCCAGGTAAGTGCAATTTGTGCTAGATTGAAAATAAAAGAAGATGGGATCCGTTGTGGATATGGTCTTTTAGAAAGAACATTAGCAATGATGTTGAGGAAAGTTGGTATACAAAAACTGAATGCCTAATGTAACCAACAAAAGCTCCGTGTTCTCAGTCTCAATTTAAAAAAGCATATAAGTGTGCTTACAAGGCCGAACGGCAGTGGTTTGTTTGTGAACAAGTGAAAGCACCCAATGAACGTTTGGTATGTGTATTGCGGTTTTTCACACGAATCATCTATTATTAAAGCCATCGTATTACAACATTGGCGGGCTCTTTGTTTACATTCTATTTTTTTTTTTCATTACCACCGCTCATTGCATACACCTGGGGAAGGAATCTTAGAGATTGCTTAGTCCCTGCCACATTACCATCTCTCCTTGATACTCCTCAGGCTGTAGGACATCATCCTTGTGGCAATTGTTTGTTTTGCTCCACTACAATTGCAGGAAGCGAATGGTGCAATCCACAATCAGGTTGTATCATTCATTTTTCTTTATACTTTGCATGCAATTTATTTCATAGTGTGCCCCTGTTCTATGTGGGGAAGACAAAGAGGATGATCTGAACCCGCCTTACTGAACATCGCAGTTGTTTGACTATTTATTTATTTTAAAATGTTTGTATACCGCTTTTACAAATAAAATTAATCAAAACGGTTTATATATGTTTATCAGCTTGTTTATATAATGTTTATCAGCTTGTTCACTATCCTCTACGCTTTGCTATTGTTTCCCCCTTCCAAGTTCCCTCGCCTTGTTATAATGTAATTTCCGATCTACTGTTAATATGTGAACCGATGTGATGTCCCCACTGACGCCGGTATATAAAAGTTTTTAAATAAATAAATATATAAAACAATCATAATAGTAACAAATTCTCAAAACAAAGTGGTTTAAAAAACTAATTTACAACAATTGGTGTCCATTGCACCAGCCTTCATTACTACTAAGGAGGAACAAGCCCCTTTAGTTTCACTCTGTATGGTTTTACTACATTCATTTGGAGAATCATTGAACACATCGGTGATTCTCCTCGAAAGGGAGATCGTACTAAAAAATTGAATTTACGTGAACAGTTCTGGATATTCCCCTGCGATACTCACGCTGCTTTTTTGTTGCATGGCAAAAACATATCATGCACAGATACCTGAAACTGCATTGGCCAAATAGTGTGCCTGGGTCAGATAAGCCTGCCTGTCACTAGTGTTAGGAATTGTGGACCCTTGGCCCGAGGTGGTGGTGTTGCTACCTGAAGAGTTGGGCCCCACAGGTCCCCACCGTCGGGAGGTGAGGCTGGCCGGGAACAGAGGCAAGCTGGGACTTCACCTGTGCCGACCCTCGTTCCCCACAGGTTGAGCCCTTGGGTGCTGGGGCTAGCAAGACTTAGGCGCACCTCTGTGTGGCTGGTCCCAGAGAGGGTAGGCGAGTGGGTGCAGAGAGTGCACAGTTTGAGATAGCACTCTCGGAGGGAGGAGGAGAAAGAGTCTCAAGGAATGCAAGACCACTGCAGCTCCGAAGGGAGTAGAGCAGGTCCACGTGAGAGTGGCCTCGAGATGAGGAGGTGCAGGTGCAGAGTCACGAACCGGAGAATGCTGAACAAGGGCTACAGCAGGGAACCCGCTGTAGCTGGTGATAGGAGAGTAACAGCGCAGGGGGATGCCCCGAGGAGTGGGGCACCGAGACACAGGCAGGTGGAGTACTGCGCTGAACCAAATTTTGATGAGAGAAGGCACTGTAGCAAAGTCC
Organism: Rhinatrema bivittatum; assembly: GCF_901001135.1. Classification (NCBI taxonomy): domain Eukaryota; kingdom Metazoa; phylum Chordata; class Amphibia; order Gymnophiona; family Rhinatrematidae; genus Rhinatrema; species Rhinatrema bivittatum. The sequence continues at coordinate 332,684,536 of NC_042620.1, forward strand.
ACAAGAGAAGTGCCGTGAGGGTCCCAAGGAGCAGTGGGTACTGCGGTAGGAACTCACAATGCCGAGCCTGGCCCCGAGGAGCAGGAAACGCTGAGAGAGAGTCCAGTTGAAGCAGCGCTAAGCCAGGGCCTGTGGAGTGGGAGGTGCTGAGAGAGAGTTCAGGTGAAGTGGCGCTGAGCCTGGCCCCGAAGTGCAGGAAGCGCTAAGAGAAAGTCTAGGTGAAGTGGCACTGAGCCAGGGCCTGCGGAGCAGGAATGTGCTGAGAGAAAGTCCGGGTGGAGTTGTGCTGAACCAGGCCCCGAGGAACGGGAAGCGCTGAGAGAAAGTCCTGGTGAAGTAGCGCTGAGGCAGGAACCTGGAAGGAGAAACGCAGATATCTGAAGACAGGAACAACTGGTCCGAGGAATAGGAACTGGCACCAAAAGGAACCAAGGGAACTCGTTGCCAAGGCGTTAGTGGTGGCTGGAGGTGAAGCTTAAATACTCCGGACCAGTGATGTCAGCCGGGGACGGGCCTGAAGTTCCCGCCATTGGCCCTTTAAAGGGTGGAGAGATGGCGTGTGTGCGCCTAGAGAGGCCCAGGATCGGAACACTGGTTGGTGACATCCCAGCCGCCACTTGGAGTGCAGGGAGCCAGAAGGAACACGGCAGCGGCAACTGGCCACCGCCGCGACAGCACCGGGGGTAGAGAACCAAGCATGACATGTGAGTTGAGCCTCCTGCGGGCAGCCATAGCTGGCAGTCATAACAACTAGATTTGCAGTAGTTTGGCACCAGGAGGCTCAAGAAAATATATAAGAAACTGGAGAGGAAGTGGGCCCATACGAATTCTGGAGAATGGAATCCTTGAGAGTCCAGCAAAACTGGAAGTGATGTCATAGGAAGGAAAGATTCTCTGGGACATGTGGTTCAGGGACAGTTCCAGGATAGATTCCAGTCAGGGTCAATTGAATACCTGGCAAACCAGTTAATTGTTGCTGGTAGGAGGTAAAGGTCCAAACTCTTAGCCCAAAAGGAGACAGCCAGAAGAGGGAAGGAAGGAAGGAGAACAGGAGTCAGCAAGCCCTGATATAATGGGTCTCCCAAGAAGAAGCCCTTTTCCATCTCAGAGAAATTCCTGAAAAAGATTCTAGATGGGGGAGACTGCTTAATCTCCATGTGGGTGCTAGGCTAAATTGAGGGAAATTGTTGAGGAGTGTAGGAATGCTGTAGGATAGCAGAAGCTAATTTCATTTTGGTGTCATAAATGGCCACCTGATGGCATCCATGCTGGTAAAATTAAATGATGGATTTGCACAGTCATGGGGAAAGAGTGGTTAGTGGTTTGTGTAGGAATATTCTGTTTTAAGAAGAATGGGGATTAACATCCCATAGAGGGAGTGGTCATCTAGTAAAAAATGCTGGCTTTGGGATTTGACGGGAGGAGTTGGAGAGAACCCAGCCAGGGACTGGATTCGTCTGGGGTGGCCTCTTTTCAGAGGGTCCTGCAGTGCCTTTCTCCTTCAAGGAGAAAGGCCTGATGTGGGTGTTTCCCCGCAAGGAGAAGCAAACAGGTTGTGCAACCTGAGTCCTAGAAGTGGAGGGCAGTCTGGAGATCCCATAGTCCAGTGGAATGATAAAGCCATGGAAGGATAAGAAAATCCTGGGGAATTCCTGCGCTTAGCTTAAACGGGGAAGAAGAAACTTCTGCTGGGTTACAGAGAATGGAAGGAAATACTCATTATCCGGTGAGTAAGTACCAAAGCAGTTGAGGTGTGAGAAAGTGATGTTAAGACTGTGAGAAGCCTATCTTTGAGGACAAGGAGAAATAGTGAGTGAAGAGAGCGTGAATTGTTTTGAATAAGTGTACTTTGAAACAGAGAGAAAAATAAGGGGAAAAGTATTTATAAGAGGTTCTCCTAATCTAGGAGAAGGTGTATAGAATTGCTAAGGATTCCGTAGTTGCCTTTTTTGTTGTCGTGTCTCTGTTTGTTTCCACAGTTTAGCTGTGCAAGCCTGTGTGCCCTGATCTAATCAGTGTTTTCTATCATTCCATTATTACATACTCTAATTACTGGTAACACCAGAAAATAAAGGCTTGTTGTTGGACTAAATACAGTATTTGCAGAGTGATGCTCTGTGTTTTTGTGTGGTGAAATTTGAGCAGGGGAGATAGCAGTCAGAAGGGGTCATAGAGGGGGTTCTCTTAATCTTGAGATTCCTATCCAGCGCAGACCTATTACTCACCCTTCTTGCCTCTAGGTCTGGGTGCAATATATCATCTGCTCTACACACTTTCATCTTTGAGACCAGTACTCGGCTCACTCATGTGTTGGATCCTCTCACATTTTGTGTCTCATTCAGGTGGGGTTACATTGAGAAGGCACTGGAGAGAGCTAAGAGCTACAGGAAATGCTGCATTGATAGAATGATTGTTTATCTGGAAATACAGAGAAAATAGCTTAGAGTACAAGGGCTAAGGGCTATGATGCAAGAAACCAAACTATCCACCAGTTGGAAAGTTTGGAGCATTGCTTTAAGAGATTAAGTCAGAGGAAGTCTACAACCAGTTGGGTAAGTCCCAGGTTAGAATGTATAAGCAGAATGACTATATCCAGGGCCAGATTTAGGATTCAGGTGCCCATAGGCAGGATTGGGGTATGGGAGACCATGGAGATCAGATAGTGGGTGAGGTCCATCTACCCCATCCCCTCCCAGAGAAAGCACCAGGATCAACAAGGGGGGTCTTTATAATAGTCCTCACCCCTCTGGGTTTATAGCAGTTGACAGAAAATGAGGCATCATGTTTCTCACCGGAAGCCACTGAGATTGAGCCTATGAGTCTCTCATGCCACAAGTGTACTGTAGTAATTTTCGGTAGTCAGTGCTGAGAGGAGATGAAAAAATAAAAAGTTGCCATTTATGTATCTATTGAATGTTCTGTGTCTTGTTTTTGGTTTTTTAGTATTAACAGGAACCACACCCACGATTCTTGGGCATCAGCAGCAGAGTAGTATCATCCTGAACTCCCCTCAAGCCCAGGACACTGCTTCCTGCCACAGAGTCTGTTCAGCTACACTTGTTAGCTCGACAGCAAAATCTTCACAGAACAGGTCAGTACAGAGCCTAGGAACAGAGAACATTGGGTCAGGGGTTTATCAGGCTCTATTCTTACAGGTAGTAATTACTGTAGCTTGACAGATTTCAGTATATATGTACTTTTTTTAAACTTAAATTTTATTGAAAATTTCCAATTACATTGCTTAAACACTTATTAGTAATTACAGATATATAATATGCACTTTTTGAACACTGAATAGACTGTTCAAAAATTATATTTCCTTGAGTACTAAACATCTCGCTCATGGCGAAGATGTGAAAAGCCCAGCAGGCCACGAGTGGAGCCCATCCTGCTCGCGGTCGAAGATGAGAGGCCCAGTGAGGTCGCAGGTGGAACCCAACCCACCCACAGTCAAAGACGCAGAGCAGAATGGCTTCAGAGAACCATGATGTGAAGAGATCAAAAACTAGACCGATGCCTTGGAAATATTTTATTAAATAATGAAAGTGGGCACTTTCATTATTTAGTAAAATATTTCCAAGGCATCGGTCTAGTTTTTGATCTCTTCACTTTGTGGCTTTCCTAGACTGTCTACCATCCTGTTTCTTAAGTCCTTCCCTATTTGGGAGAACCACGGGCAGAGACCATGTTGCCCTCGGCCGAAGAAAATGGCCAGAATGACAGCTAAGAATGTGAGCCTATGGGAGATAGAGAAGAAGAGTGCATGTGAAGATGCTTGTATGTGTGTGTGTGTGAGAGAGAAAGGGAGTCTGTGTGAAGGGGTGTGTGTGAGAGAGAAAGGTAACATGTGTGAAGGTGTGGGAGAGGGAGCTTTTATGGGTGCCAGAGAGATGGATACTGTATGAGGGAACCTGTATATGCGAAGAGATTGTGAGGGAGTGTGTGAATGAGTAAGAGATTGGGATCTGGTGTGTGTGAGAAGGAACCAGTGCGCGGGGGGGGGGGGGGGGGGGGGGTGTAAGAGAGAGAGGAAGCCTGTATGTAAGAGTGTGTGTGTGAGAGAGGGAGCCTCTATGATGATGTGTATATGTGAGAAGAAATTGTGAGAAGAAATTGTGAGGGGAGTATGTATGTGGGTGAGAGATTGGGAGCTGGTGTGTGCTAGCAAATGGAGTCAGAGAACATTACTCCCCACCATAAGATCTGGTACATCCAGGAAGCCTCTCAGTATTTCTCTGTCTCCAGCAGATAACACATCTTGACTGGTGCAGCAGGTCAAAATTTCTGTGGGCTTCCAGGGTGAAGGATTTGTGATCTTTTTGCACTGGGGAGTTTGGGAACCTAATCCAACGCTTCCAACAAGTGATAGTGAGGTTGACACGTCCGCCAAGCCCCAGTGGGCCTGCTCTTCTGGACAGGGTTCGCCCAATCCTGCAGTGAGAGCGTGCCAAGAGACATAATTACCCCACTGTATGGTCGGCCAGTAGTTGCAGCGTGTTTCCACAGGCATTGTTCTTAGTGACTAGGCTTTTCTTTTGTATGTCAGAGAGGCAACAGCAAAAAGAAAATAAAAGGGCTCCATGATTGCAGCCTCTCTTGGCACTGCCTGTCTCAGCACCTCTCCTTCACTGGGATCTCTGGAGGCTGTGGAGGTGAGGGACCCAGATACAGCTGGCAGCATGGGTATGCCCCTCCTCCAAGATAGAAACAGACAGTCTTTTAGGGCAGGTGTTGCGCAAGCTGGGGGAGCCATTGCAGTGCAGCTGACTCTTTCTCCTAGGACAAGCAGGACGGTAGTCCGCACACATGGATGACATCAAATAGAACCCGGGATGGAAAAATTCTGTCAAGGTTTCTAGAATTTTGACTGGTATACTGAGCATACTAGCATGCCCTAATTTACATGTCCACATGGGGTCCCTCTTCAGTCTCTTTTTTTCCATGGATCGGTCGTCTCGCGGTCTTGGAGCTCGTGCTCTTGTTCTATGGAACACTTCCATTTTTCAGCAAATATTTTGCCTTGTTCCTGCACCAGGTCCCTCTCAGTTCCCCCTGCCTTTAGTCAGTCCTGCAGCACGATAAGTTCTCGTTGCGTGGTTGGTTCCCCATAGCGGTGTCCTTCGAGGCCCACAGGCCATTGACCATTCACCAGCCTTGTTTTTTGATATGGCATCGTTGGGTTTTCATCAGTGCTCCCAGTGCCCTCTGACTATGTCCATCATGGATCTACACGATGTGTGCATCCTTTGCCTGGGAGTATCCCATAACATTCAGAGTTGCCGACTTGTGACCATATGACCCCCAAGGGCCGACAGATCCACTTCAGCAAGATGGAGAAGCTTTTTGGCTCTAAGAGGTCCAAGACTTCGACACCAAAGGATCATGGGGAACAGATGGGCACCAATCCCTTGCCATTGGACCCTCCACCAGTAACACTTGAGGAGCGGGGGGCTGGGGATCAGCCCTCTTTGGTTTCTTCTAGGTCAAGGGTATCTGGATCTTCAACTTCCACCTCAGTGCTGGGGAAAGACCAGGCTGAGCACCATCGAAAATAGAGAAACATCGACATCGGTCTCCGTCAACATATGGAGCCGGGCTCGGACTGGCAACAATTCTTGCTGCGATGCCCCCCAAAGCGTCCCCAAGGCGAGGAGGTTATATCCTCCATCGACGCTAGAGCTCCAAGTTATCCCTACTGATTCTGGTGCCGGGTACTGACCTCTCTCGAAGCTCAAAAGAAGATCATGCTACTCCTGCTCAGCCGATCCTGGCGTCAGCAATTTTAGAGGAGGAGCTGGAGTGAGGGTACAGATGGTGATGGATCAAGCTTTTTGAGGCATCGAGCCAGTGCCTCGGCCAGCACTGGTGGCCACAGCGTCCCTGCTGGAGTGCCTTGATGTTTTCCTCGGCATCTCCCTACTCAGCTGGCTCCATTGCTTCCTCAGCCTGATGCCATCCGCGTTCATGGCTTCTCAGATGAGGAAGGTCCTTCGAGGCCAGGGGTGCTGCTACACCCTCCCGCTTCCTGGCCAGCCCTACCAGGTCTGCTTCTGGGCCCATCTGTGCCATGGGGCCTTCAGGACCAACTGGGCCCACAGTGCCTAGGCCTCGGGGCATACCCAGGCCTTTGTCCCAGCTGTTTCAGTGAGGACGATGCCCCTTATGACTCCTGGGGAGAGGACACCTCCGATTCCTCCTCTTCGGATTCCGAGGGCCTTCCCTCAGATCTGTCTCCCCGAGAGGAGTGACTGAGTTCCCCTCCCGAAGACTTAACCATTCCAGCCACTGACGAAGGAGGACGCTAGGCACAAGATGCTGAAGGTCCTCCAGTTTGTGTATGTTCCGAAGAAGGTTGTGGCTGTCCCAGTCCATGAAATATTCAAGGAGCTGCTCTTGAGAATTTGGGAACACCCCTTATGGTGCTGCCTGTAAACAGGAAGGCAGATGGGGGTGTACCTGGTCCAGCATGCCACTGGTTTCAAGAAATAACAGCTCCCCCACCAAGCGATGGTGGTTGAGTCCACACTTAAAAAGGCCAAGCACTCCCGGACCCATGCCTCAGCTTCCCCGGGAAGGGAACATAGGGTGCTGGATGCGCTGGGTAGGAAGGTCTTTCAGGGTGCCATGCTGATAGCCGAATCGCCTTAAGGAGGTAGCCGACCAACTGCCCCAGCAGCAACAAGAGGCTTTGTTGTAGGTCGCATATCAGGGCCTTGAGTGTGGAAAGCATGAGGTGCACGCCACCTGCGATGCATTTGAGATGGTGGCAAGAGTTGCGGCTGCCAGGTTTGGTGCTTGCAGGATGGCTTGGCTGCGGGCCTCGGAGCTCCGGCCGGAGGTGCAGGAGAGGCTTGCTGTGTTCTGGTAAAAATGTCTTTGGTAATAAGGTGAGGAATGCGGTGACTCAGTTGTGAGACCAGCACGAGACCCTCCAGCATCTTTCTGCCAGTACTTCTGATCCACCTTCTTCAGCCAGGAGGTTGGAGTGGCAAGGACCGAGGCACTCCTTGTATCATCAGGGAAGTATTTATCTGCCTGTATCTCGCTTCTGCTTGCAGAGGGTGAGCTCTCAGGGCTGTTCCAGGTAGCAGCTAGCCCCCAAGCCACAACCAGCACCCCAGTCAAGCCCCCACTACAGGGGTTTGACTGGAAGAGAGGGAGCAAAAGCCAGCCACCTGTCAGAGGTTGGCTACGATTCTTTGAGGATCGATGGACCGGGGTCACCTCGGACCAGTGGGTTCTGTCCATTGTGGGGCTACAGGCTGAATCTGCTGGGTGTTCTGCCAGATTCTCCTCTGAACCCATTTTGGGGACCAACAGCATGTCAGGAGATCCTCTTGGTGGAGCTCTCCACCCTAGTAATGCTCAGGGTGGTTGAACCTGTCCCACCAGGACAATGGGGACAAGGTTTCTACTCCCGATATTTTCTGATTCAAAAGAAAACTGGGGGTCTCCATCCCTTCCTGGATCTGAGGGACTTGAACAGATTTCTAAAAAGAGAAAGGTTCAAGATGGTCTTTCTGGGTACCCTGATTCCCCTCTTACAAAAAGGGGACTGCCTTGCTCCCTCGATTTAAAAGACACCTATACCTACATCGAGATCATCTGAGCTCACAGGACGCATCTCCGATTTGCAGTGGGCTAACACCACTTTCAGTATAGGGTGTTACCGTTCGGTCTGGTTTCTGCACCACGGGTCTTTACCAAATGTCTAGCCCTGGTGAGAGCACATCTGCGCAGGTTTTCCCTCGCCTGGACAATTGGCTGGTCAAAAGCACTACCCACGTGGGGGCGAAGCGATCCCTGCGCATAACCATCTGGGTGTGGAGTCATTGGGGTTCATTATTATAAGAACATAAAAATTGCCATACTGGGTCAGACTAAAGGTCCATCAATCCAGCATCCTGTTTCCAACAGTGGCCAATCCAGGCTATAAGTCCCTTGCAACTATCCGAAATCTCATCTGAGCCTGTCGACTCAGCTAGACTTCAGAGTCCTGCTGGACACAACTCAGGCAAAGATCTTTCTATCCCACAGCAGGACGCTGACCTTGGCGTCCCTTATGGGGGTGGTGCAGCAGAGCCAGTGGGTCTTTGAGAGGCAAATGTTGAGGCTGTTAGGGCACATGGCTGCTACTGTCCATGTTACTCCCTTTGCGTGCTTGCACATGGCAGACTCCAATGGACCCTGAGGTCCCAGTGGTGTCAGGCCACCCAGAGCCTCCAGGTTTGCATCCGGGTTCCACTGTCTGGGACTCTTTGTTCTGGTGGGGAAACATAGAAACATAGAAATGACGGCAGAAGAAGACCAAATGGCCCATCCAGTCTGCCCAGCAAGCTTCACACATTTTTTCTCTCATACTTATCTGTTTCTCTTAGCTCTTGGTTCTATTTCCCTTCCACCCCCACCTTTAATGTAGAGAGCAGTGATGGAGCTGCATCCAAGTGAAATATCTAGCTTGATTAGTTAGGGGTAGTAGGGGTAGTAAGCGCCGCAATAAGCAAGCTACACCCATGCTTATTTGTTTTACCCAGACTGTTATACAGCCCTTATTGGTTGTTTTTCTTCTCCCCTGCCGTTGAAGCAGAGAGCTATGCTGGATATGCGTGAAGTATCAGTCTTCTCCCATGCTGTTGAAGCAGAGAGCCATGCTGGATATGCGTGAAGTATCAGTCTTCTCCCCTACCGTTGAAGCTATGCTGGATATGCGTGAAGCATCAGCTTTTTTCCCCTGCCGTTGAAGCAGAGAGCTATGCTGGAAATGCGTGATGTATCAGTCTTTCTCCCATGCCGTTGAAGCAGATAGCCATGCTGGATATGCATCGAAAGTGAAGTATCAGGCACATTTGGTTTGGGGTAGTAACTTCCGTAACAAGCCAGCTACTCCCCGCTTTGTGAGTGCGAACCCTCTTTTCTTCTCCCCTGCTGTTGAAGCAGAGAGCTCTGCTGGATGTGTGAAGTATCAGTTTTTCTTCTCCCCTGCCGTTGAAGCAGAGAACTATGCTGGATATGCAACCTCTCTGAAGCGAGGGATGTCATTTCGATCTCCCCCTGTTCAGGTTGTCCTCACCATGGATGTGTCCACTCTGGGGTGGAGAGCCCATGTGGAAGGGCTCCACACCCCCAAGGCCTTTGGTCTGCCCAGGAAGCATAATGCCAAATCAACTTCCTGGAGCTCCGGGCGCTCAGGTACGCTCTCTGGGCTATCAGGGATTGGCTGGCAGGCAAGGCAGTCCTGATCCAGACTGACAACCAGGTTGCGATGTGATATATCAACAAGCAGGGGGGCATGAGATCGTTCCTCCTGAGTCATCACTCAAGATCAGAGCAGGCTGCGCCATCCCAGCCTCCAGGCCCCGTCTCTCTCAGCCTGTTAAAAGGTTGATTCTGCGGCCCCTTGACCTCTCAGATGATGTATCTTATGTCCTGGTGGCTTCCGGAAAGCCTTCCACTAGGAAATCTTATGGGTTAAAGTAGAGGAGGTTTTCGGTGTGGTGTGAGCAACATGGCCTGGATCCCTTTTCTCAGAAGCTGGTTTGAAAACCAACTCCATTAGAGTGCACTTGAGCGCGCGATCAGAGCTTACCACCAGGGTGTGAATGGTTCACCCATCTCTGTGCAGCCTTTAGTGGGACTGTTTGTGAGGCCTGATTCAGTTGAAACCTCCCCTGAAATCTCCCACTGTGTCTTGGGACCTCAACTTGATGTTGGCTCAGCTAATGAAGGCTCCTTTCGAGCCACTGAGCTCCTGTGACCTTAAATTTCTGACCTGAAAGGTCATCTTTTGGTGGCAAACAATTCAGTGTGCAGTTAGTGAGCTTCAGGCATTGGTGGACTTACCTTCCATACATGAAGTCCTTTCATGACTGGGTGGTTCTCCAGACGCACCCTAAGTTCCTGCCCAAGGTGGTAATGGAGTTCCATCTTAACCAGTCAGGCATCCTGCCTATCTTATTTCCCAAGTCTTACTCACACTAAGGCAAGTGGGACTTGCACAGTCTGGATTGTAAGAGGGCTTAAGCCTTCTATCTGGAGCAGATAGAAAGTCAGACAATCCACGCAACTTTTCATCTCTTTTGACAGGAATAGATTGAGAATTGCCATTGGTAAGCAGACACTGTCCAACTGGATAGCAGATTGCATCTCTTTCTGTTATACGCAGACGGGACTGTAGCTTGGCTCATTCCATCAGGGCCATGGCGACTTCAGTGGCCTACTTGTGAGCAGTTCCTATGGAGAAGATTTGCAAGGCTGCGATGTGGAGTTCCCTCCACACATTCACCTCTCACTATTGTCTGGATAGAGACGGCTGACGTGACAATAGATTCAGCCAGTCCATCCTCAGGAATCTCTTTCAGCTCTAAACCCAATGCCTGCCTAAGGCCCTTTATTCAGGTTCAGGCTGTCTTCCTCTGTTACCAACAGCAGCACTGTTGTAGTGCCCATTGGCACTTGGTTGGGTGTCTGTTGATCCCTTTTGTTTTTGGGGACAGTCTGTAGCTAGGGATTCACCCATGTGTGAGGACTACCATCCTACTTGTCCTAGGAGAAAGCAGAGGTGCTTACCTGTAACAGATGTTCTCCTAGGACAGCAGGATGTTAAACCTCACAAAACTCGCTTGCCATCCCACAGAGTTGGATTTTGTCTGTTTGTTATTTTATTTTTTCATAATTCTATGTTATGAAACTGAAGAGGAACCCTGCGTGGATTAGGGCATGCTGAGCATGTTCAGTGTGCCAGGCAAAGTTCTAGAAACTTTGACAGAAGTTTTCCGTGCCGGGCTCCATCTGATGATGTCACCCATGTGTGAGGACTAACATCCTACTGTCCTAGGAAAACACCTGTTATAGGTGGAGGTGATGGGCTTACAGTCCTAAATATCAAGGAGCATGGAGTGGAAGCAAGCAGACGTTACCCCCATGGGGCTTGGGGCCCAAATACATGGACCATGTGTTGAGAGTGACAGTGGACTCATCCCCCATTGATAAATATTTAGTGGTGGGAGATGGCCATTTTGAAACTTCAGTGCACCACAGGCCATCTCCTCCTTTTGAGAGCTGCCTTCTCTTTAAAGCTTGTTCCTGTCCCCTGGTTTTCACCCTGGATTTTATCCATATGTTAAACCAGGTTTGGTGTGGCATCGCCTGAGGGGTACCTCCACTTTTGCCCCATCAATGGGTTTCCCAGGCCTTTCTCTGCCTCTTCCCTCCTCCCAGATTTTTGCTCCAGATCCCATTCCCAAGAAACCCAGGTGGGAGGAGGATTGATTGGGCAGCCCTCTCAGTTCAGTTTTGAGGAAGGGAGAGAATATTAGGGACAAAGATGGAAGAAAGAATGATTTTGTCTATGGAATGAGAGGATTCTTCAGTAGTCATGTTTTTTGAGAGAGAGGAGCTGTCAGTCTTAATAACTCAGTCCAAGGCATTGCTGAAAATCTCAGATGATCAGATTGGGGAAAGCCAAACCCCTGAGAATTCCCATTTTGGTTGGTATGTATAAGGTTCCCCTCCCCCCTCCAAGACCTTTCATCTCCACCAGGCTATAAGGGACATGATCTCAGCTGAGCGAGAGATACGGTCTTTAAGGTAGGGAATACTATGGGAAGCTTTATTCCCTGCCTAAAGAAGAGAAAAAGAATCTGATGGTGCTCCCTAAGATGAATGCTCTGGTCTTGGTGGTAACTCGCAAAACCATGATTCCAGTGGAGGCGGGGACACGGCTCTTAGGGATGCTTATGATAGGAAGATTGAGTCCTTTTTGAAACAGTTCTTTCAAATATTCAATCTCTGGAGTCTGCAATGTGCAGCAGCTATTTGGCTCAGGCTCTTCTGTGCTGGGTTCAGGAGCTTCTCAAAGAGCAGATTGGGTCTCTGGTCAATAGCAGCTCACCTAGAATCAAGGGCTGCCTTTATGACAGACTGCTTTTATGACTTGATCCAAGCCATAGCAGACATCTGTTGTGGCTGCACCATTGGGCAGCGGACACCATCTCTAAAACATATTTAAGCAGGATGCCCCTCAAAAGTTTCTATTCAGTGAGCATCTGAAGAAGCTGATAAAGGACTTGAGAGAATCTAAATCCCAGAGGCTTCTGAAGGACAGATACGAAGGTTTATTTCGAAACTCTTCTGGTCGCAACCAGTTCAAGAAAACCAGGTGCTAATAAAGGGACAGGTTCCCTCTCTGTCAGAAATACTTACCTACTAGCAAAGGGCAATCCGTCTAGGAAGGTAGAAAACCAAACCTTGATGGAGGTACAGGTACCTCAGTGGGGCTCAAGGTTCACTGGGCCTTCTCACTGGTGCCATTGGTGGGAGGCTGCCTGATTCTGTTCTTGAGGGAATGGACCCACATCATGTAGGAATCTGGACATAGTTTGAAATGGCTACACCCTAGAATTAGCCTCTCAGATTTCAGATGCCTTTATGGTGTCCCCTTGTCTGTCAGTCACAAAAGAGTAGCTATGAAGATGACTTTGGACTGCCTGATGCAGTTAGACACAGTAGTTCCTGTTCGGGTGGCAAATGGAGACCAGGAGCATTATTCCATATACTTCATAGTTCCTAAAAAGGAAGGTATGTTTAATCCTATTCTAGACCTCAAATAGATCAACAGGTCATTTCATGTACCACATTTCCATATGAACACCCTTCAGTCAATCATTATAATGGTAAGAAAAGGGAATTCCTCAGATATATGAACTTGATGGATACTTAATCTCTATTGAAATCTGCTTGCCTAGTGCACACAAAGTTATATGCACTCTTATGTTACCTGCAAGTTTTGTAGAATAGCCTACCAATAGAAATATCTATGTTACAGAACATTTCCTGTTTAAAAAAGCCAAGCCATTAAAACTTGACTTTATATACAAGCATTTGGGTCTTGATTGACTCAAATGCTCAAACATATTCTAGTTTTACTTTATTATATGAAAATTAGGAGGCATTATTCAGCCATTGGTTGGCATGAAAAGTTAGCCAGACAAATCTATCCAGTTAACTTTGGCCTGGATTTATCAAAATGCACTAAATATCGCATGCGATAGGAAAAGGGGCGTGTTTTATGGTAATGGGCTATTTATCACAAAGTGTGCTACCTTAGTGCTTTGCATAGGTATTACCGCAAACTGCGATAACTTTTCGCACTTTGCGGTAAGTGCTAGAATTGTTGTAATTCCTACCTACAACCACTGGGGGTGGAGAGAGAGGAGACTAGCTATAAGGTACTAGGTAGGTATTTATACCTCTATAGGAGGTCCACCTAGCTACTCAAGGTGAGTTTTAGGTATTAGTGTAGGGGTTAGGGGCCACTTTGACATTCAGAGTGCGACGTACGAACAGAACAGTGCACTCTTGTGAAGATTTGATGACCTTCGGAGTGAGGAAACTCACCTAAAGATGAGATTTGTGCAATGTTCTGTCAACCTAGCTTGATGTTACCCAGGTAGAGAGTCCATCAAGTCTCTCTCTCCCCTAGCAGCTTAAAATCCTGAAAACACTATTTGCGAAAACATCGCAAAGTGTGATAAAGCCATATTGCACGGCTTAACGCAAATGAAAACGTGTAGTTAAAGCTGTGCGATATGGCATCGCAATTTACGAAGCCAGCCCACTTGGCTGCAAATCCCGCCCCAAACTCCTCCCCTTTTCCTAATTTGCATCGCACCATGCGTTACGGCGTTTTCGCATGCATTATAGGCGTTTTTTGCATGCGAAAATGCCATATAACACTTTGATAAATAACCCCCTTTGTTGGGATATTCAGCAGCACATCTGTATACACTTGACTATCCTAAAGATAGCTGGATGATTTTATCTAGCTAATTTTAGGATTACTCTTTGGCATAATCATAGTTAGCCAGATGATATGTTATCATGTCTATGTTATCAAGCTAAATTTTAACCAGATAATGAGTTGTCCTGATAAATTTAGCCAGATAAATGCCCAATATATTCAAAAGTTGGCATTTAGCTGAATAACTCAGAAGTTACTTAGCTAAATGTTTTTTTGATTTATTTTTGGCCATTGTATTGTTTTATTTTAGGATGATTATTCTAAAATTGTTTGTTAATTATGTATTTTTATATGGAATACATTTTATTAATGTTACTTTATTTTGATTACATTTATTTTTGTATCACACCTAGATATTATTTATAGTGTATAGTAAAAAATTCTGTTTCTCGATTAATCTGTTAAATATTCCCATCTTGGAATGCCATCAGAGATTTCTCAGATTTGTGATCCTGAGGCAGCTTTATCAGGCACTTCCTTTTGGTTTAGTGTTGGTCCCTGGTAGGGCCGGGAAGGCAGCATTGGAGCAGCGCTGTGCACTGGGGCCTGGGGTGAGTGCAGCCGGTCATGAGCCTACCCCACGACTGGCCAAACTTGACACCTAGGGGTAGTAACCCAGGAGAAATAGTAGAAAGTGAAGAGAATGGGGGGGGGGGGGGGGGGAGTCAATTGGCAGAGACTCAGAGACTTTATGGGAAGAAGTAAGACTGGAGTTTCAGCTGGAGGAGGCTCTGAACCAGTTTGAAACTGAAAGGAAATGGCGGGGGCAGTTAACCCAGTTTCTGATAGATTTCAGTAACCAGCATAAGGTCGTCTCTGAAAAGGTGACAGAAGAGTGGATGAAAACTGAAGGAAAGATGCAGGAATGTCAAGCTAAACTTCAGGAGCGTGAATGAGCCCAAACAGAGTTGAAGGAAAGGCTCGGTCAACTTACTGAAGAACCAGAGGAAATGAGGACCAGGAGAAATGAAGAAACTCTACTCAAGAACAGATACATGAGCTGCAGGTCCAGATGGCAGAAGTACAAGAAAGTTTGGAAGCAACAGAGCTGAGGAGCAGAGGGAAATCTGAATCGGCAGCTGGTGACACTAAAGACAGAGTTAAAGAAAAGTGAGCGAGGTGAGATTGAGTTTGCAGAAGAAGTTGCTCGATTAACGGAAGAGATTTTGCAGCTTGAAAAGCAAGCCAGGGTAGTGGAACCAAAGAACCCACTCTTTGAAGGATACTAAGCAACAGGAAAATTGGGGCATCCCAGTAGAGAGGTTGCAATAAATGCTAAAGTGAACCAGGTGCTTTTAAGTAAAGAGCAGAGAGAGAGAGCACAAAGATTCCAGATTACCCCGGTCAACTGATAAGCAAGTTGTAAATACAAACAAAAAAAACATACTTTAATATCTCTGGATACAAATGCTAGAAGTCAAAAGAAATAAGATGGGAGAGTTAGAGTATATAGCACTGGATGAAGAAGCAGGTGTAACTGGCATCTCAGAGACCTCATGGAAGGAGAATAACCAATAAGATACTGTGATACCAGGGTACAAATTATATTGAAATGTTAGGATAGATCAAATTGGTGGAGGGATGGCATCATATATTAGAGAGCTAGATGCATGGTCCACCTTAAATCCCTACAAAGGGAGAGGGCTTTGTGAGCAGGACCCTGCTGGGGTCCTGTGTGGATAGGTCCCTGCTGAGGAGGATAAGAGTCAGAGCCCAGCTGAGATCAGTAGGCCCAATCCATGTCTGCAGGAGAAGGCAGTTCCTGAATATATTTCTGACTGAAACCAAGACTGTAAGTAATTCTGCTAGAGTTAACCAGTGTCACTAGGAGAAGGCAGCTCCTGTATGCATTTCTGTCCAGACTAAACCTGTGAGTTGTACTGCTGGAAGGTAGTCACTGTGCTGTGGTTGTATGCTGAAAGTCCTTAAATAAAGTGAATGTTGCATGAAGAATAGCTGCAGTCATTCTGGTTTCTGCCTCCAGCCTAAGAAAATTGCTCAGTCATCCCACAAGGGCATTGAGTCAGACAGAATAAAGGTTCTGCAGGAAACAAAATGCAATGTTGAATCTTTATGGATGAAAGTTCCAGGTGAAAAAGGGAATAAAATAGCAGGGAGGGTGTATTATCGTCTACCTGACCAGAATGAACAAACAGGCAATGAAATGCTAAAAGAAATTAGGGAAGCGAGCAAAATCAGCAGCACAGCAATAGTAAAGAGTGATTTCAATTACCCCAGTATTGACTGGGGGTGAATGTCACATTGGGACATGCTAGAGAGGTAAAGTTCTTGGATGAAATAAATGATTGCTTTATAGAGCAGCTGCTACACAAACCAACAAGAGGGAAAATATTTTAGACTTAGTCCTTCAGTGGAACACAGGATTTGATGCGAGAGGTAAGAGTGTTGGAGCCACTTGGCAATAGTGATCACGGCCTAATTAAATTTTACTTAATAACTGGAGGAAGGACACTAAAGAAAAGTAGTGCAAGAGCATTTACATTTCAAAAAGGTGACCATGATAAAATGAGGAAATTGGTTAGGAAAAAACTGAAAGGAGCAACTGCAAAGGTATAAGGGCAGATTTTAAATGCCTGGTACGTGTAAAGGCTGGGCCTTACGCGCGCCGGGCGAATCTTCCAAGAGGCCCAGCCACGCGCATAAAGGCCAGGACGCGCTCAAGTGCCGGGCCTCTTGGAAGAGGCGGGCCAGAAGGCGTGATTTTGGGCGGGGCATGGTGCGGGCCGGGACAGCGCCATTGTTTGCTGTCCCTGGGCGTCATACGCCGGCCGGCTGCCAGCATGCGCAATTTACATCAGGTCGGGCCCTGGAATAACTTGAAAAATAAAAGGTAAATACATTTTAAAAATGATTTTTAGAGGGTCGGGAGGAGAGGGGACGGGGAAGGGAGGTTAGCAGTCTTTCAGCTAGTCAGCTGCTCGTTTATTTGGATTTGCAGTCTATTGAACGCTATTGACTTCAATGCTGGTATCACATGGCAATGCTGTGTGGATAAGAGAATGCTCATTTGATTTGATGCGAACTCATCTATGCTGTAGGAAAATCAATGCGATATCTTCCACATTGACCAACTCAAGTCCTGGTTAAATGAATTGCCCCTGAGGCAGCTCTGTGCAAAAGAGCGAAACTCGGCCAGAGTCGGGTGTTTTTAATAAAGGGCTTGTTTTCATCATCCGATTCCTATTGTCTTCACTGTTACACAGCCCATTGGATCGGCTACCGCTTTGTTTTTTGGGTCCAGCACTTGTGGAAGGCAGGGCCTGGTCGTGGTACCTATGCAGCCGGGATGCACAACATGGAGAGCCCCAGGGATCTGTTCTGGGACCACTGCTTTTAACATTTATAAGCGACCTGGAAATGGAAACAATGAGTGAGGTGATCAAATGTGCCAATGGCACAAAACTATTCAAGGTTGTTAAATCATGAGAGGATTGTGAGAAATTGCAAGAGGACCTTGCAAAACTGGGAGATTGGGCCTGCAAATGGAAAATGAAATTTAATGTGGACAAGTACAAAGTGATGCACTTAGGAAAGAGTAGCCCAAATTATAGATACACAATGCAAGGTTCCACATTAGGAGTCACCATGCAGGAAAAGAATCTAAGTGTCATCGTTGATAATATGTTTAAATCTTCTGCTCAATATGCAGCAGCAGCCAAGAAAGCAAATAGAATACTAGGAATTATTAGGAAGGAAATAGGCAGCCTGAAATCTACCCCATGGGATCCTGCCAGGTATTTGTGTCCCTAATTGCCACTGCTGAAACAAGATACTGGGCTTAATGGCCTTTGGTCTGACCCATTATGACAAGTCTTATGTTCTTATGTGATTCTCTGTGGAGGTGGCTGAACAAGGTAAAAAGATCAGCATTCAAAAAATATGAAGGAATACACAAATAGAAACACAGAGAAGAATATCTGATGAAGTTGAAAGAGATGAGAAAAGAAATCAGGGTGGCAAAAACTCAAGTGGAAGAAAGGATTGCCAAAGAGAGAAAACGAGGTGACAAAACATTTTCCAGATAGATCAGAGAAAAGGAGGAAGGCCAGAAGTATTCTAAGCTTGAAAGGAAACAAGGACCATTGTGTGGAGAAAGATGAGGAAAAAGAAATAGTACATAAACACAGCAGTTCAATTTTCACTAAAGAAGACCTTGGAGAAGGAGCATTGCTGGTTGACAAGAGCATGGATGGTGGTAGATACTACTCCATCTACAAAAGAGTTTTGGTGGGGCTAGCAAAACTGAAAGTGGACAATGCCATGGGGATGGATAAACACACCCAAGGGTACTAAAGGAACTCAGAGTGGTGTTGGCGGGTTCACTGAAAGACCTGTTTATAGATCCATACAAAATAGGCTCGGCGCGCGCAGGAGCGGGTTTAAAAGGGTTACGCGCGTAACCCTTTTAAAATCCGCCCCATGCTGTTTTCATTTCCGGGCCTACACATACCAAAAAAGTCGGATAAGGAAAAGGAGCATAGTTATGATAATTCAAGAGTTACCGCACCGTGCGCTATATTAGCACTTCGGGAGAGAGAGACAGACTCTTTATAAGGCTTTCATAGTAGTCAACTATTTATATTAATTGCATCAGTAGCATGGGATCTTCTTGGTATTTGGGTAATTGCCAGGTTCTTGTGGCCTGGTTTGGCCTCTGTTGGAAACAGGATGCTGGTCTTGATGGACCCTTGGTCTGACCCAGCATGGCAATTTCTTATGTTCTTATACCACTATAGGAGGGCCAGCTAGTAACTCAAGGTGAGGTTTTGGCGATGGTCTAGGGTTTTGGGGCCAGTTTTATATGCAGAGTGAGACGTACGACCAGCACAGTAGTCCTTGGTAAAGATTTGACATGATTTGGAGCGAGGAAAGTCAGCCTAAGTCACACAAAGATGAGATTACTTCATTGTTCTCTCGCTCTAGTTTGATAGTACCCTGGTAGAAAGTCCATCAAACTAGGGCAAGAGAACATTTTAGAAATCTCGTCTTTGTGGGACTTTCCTCGCTCCAAATCATGTCAAATCTTCATTGATGTGTACTATGCTGTTCATACGTCCTACTGTGCATGTAAAACTGGCCCCAAAACCCTAGACCACCACCAAAAACAGACTCTCTCCCCTCCCCTCCTCTCCCTTCTCCCTCTCCCTCTCCCCATGCCCAAAACAGAATTTGTGATATTTCTCAGAAGTGGCATTTTGGACATATTGCACAATTTAACACAAGGAAAAAAGGTGTAGTTATTTCCAGTGTTAAACATGTGCGATAATGCCCCTCATTTTCATTGATCCTGCCCAAACCCCTCCCCAATCCTACTTTTTTGAATACATTTGTAAAATTTGCATTTACGCCACGCGATGTGATATTTATAGCATGCATTATGGCGTTCTGGCGGACGTTAGGGCCCTAACACCTGCGATATTGCCATACCGCATTTTGATGAATGAGCCTGTTAGCCAAAGGATAATTTTTAGACAGGCCATTGTAGATGCATTAGTCTGTTTTTAATGCAGCTAGATTGGTTTGCAAATTGCCATCCCTGTGTTTATATAATACTTTCTTTTGACCTGATCTTTGATTTTGTATTTTATTAATTTAAAAAAAGTTAGAAATAATCTCTTTTGGACTTTCAGAGATATATTGCAGTGCAGGATAAAGTAGTCCCGTATCCTGGACGAAGGACTGCTGTGAGGTTTGGGGTAGTGGGGAGGATTCATATGGTGAACTTTCCAAAGTCTGAAATTATGGTAGAGCCCATGGGGCGGATTTTAAAAGCCCTGCTTGCGTAAATCCGCCCGGATTTACGTGAGCAGGGCCTTGCGCGCAGGCGCGCCTATTTTCCATAGGCCTGCCGGTGCGTACAGAGCCCCGGAACTCGCGTAAGTCCCGGGGTTTTTCGAGGTGGGTGTGTCGGGGTGGGGGCCGATCGGCGTGGCATTTCGGGGGCGGGCCGCGCACTCGAACTGCCCCCAGGTCACGTCTCGGCGCGCTAGCGGCCCGCTGGCGCGCGGGGATTTACGTCTCCCTCCGGGAGGCGTAAATCCCCCGACAAAGGTAGGGGGGGGTTTAGATAGGGCCGGGGGGGGGTGGGTTAGATAGAGGAAGGGAGGGGAAGGTGAGGGGAGGGCGAAAGCGAGTTCCCTCCGAGGCCGCTCCGATTTCGGAGCGGCCTTGGAGGGAACAGAGGCAGGCTGCGCGGCTCGGCGTGCGCTGGCTGCACAAAAATCGGCAGCCTTGCGCGTGCCGATCCTGGATTTTAGCGGCTACGCGCGTATCTACTAAAATCCAGCGTACTTTTTTAAAATCTACCCCCATGTGTGCTCTGGTTTTTGCTCATGCTGATCTTACACAGACATTAGAGACAGCCAGCAGGGGCAAAACGCATAGCCTTGTGAATACAAAAGTTAACCTGGTAGAGGAAGGCTTATGGAAGCCGATCATGGCAAACCCTGGTACTGGTTGGTCATTAAAAGACACTGCATTAGAGTACAACATATGCTCACACAGGTAGTCCCTTTCCTATTTTTGGAATCATTCTGAGCCTTGCGCATGGCTTACTAATAGGTCAATTTTAAAAGCTCAGCACATGCCAAAGCCAGGAGTTATGCGAAGGGCTGATGCGTGGATTTTAAAAAGCACGCGAATACGCGCATATCTCCTGGTACACGCACAAATCAAAAAGTTGAAAAAGGGCGTGGGTGGAGTCTGGGCAGGACATGGGCGTTCCGGGTCTGGAACCTAAAGTATTGCACGTGCCGGAGTCCCCTACCGCGTAACTTCTGCTACGGACAGTGTGCAAGTTTTAAAATGGAAAAAAATCAGGGATCGTCAGTGGGGCTGGAAGGGTCGGGTTAACAGGGTAAAAGGGAGGCCGGCGAGCTAGGGGGTTAGGAAAAACTATACTGGGAACAAACTGGGGAAACGAATATTTGCATCGGCGCACGTGCCTAGCAAAATCCCACACACACACACTCATGCGGTTGAGAAACGGGCATTTGCCCACGTCCACATAAAATTGCGTGCACGTGTGCTTGTACTGCCGATTTTATAACATGCGCGCATATACGCAAGTATGTTATAAAATGGCCGCGTCCATTGGCGCGAGCCGACCGTGCGGCTGTTTTTAAAGTTACCGTCTAAGTGGATCATGTCTGAACTCTGTTAGGTTAAGGGGCACTGAAAGAAAGGACAGTTTACTCACTTAATGTAACCCAGCTTGCATGTGTCTTCTAGTGTCTCCTTAGAGAGCTCCTTGGCTTCCACACAGGACCCTGAAAAGTCACTAACAGAGTACATTCAGCACTTAGAAGTCATCCAGCAGAGGCTTGGGGGCTTACAAGGTAAGCATCATTTTTCTTGATAACTGGTTCCTGCCTGCCTCCCGTTGACATCTTCCTGACTGACATTTCACTTTAAATGCTGCTAAACAGTGTCCATTTTGAGACTAATACACGGAGGACATTTGAGGCCGATGCAAGAAAAAAAAAATGCACTGAAAGCGGGCGCTGAGTGTTCAGCGCCCACTTTCCTAACGCGCCCCCAGGCACCTCTCCTGGGGGCGCCATGCAATATTAAAATTAGGGGAGGGGGGGGAGTCGCTCTGACAGGGAGGCGCTAGGGTCGATTGCACACCCCTAGCGCCTCCTGGATAGCGGACGTCCGGGAGAAGTCGGCTGTCCCGCCGGTTAAGAAAACAGACACTGAATGTTTTTGGCGTCCGTTTTCCTAATCTGTGCACAGCCATGGGTTCGGAAAACGGACGCTGGTTAACTGAGCGTCCATTTCTCTAACCTGACTACCGGCACATTTACATTTTTTTTTTTTTTTTTTTTTTTTTTTAAATCTTTCGTTCCTCCGACTTTAATATTGCCAGGATATTAAGTCTGAGGAAGTACGGAAAAGCAGTATCTTCTGCTTTTCTGTACAACGTCATTTTTGGCATTTGGGGGGCTAACAGCCTGATGCATTTGCACATGATGAGCACTGTTAGTTTCGCAGCACACTGGACGTGCGTATCCCCTTTTAGCATAAGGGGCTGTGGACATGCCTAAACAACCCACATCCAGCTGTGGGTTAAACATTGGCCCCATCTGCAAACCCCTACAGTTAGGAAACAGATGCTGAACTGATACTTAGATAAAACATATCTGAAAACGCAACAATAAAAACCTCAAGTGCAACATAAGTTTTGTGTATGTATTTATCTGGTTTTTTAAATATTTTAAAGTGGTAAAGTACCCCGTGTTCAGCAAAGATTCTGATTAACCATATTTTAGTTGTTAAACTTGCCTTTATTAAACAGGGATGTGCAAAAAAAAATTCATTGCATTTTTTTTTGCTTTGGATGTTTTTTAAATTTCAAATTACATTTGGTTTAATGTTTATTTTGATGTTTTATTTACTGAACTGAAATAACCATAGGAAGGATAACCTTCAAAGACCTGTGCGCACACTCGCAATTGCACAGTTTCTGTCACGCACACATGATACAAAATACGTGGAACTTTAACTTATTAATTGCGCATGTGCGGTTTTGCACATTCATGTCCATGCTTCCACACGCAGGGAGCGTCCAGTTCTTCAGGGTCCTAAAATGTAATAATGCCGTCACCAGCCAGACCTCACTGCCAAGGATGTCGCCTGTCTGCTCTCCCTAGTGGTGAGCAGGACCTCTTTCCTTTCACTGGGATATTGTGGATCCTAGGATAGAACAAGCAGCGTGGCACTCCGTGATATGATACAACTTCTTCTACGATACGTCATACATTGCAGGCCCTAGTCTATGCCTCATTTTGGAAGGCATAAATTGGGACCTGTCGCATGATTCTTGTTACTCCACTAAGCTGTTTCCTCTATGGAAAGGGATATTCCCACCGACTGCTGTACTGGGCAGTTTGCATATTCATGAAGAAGGGGTATCGTGGTCAAATTAGGGCCAGGTGGCAGCACACCACGTCTGCGTGCATTAATGGAGTGCAAAGAGCCATGCTACTCACTTCAGACTGGGACCCTTACTGTTCAATATATTTATAAATGATCTGGAAAGAAATAAGACGCGTGAGATAATCACATTTGCAGATGATACAAAATCGTTCAGAGTAGTTAAATCACAAGCAGATTGTGATAAATTGCAGGAAGACCTTGTGAGACTGGAAAATTGGGCATCGAAATGGCAGATGAAATTTAATGTGGACAAGTGCAAGGTGATGCATATAGGGAAAAATAACCCTTGCTATAGTTACACAATGTTGGGTTCCATATTAGGAGCTACCACCCAAGAAAGCGATCTAGGTGTCATAGTGGATAACACATTGAAATCGTCAGTTCAGTGTGCTGCGGCAGTCAAAAAAGCAAACAGAATGTTGGGAATTATTAGAAAGGGAATGGTGAATAAAACGGAAAATGTCATAATGCCTCTGTATCGCTCCATAGTGAGACCGCACCTTGAATACTGTGTACAGTTCTGGTCGTCGCATCTCAAAAAAGATATAATTGCGATGGAGAAGGTACAGAGAAGGGCTACCAAAATGATAAAGGGGATGGAACAGCTCCCCTATGAGGAAAGGCTGAAGAGGTTAGGACTTTTCAGCTTGGAGAAGAGATGGCTGAGGGGGGATATGATTGAGGTCTTTAAGATCATGAGAGGTCATGAACGGGTAAATGTGAATCGGTTATTTACTCTTTCGGATAATAGAAGGACTGGGGGTACTCCATGAAGTTAGCATGTGGCACATTTAAAACTAATCCGAGAAATTATATTTATTTATTTGTTTTTATGTACTTACATTCAATACAAGCTATCACATCAGTTTACAGAGAACAAGTGAAGTTGTTTACATTGTAACAAGGTAGTATATAACTGGGAGTAACATATAAAGGAAAAACAAAGCAGTATTGAAAGATTAACTTAGGGGTGGGCATGCTTGTTAAGATGAGCATTTCTGTATAATAACAATTTGTGTTAAGAACAATAAGACATTTCTGTATGAGATAAATTGTTTAGGTTGTATAAAATAACATTTCTGTATAGAATAACTTGACATTCTGTGTTAGATGCTGTTTCTGTAAAATAAATCTTGAAATTGGAATTGGAGACTTCGTGTTGCAAGAGAAAAGTACAGAACCTCAAAAATGAACCTCTATTCAAATGGCAACAATGACACACCACTCGCCCAATCACAGTTCACAAAATTTACCAAGCAATCAAAAAGGTACACTGGTAAGCCAATCAAATGATTGCCTATGCAAGCCAACAAGAAGAAAAACTGCAGGCAAATGTGAATGATAGAGACATAGCCTTAAAAATCAAAACACCCTCAACATTTCTTTAGTTCTCATCCTAGGAAATTGCATGAAAATCTACCAGTTGGACAGTTTAGCGCTTCTGGCAACTTTGTTCTTTCATGGCCAAGTATAAAGAACAGGCCCATGAGATTACTGTGTGTTTTTTTACAACACAGATATCCATACAAGTCCATCAGTCTGCTCAACGGGCTAATAGTGCCAGGAGAGAGGCAAGAGGAATTATCCGATTGTTTATGTATTAGACTATTAGGATATATTACAATTACACTCAACGCACAATTAAACTCTGGAATTTGTTGCCAGGGGATGTGGTTGGAGCAGTTAGTATTACTATGCAAGAACAGATATCCCCTACCCCTCTTCCCCCTTAACACAACCCATCCTTCCTGTCCACCCCTTCCTCTTTCCTGCCCTATCCCTTTTAAATGTTTTAAACTATTTGCTCTCTACCCAGAGAGCCAGGGTCACTTGAGTGTGCGATAAGTTGCCATTCCCCTAATCCACACCATTAGGGCAGTAGCAAAGCTAGTAGATCAATATGAAATACCATCACACGAAATAATGCATCTGGGAAAATAATTCAAACATCAGAGAACAAACGAGTAAACTTTAATACACCAGCATGCACCATTACCAGTGAAAATGAACTTTCTCCGATTACTTTTAAACTCTCAGTGAATGAAATCCCACTAAATGTATCAAAACTACTAAATCCAAAATTCATATGCAGTCATATCACATACACAGCCCACATATTCACATTCAGCATCACACTCACCACATAATTAACAACTTATCCCTTAGCCCACAACCCAATATTTCTAACCATCCCCAATATCGTCCAACCTGATATTCCTCAAGCCTTCAACCCAATGATTCAATATGCATTAGCAATGTCACACAAAATTATCTAAGTAACTTCAAGTCTCTGAAAATTGCTCCCATATGCAAGATCTTCAACACAGTTCTTCCAGGCTGTTCTCACTTATATTTCTTGATATCTCTCCGTTCTATTCCCAACAAGGGCCCAAGATTTGCCTCTTTGAGGCAGCTTTAGGGGGAACTTCAAGATCCAATTCATTGGTATTCATAGCAGCATTAGACGTCTGTCATAATTCCCAGATTGTAGATCCATTGATAGTAAGTTTTAATGCAGAGAAAGCCATTGATAGAGTGTCATGGGGCTTTTTATTTGTTGCATTGGAAAAATTTGGGTTTGAGGATACATAGAAACATAGAAACATAGAAATGACGGCAGAAGAAGACCAAACGGCCCATCCAGTCTGCCCAGCAAGCTTCACACATTTTTTCTCTCATACTTATCTGTTTCTTTTAGCTCTTGGTTCTATTTCCCTTCCTCCCCCACCATTAATGTAGAGAGCAGTGATGGAGCTGCATCCAAGTGAAATATCTAGCTTGATTAGTTAGGGGGTAGTAGGGGTAGTAACCGCCGCAATAAGCAAGCTACACCCATGCTTATTTGTTTTAACCCAGACTATGTTATACAGCCCTTATTGGTTGTTTTTCTTCTCCCCTGCCGTTGAAGCAGAGAGCTATGCTGGATATGCATCTAAAGTGAAGTATCAGGCACATTTGGTTTGGGGTAGTAACCGCCGTAACAAGCCAGCTACTCCCCACTTTGTGAGTGTGAATCCTTTTTTTTTCTCCCCTGCCGTTGAAGCTATGCTGGGTATGCGTGAAGTATCAGTTTTTCTTCTCCCCTGCTGTTGGAGCAGAGAGCTATGCTGGATGTGCATCAAAAGTGAAGTATCAGGCACATTTGGTTTGGGGTAGTAACCGCCGTAACAAGCCAGCTACTCCCGGCTTTGTGAGTGCAAATCCTTTTTTCCACATTTCCTCTTGCTGTTGAAGCTTAGAGTGATGTTGGAGTCACAGTAACCATGTGTATGTTTATTGAATAAGGGTATTGTGTCCAGGCAGTAGCCATCATTCTGGCGAGTCACCCACTCTTCATTGGCGGCCTCTTGACTTTATGGATCCACAGTGTTTATCCCACGCCCCTTTGAAGTCCTTCACAGTTCTGGTCTTCACCACTTCCTCCGGAAGGGCATTCCAGGCATCCACCACCCTCTCCGTGAAGAAATACTTCCTGACATTGGTTCTGAATCTTCCTCCCTGGAGCTTCAAATCGTGACCCCTGGTTCTGCTGATTTTTCTCTTATGGTAAAGGTTTGTCGTTGCCTTTGGATCATTAAAACCTTTCAAGTATCTGAAAGTCTGTATCATATCTCCTCTGCTCCTCCTTTCCTCCAGGGTGTACATATTTAGATTCTTCAATCTCTCCTCGTACGTCATCCGATGAAGATCCTCCACCTTCCTGGTCGCCCTTCTCTGTACCGCTTCCATCTTGTCTTTGTCTTTTTGTAGATACGGTCTCCAGAACTGAACACAGTAATCCAGGTGAGGCCTCACCAAGGACCTGTACAAGGGAATAATCACTTCCCTTTTCTTACTTGATATTCCTCTCTCTATGCAGCCCAGCATTCTTCTGGCTTTTGCTATCGCCTTATCGCATTGTTTCGCAGACTTCATATCATTAGACACTATCACCCCAAGGTCCCTCTCCTGCTCCGTGCACATCAGCCTTTCCCCCCCCATCGAATACAGTTCATTCGGATTTCCACTCCCCATATGCATGACTTTGCACTTCTTGGCATTGAATCTCAGCTGCCATATCTTCGACCACTCTTCCAGTTTCCTTAGATCCCGTCTCATTCTCTCCACTCTACAATCCAATTTCTAGTGACTCTGGCTTTCAATGGATCTTCAAAAACGTTTGGTTTAGGTAGCAGGTATCAGGCAAGGCTGCCCTGTATCTCCACTTTTATTTATTCTTTCCCTTGAACCTTTAGTATTTAAAATTAAACGAAACACAAATATTACAGTGATACAGGTGGGTTGTCAAGAGTCGAACATGTTATTTGCAGATGATATGATAATGGTTTTTACTAGTGCTTGTAGGTCCCTCTCATTGCTGATGGGAAATATTCATAAATTTGGCAATTTCACACCTAAAACTGAATTTGGCTAAATCGGAGGTAATAGATATTGCAGGTCATCTACAAGCCATGTGGCAAACTTTCCATTATTGTGGGCAAAGGATACTATTAAATACTTGGGAATAGCAGTCCATAGTAATGAGGACATTTTATCATTACAATATTGCACCTCTCGTACAGGATTTTAGGAAGAAACTGATTTGGAGATACTTTCCCCTTTCTTTAACCAAGCCTATAGCATTAGTTAAGATATGAATCCCTAAATTGCTGTACATTTTACAGATGGTGCCTTTTATTTTACTGAAGGAGGATGTACAGTTGTTACAGATGCCTTTGATCTCAGCTCTTTTGGAATTGACCAGGCAAGGTTGACATTTTCTAGATTAATGGTACCTAAAAAAGGAGGAGGATTGGAATTCCCTGCTATCCGATTTTATAACATGACATCTCTTTTAAAGATATAAAGGGCACGGTTATTGGGGAATGCCGGTAATTCCTTGGTAGTCTTAGAAGGGGAATTTTTGGAACCTTACAGTTTGTCTTCTTTGCTTTATGCTCACAATGAAGTTTTACCACCTCATATTGAACAGTCATTAATAATGGATGTTTTATTGGAAATCACTTGCA
This sequence comes from Rhinatrema bivittatum, assembly GCF_901001135.1. Lineage (NCBI taxonomy): Eukaryota > Metazoa > Chordata > Amphibia > Gymnophiona > Rhinatrematidae > Rhinatrema > Rhinatrema bivittatum. Next base: position 332,712,304 of record NC_042620.1, read on the forward strand.
AAATCCTATTCTATACCATTGATTGGTAGCACTCAATTTACTCCCGATTTGATCTATAAAAGATTTTACAGAGTCCATAATGCAAGGAATTACTGGTATACAACCATTTCTTAATCTGCAAACTGGTGAAATGCATTCCTTTGATTACTGTTGTCAACATTTACAATTCAGAACTACTGATCACGTCGCATATTTGTAGTTGCATAGTTACATTAGGACTTTAACAACCTCTGGGAACAAGGAGTTAACAAGTGATCCCTTCCAGCTTTTGTTACATTTATATGCAAAGAAACAGGTATCAATTATAGTATTATATAAATGTCTACATACCAGTTCTATCTGCACAGTTTAGAAATCATTGGCAGATGTTTGGTTATGTGATTTGATAGATTATATCTATGATTGTGATAAACTCATAAGGCATGCAGTGACAAGTGTAACACACTGGGAGATTTATTTTAAAATTCTGCACAGAATTGTTTTTTGGCCAAATAAAGCCTATGTGGCTGAACCACAACCTCAAGACAAGTGCCTCAAACGCTCCCCAGTGAAAAGCATCGTTTATGCACTGTCTGTGGGATTGTGCTGTGATACAATTGTTTTGGCAAAGATTGCAATAGTGTTTTTAAATCTATAATTGTTCATATAGGGCCGGATTGTCAAAAGGTTACGCGCGCCGGGACTATTTAAGATAATTTTGGGGGGTGGGTTAGAGTAGGGCGGGGGGAGGGAACAGAGGAAGGCAGTGCGGTTCGGCACGAGCAAGGTGCACAATTGTGCGCCGACCCCTGATTTTATAACTTGCTTGCGCCTGCAAGTAAGCCCAGAGGGCTCACAATCTAAGTTTGTACCTGAGGCAATGGAGGGTAAAGTGACTTGCCCAAGGTCACAAGGCGCTCCTTGTGACCTTGGGCAAGTCACTTTACCCTCCAGGAGACCCTCCAGGAGACCAGGGTTTGAGTCACTTTGTGACTCGAACCCTGGTCTCCTGGTTCATCGCCCACTGCTCTAACCACTAGGCTATTCCTCCCTCCCTCTAATTAGATCTTACTTAATTGGTTAGACATATTTGGTCCAACCTTAGCGACCTGGAAAACATCTTTGTTGGATCTGTTCTTGCCGAAGCAGAAGTCAAGGAAGATAAGTTCCAAGAAAACACAACTATTGGTTCAACAGGCTTGGGCTCCATTTTTTAACTCATTATCTTCAGAGTTGAAAAACAAAACACGCTGAACTGGGCACATGCAAACGTTAATTACCACTGTTTGCTTGGTATTTATATTTTTTCCATTTTCTTCTTTTTATTATTGGTTGGACTAGAACATGGTCATGAAAAGAAATCCAGAGGTGATAAGGGAGAAAACGAGAAGATGTTTTTTGTCAGTGTATAATACTTTCTATATTTACCTTCTGTAAAATTTGGAAGTTGTTTTGCTTTAATGGATGCAAAGACATTCTGCTTTCTATTTTGTTAATAAAAGTATTTAAAAAAATTTCAGCATACAGTTCTGACACTCATTTTTTTTTTTTTTTTTTGCATCAGCCCCAGAGAGGTTGAGTTTGGTCGCATACCAGCAGTGTAGGTTATAAACTGTCTAAGTGCTGACAGGGAGGTAATCTGATGACTCACCTGTCAAAGGAAAGTACTGGTCTGCCCCCCTTCCAACCCCAACTGAATTGCTCATTAGTTCTTGGATAAAACTAATGGTTTGTTTTCTGGTGTTTTTGTCAAGTAGACAGGAGATGATGAGATGGCGTAAATGTCGCTTCATAAATATTCAAGTTTGTAATATGGGCTCTGTATATGTGTCTAGATTGTAAACTTGCCAGAGAGGAGACGGTCTCATGTGTAGTAGTATAGCTGTGGCATATATGTGGGAACATTATAAAAATAAGTAGTAGTGGGAGTAATGGTGGTGGTGGTAGTGGTGGAAGTAGTAAGAGGTATCTGTATCTGATTTTCATCCAGAAAGATTTGCCTCAGGACAGGATGGGAAGGGAGGAGGAAAGAGGATAACTTATTGAGAACTTCAACTTAAAACTCTGCCTGTTACATTCTGAACCGTCATAATAAGTATGTATTCCAGACATATCTATATCTGTGCTATTTTTTTTTTAATAATCTTTTTATTACATTTCCAACAATTCAAACAGTATTTCAGACATCATTATAAAGATCAAGGATAAGAAAATCAATTACAATCGTTAAATGTGAACATTGCTCAAGTGGAACTTATCTTTTCCTCCACTCCCCTACCCATTCCCTTCCCCCATCCCATCCTTGCCATAACCCAAGCAAATCAGATCACTATAAAGATATTAACAAATATCATAAATAACAAACAAACAGACAGTGGTAGATCACCCAAATAATTGCGTATTCCCTTTCCTTATTGCTATTTGTCCTTATGAAGGAACCGAATATCATCCAAACAGTAAACTCATAAGCTTCCCTAAGGAGAAGTATATCATCAATAACATGAGACAGTAATGACAGCTAAGCAATCTATTGATTGAAATGCCCTCTTATTCATAGAAAAAAACATGACATATGAGAATGATTTAATATTGCTTTAATATTTTTTTGTATGTCAACAGGTATTGACGCAAAAAAAGGATGCCAAACATCCCGAAACATGTGCTGGCGCCTGGAGGAAGACTGAGCCAACAATTTATGTTCCAGTAACAGCAATTCTAACATATATGCTTTCCATACAATGAATGTTGGGCCCTCTATGTCCAACCAATTTGCTAAAATGTACCTTTTTGCAATAAGACATCCCTTAGTAAGTACTTCTGGGCTTTACCTGTGAACGTCGTTTTTGGCATGTGGCCCAATATACAAAAAGATATTGTCCAAGGAACATTCTTACTGGCTTTTATCATTAAGAATTGCAGTATATTCTGTCAAAAGGATTGAATCTTGGAACAATCCCAAAGACTGTGAATCATTGATGAGAGCATTTCAAACATTTATCCAAAGAGATAAGCTTAGCTTTAAAGGCTTTAACTGGACAAAACATTATTCTGTTTAACATTTTGAAATGCGCTTCTCATAGAAGTACACTCTCTGCTACTTTTGTAGTTAATCTATTGCATGTGATTATATTATCTTCAAGTGAAATCCCACCTGTAAGTCTTTACTCCAGATATCAGTTACTACTACTAAAGTATGATATTGCGAATTGGAATGCAGAAACTGTAGCAGACCCTTTTATGTAGACATGTAATAATCTTTGAAAAGATCCAGAGGTATAAGTAAGATCTTTATTTCAAAGATGTGACAAAATATAACCTCTTATTTGATAATATGCAAATTTGTCCTGATTGTTATTGTGCAAATGTGAAATACAATAATCAAGGTATGTATAAATCCTGTTCTAAGATCAATAAAATGTTGTATTGTTGAAAAATCTACCTCATTTAGTGCTAGATTCAAACTATCACATGCGATAGGAAGAGGGGCATGTTATATGATAATAGCCTATTTATCGCAATGTGTGCTACCAGCACTTCGCATAGGTATTACCGCAGAGTGCGATACCCAGGTAGAGAGAACATCAATCTAGGTTGAGAGAACATTGTACAATCTCATTTTTGTGTGTATTTACTCACTCAGAACATCAAATCTTCACAAGAATGTACTGTTCTGTTCGTACATCTCAATCTGCATGTTAAAGTGGCCCCTGACCCCTACACTACTACCTAAACCTCACCTCAAGTTACTAGGTGGGCCTCCTACAGTAGCAAAAATAGCTGCTTACTATGGCGCCACCCCAAGAGGCGCTCTCTTTCTCTCCCCTCCCCCATGTTAGGGCCCTCCTCCAATCCTCCCCCAGCCTAAAAGTGCCCAAAGCGCAATTTGCGAAAAAAGAAAATCACAATTTGCGTTATGGGCATATCGCACAGTTTTAACGCCAATGAAAAAGGTGTAATTATTTTCGGCGTTAAAACTGTCATATGAATTGCGAAGCCAGCCCACTTTTCTAAAAACCCCGCCCCAACTCCTCCCCTTTTAAAAATTAGCATCACACCATGCGTTATGGTGCTTTTCACATGCAAAAACACCTTAATGCAAGCGAAAAAGCCATAATGCAAGTTGAAAAATAACCCCCTTAGTCTTTTAAATACCGAACATAACTTATCTGGAGGAAATGCACGATTACCCAAACAATATGAATTCTCCCAGGATAACTTTTAACGTGTCCTAATAAATTTCCAAGCACATCAAGTAGATTGAATAGGAAGAAATTGGGTTAAATAAGGTGGCAGATTCTCTCACACCATGTGCATCACTGCTTTGAGATTAACAGGGTCAGCAAACTGCTTTTCAAAAGATGGTCGCATAGTTACTTTTTTTGTTTTTAATATATGTCTTTATTAATTTTCCAACTTAGGACAATACCATAGTAAAAAACACTGACATTAACATGTATGCCAAACAAGCTCAATATCCCCTTTTTCCTAACCCAATCCGACAATCCCCCCATGAAAGAGTCCAAGGCACACTGTTAAGGACATCAACCTTACATTGAAGCAACAAAGGAAACGACTTGTTGGAATTGACTCTTTATCGAAGCTGGCAAGTAATGGATATTCTTGGATGATGCCCTACTGGGTCAGACCAAGGGTCCATCAAGCCCAGTATCCTGTTTCCAAGTCAAGTACCTGGCAAATACCCAAATATTAGATAGATCACAATTAATTACCGTCATAGCAGTTTATGGATTTATCCTCAAGGAACTTATCCAAACTTGTTTTAAACCCAGTTACACTAACTGAAGATGTTGCCGAGGAAAAGCCCATCCTGTGTCTGACCCTTCAAGAACTATTAAGTAAAATGAGTTCAGCTCTGTCTTTGGTGCCAAGCTGTTGGTCAGAAGTAGCGGCATGCTAGTGGGAATAAGCAGGTATAGTTCATCCTCTTTTCCCTCTTCTCAAAATCCTAATTTGCATCTGAATGCCTTTTTCCTAAGCTTTATTACCTTGTACCTTGCCTGCTTTTGGAGTATTTAGCAACCAGTGTCCATGCTTCCATTGTCCACCAGAGGGTGCCATAGCTGCTGCTTATAAACCAGAGCCAGGAGAGAGAAGGGAAAGCTATCCAACAGCACCCCCTCATGGCCAATCTAAGCGCAGGCGGTCACTAGGCATCATCCGGAGAAGGGAATAGAAAGCTTACTGCCTGCCGGCTTTTTGGAAGAAAATTACAAGCTATGGTGATGTGAATTACTGGAGATGGTACTGCACCCCAATCTGCTTTGAAGTGGCTGACCAGTCACAAAACAATGAAATAAGCAAAACTTGTTTTATATGCCCATTTTTAGGCTAACATGTCGTGTTTTGTTTTTTTTTAACTTTCAATTTGGCTTCTCCTTGTGGACCCTTGGGTAAGTCACTTAAAATTTAGTGCCTCTACAGCTAGCCTGGGATTTCTGTATTTTATGGCCAGTAGCAGTCTGCAGCTATTTAAGAGGTCTTTCATGCAGTTTAAAAAAAAAAAAAAAACCACGACATGTTAGCCTAAAAATGGGCATATAAAACAAGTTTTGCTTATTTCATTGTTTTGTGACTGGTCAGCCACTTCAAAGCAGATTGGGGTGCATTTTCAAAGGCTATGCGAGTAACCTGAGAAAATCTGCCCCTGCGCGTGCCGAGCGCAAGCCCCGGGACGTGCATATGTCACGGGGCTTCGAAAAAGGGGCGGGAAGGGGGTGTGGCCGAGTGCTCCGGCAGCCATCACGCGCAAGTTACGCCTGCCAGAGACGTAACTTGGAGGGAACGGGGAAAGCCATCGGGCCTCCCCTAGGGCCCAAGTGTGAGAAAAGTAGTTAGAGACGTGCTCCGAGGGGGGGGGGGGTCTGTACTGGGACCTGTGCTATTTAGCATATTCATGAATGATCTGGAGAAAGGGACAATGAATGAGGCGATCGGATTTGCAGATGAGACAGAATTGTTTTTCAGCCACTAAAACAAGCAGTGGCTTGTGAGGACCTGCCAAAGGACCTTGAGAGACTAAGAGAATGGAAATCTGAATGGCAGTGCAGCATGAGAAAGGCAGGTATTTATATTAAATGTAACAAGATGATTGCCTAACTACAATCCCACAATAAATTTCTGCTACCCCGCGATGGCAGCAGATCAATCCACAGGAAGAGGCTGATCTTATTTTCAAATCAGTACTTCTGTTTATGTAAATAAATTAAGTGCGCCATTAGATATGTGCTGCAACAACAACTAACAATTTACTATATTATAATTTAGGAGTACTTAGTATCGCTCAAATACCTGGAGAAAATATGCAAGAGAGAGAGCGCTGTTTTCTTTATAATAATAAACCAATGTTTAGTCTTAACTTACTGACTGCAGAAATCTGTTTGTGTTTGTATGAGGATTGGAAGATCTTTCTGGTCCTTCTAGGCTAGTGGCTTTGATAAGCAGGAATTCTTCAGTGCTTTTGGTTCTGGGCCCTGGATCTTGTTCCAGTCTGAAATTCTTATTTTTGGCTTCCTTGTGGGTCCTGCTTGTTCTCACAGGACAAGCAGGATGGTAGTCCTCACAAATGGGTGACATCGAGGATGGAGCCCTGTACGGAAAACTTTTCTGTCAAAGTTTCAACAAGCTTTGACTGACACTGGCACACTGGGTGCACTGAGCATGCCCAGCCTGCAATTATCCCTGTGAGCCACAGGTGTCTCCCTCAGTCTTCTTTTTTCCGCTCTGCAGTCAGCATAGCGGTTGGAGCTCTGTGAGGATTTTTTTAACTAATTACCTCATGGAAACACTTAACTTTTCACTTCAAAAAACACTTTTCCCTGCACAGGTCTCCCTCCGCGTACGTTTTTACGACGCTCGGTGAGTACTAATTCTTATTTTTTCGGTCGGTTCCTGTCACTATCTTAAGGCTGTTAACTGACTGAAGCCTTCCCTTCCCCCATTTTTCAGTTAGCTTTAAACAGCTTGCGAGTATCTCTGTGACACTCTGCTTGCTTATGCTAGTGGGGTAGGGATTTTTTCCTTAACTTTAGGACCTCTGTAGCTTCAAGTCCTTCGTTCCCTGGTACCCTCACGCAGTCGATACCCTATCGCTACACCGGGACCCTCCTAAACCGCCCTGGGCTTTTATATGTCATCAGCGCCCCTCCCCCCACGGTGCCCTGATGCCTTTATCCATGTTTTTTGCTTTTCACTGCTACCAGGCTTTTTCCTCCTACGCACTGTTTTTTTCCTTGGGCTTCCTCGGTGCCGTCCCTACCCGGATGCATGCCATTGACGCACACGCTGTTAGTCACTGCCATGCATACTCGGGTCGCCGCCACCGCTGCCCGAGACACTTTTTAACGATCCCAGGGTCACTTCATCGATGCCACCCCCCCCCTTTTGGGGATGCCATCGATGCCCCATCCTCCCCACCGATGTCCAGCCCTTTCCATCGGGGGCATCGGTGCCACATCGATTCGGTGGGCATCGATGCCGGATGGTCCCCATCGGTGGACATCGGTGCCGGATGGCTTGTCCGATGGCATTGGTGCCGGATGGCTTGTCCGTCGATGGCATTGGTGCCGGGTCCTTTTGCATCGATGGACACCGATGCCCAGGTGTTTCATCCATGGGCATCTATGTTAGAATGCATCCATCGAGGGCAGTCGATGCCAGGCTGCTCCCATCGGTGAAATTCGATGCCCAGGTGGATCCCATCGGTGGATATCCATGCCGGCTCGATTCCGTGGATGGGCATTGATGCCAATGCCAGCCTTATGGCTGGCATCGATGCCCATGCCGATTCCAGGACTGGCGTTGATGCCGGGATGGAATTCATCGACTGGGAGATCCATGCCATCGATTCCATACGTGTCCATATCGATGCCACCGACACACGTGTCTGGGGCACCGATGCCATGTACACTTGGAAATCTGAGTCTGTCCAAATCGATACCGTCAACGTCTGTGGCCCTATAGTTGATGCCCGTGGCCATGCCACAAACGGCATAAATGCCCGCCTCCATGCATCGATGCCCTCGACACCTCCGTTTTCCTTCGGTGTCCTTGACGCCCTATTGATTCGACTTCGACTCAGTCGATGCCGGTATCTTTTTCAATAACGGCAATGTTTTTCGATTATTCGATTCCACATCGTTTCAAAGATACCTATGCCACTGCTGTCAGTGCCCGTCACTGTCATCATTCTCCTGGCCAGTCATCGACGATTTTTCATACCCATTTTGATGATATCCTCGAAGCCCCTTAGGTTGCCTTCAATATCGTCAATACCGACATAGCACCGCCACATAATACCCTCGCCTCCTCACATTGCTCCACGCTTTGGGTTCTTTTTTAAGCCCCGTATTAGCTTAAGACACTCCATTGTGTCAGGAGCAGAGCAGGCGTGCTGACAGTTCGTCATCGATCGCCTTCCAGGACGACGAGGGCTTCCATCTCGGCGCTGGGGAAAGACCGGGCCGGGCCGAGCACCGTGGCACCCATCATCGCCGACATCGTGATCGTCCGCCGCTGACGCCATCCAGCACATCGGTGCCATCCTTCTCCAGGCTGGACAACGCTCGGGCAGAGCGACATCACCACTGCCATCAGCACTGTTCCTACAGTTTTGGCAGTCCTTGGTGATCCAGAACTTCCGGATCCAGGTCCGACAGCTTCTGCATTGGCGTCACGACACATCGAGCCGCTGTGACGAGGGAGGGAACATGAGTTCCGTTAGGGCTCCTCTGTTCCTGGCGTGCCCCACCGTCAAGTGGTGTGGGACTATGGCCATCTGTTACACTTAGCAGTCTAAACGCCACTCACGCCTGGCCTGTCTCCTCTGTACCTGTGCCACCATACCGGGTTTCAGAGCGAGATGGACGTTTACGTCCCCGGCCTTACCCTCGAGGACTCCGGAGACCGTCGGGGTCAACAATCTTCACCGGCTCGTCTTGCGGCGATCCACGTCGGATGGTAAGTACCCGCTTCGGCGGCATTCCCATAGAGTTGTGTTCTCCCATTCGGACCGTGGTTCGAAAAGTTCTGGGTCATGTGCCTTTTAGAACTGTATTAGTGTCACATATCGCTATGTTAGCTATGTTAGCCACAATATCAGGAGAACCCCTCTATCTTCTTGGGATTGCAGCAGGGCTTCTTCTCTTGTCAGTAACAAGTCCCTGTGCCGACCAATGCTCTGACTCTTGGTTCCCTCCCAACCAAGGTCCAGCTGCATTGGCTGATCTGCTAAACATGAGATTCAGCAACCATTGCCCCATGTACAAGTCCACCTTGAGGCCTGGCCACAGGTCTCAGTGTCTCCTTGTACAGCATACAGAAATGCGGGTACCACTTACCGCTCACACACCTGCAGGAGCCTACATGATATCCTCCATTGGGACACCTCCTGGTCTCCCATCTGGTCAGATATCAGAGCGGCCACCCCACCTTGTACCAAAGTCCCGGTACACTCCCCCAGGCGCTACGAAGTGCAGAGGGGAGAAGGGAGGGGGGGTTGGGGAGTTTTAATTGCACTATTCTTTCTTTTAACAGAAAATAGTTACTCTCCGCACATCCTGGACCTAAGAAAATCCAACTTTCTTTAGACGTCACAGGTACAATGGTATCTTTGGTTACCATCATTCCATACTGCAGTAAGTACATTATTTTAATGTTTCTATGTGCTTTATGGTGAGTCAACATTACAACCCCAAGCTCTGCCGCTGGCACCAGCTTCGGTAAGTGAACTGTCTCTTGCATCACTGTTGGTGAATGCTGTTTTCTCTGCGGAGTGTAACATCATTCACGTTCCTTGCATAGACTACTGCTAACCACTTTCAGTACATGCAAGGAGCTCTCACTTTTTTCAGGACTCACTATACATTTACTAACTGGGATTACTGTCACTGCCATAAATCCCTTCTGTAACACTTCTGGACACCACAGTCTTAAGACCCTCTTGTCCAGCATGCGCACAGACATTCTGATACATTGTTATATGTCCCTGCGCATATTTTCCATAACCTCAACCTTTCAACTTTTCATGGTTGGGCTATGGGGTTTCTTCCCACTATGCATTTTTTCTCATAATTCAAAACTGCTATGGGTTATATTCAGTGACATTCTATACTCAATGGACCTAAGTGGTTTCATTGCTTTCATCCCTGATTCTTATCCCAGTTCGAACTAGGACCTAGTCTCCTTCGACTCATGCTCGCAATTCCTTAGGGTTATAAAGTTTCTCCTGAAAGCTGTCAACCCATTATGCATCTATTGCACTCCAGCATAGTTTCTCATAAACTTCCTGGACGTTGCACCCATGAGTTATGCCCTTATGCCTTCCAATACTGCTTTTGCAACAATTCTTTGTGCATACAGACAGACAGCATAGGGACAATGTGCTTTCCAACTCATAAGCACGCACAACCTCTTAGCTGCTCTGCTAGACAGCTGCGCAGCTCTACCCTTGGCCCTTGTTCACTTCATGCGTCTTTGGGCCACATATCTAAGAGATTTAATGAACGCTCTATCTGACCTTCTCCACGTAGGTTCTATCCTCTCGAATGGTCTCAATTACATGTGTACAGGGCAAATCTTTTAACGCTGAGTTTAACTAAACTTTCCTCGGCGTCTGCATCATTCCATACGATGCACAGGTTCTGCTCCCTGCACATGTTTCCTATGCGTTCCCTTAGATGCCTTTTCTTCCATCAAAGGCCTCTTCAATATATCTCTTCTGCTGCCTCTCGTAGCCAGCATTCTTCTAATGTTGAACTGGGATGGGGTTCAGTATTCTTTTCCCCACTCCCTGACTGAGATCAGTATGCTTCCCATACTTCTCAATCCATCATATCAGTAACCTTTTATTCCCTCACCAGTCAGTCCCAAATCATAGACTTACTGATGTTCTTAGGTTCTGGTAGCGTCACAAAACCTTCTAAACATAAATCTTGCCGTTTAATATGGCAGGCTTTACCTCCTGACGCTAAAAAAAAAAAAAAAAAAAAAAAGAGGTATTACCCCTTTTACTTTTCCACCATTTTTTCTTACTCCCTCGGATTCTGTTCTCCAGACATCCTCCACATAGATACACCTTTCTCTTAGGAGGTGTATCGTTTTGGGAGTTGGGTTCCCGTTTTCGGTAATCCTCTCTGAGTCGGCTTACCATGGATTATCCACTGATCAAGCCGCCTCTATTTCTCTAATCACGGAATGAACATATATATTCTCCTTATAAGTCTCATACATTCTACGTTTGAGCCTTTCCATTCCTCTCTTCCACAGTTTGGCAAGGGAACTTCTTTCCCTCTTAATGTCATTCCTGCCAGCAGGGTCCGTGAGTTATGCACTCTTTCCATACTCACCTGACTCCGTTCCTCTGCCACTGAGTAGTTCTACGCATTCAACTTTCTATCCTTTTCAGGTAGATGTATCTCCTTTCCTCAGGAAATACTCTATTAATTTTTCCTAACCTCTCTCTCTCGCCCTAGGGAGAGACTGGGTTTTCCACATTCCTGGACAGTAATGCTGCGCTTACATTCTATCTACATTGCACTGCATTCCATGTGAATTCCACTTGACTCTTTCCTTCATGCAAGGGTCAAGCTGCTACTTCCAGTGGCCACACAGACCTAATCCTTCTGATTAAGTGGTCTATATTTCCTTTCCTACCAACAAGCAGACATTTCACTACAACACTGTGGGTATCCACATACTGTTGTGTCCGTCTTAGCCTTAACAGCTTCCCTTTGGTTACTGCTGCTTGTACTTTTTTATCAGGTTGCAGCCTGGAGTCCTCTCCATACCTTCGCAGCCTATTATTGCTTACATTTGACTAGCCGGCATGCTCCATGTTTGGCCAGTCCGCCTACTCTTACTTTTTTCAATTCACTACCCAACATCCTTCCACGAACCCATTATGGTGTTGCGGATGCCCTCCGTTCCCATTTCCACCTCAGTTGTTACGCCTTTGCGCATCTGCGGTGTATCTGGTGCATTCCCGGGCATCCTCAGCTCGGTACTCACCCATTTGTGAGGACTACCATCCTGCTTGTCCTGTGAGAAAGCAAATGTTGCTTACCTGATGTAACAGGTGTTCTCACAGGACAGCAGGATGTTAGTCCTCACGAAACCCGCCCGCCACCCCGCGGAGTTGGGTCTGTATACTTTTATTTTAGTTTCGCTTGCGCTTTTTAGCTATAAGACGAGACTGAGGGAGACACCTGTGGCTCACAGGGATAATTGCAGGCTGGGCATGCTCAGTGCACCCAGTGTGCCAGTGTCAGTCAAAGCTTGTTGAAACTTTGACAGAAAAGTTTTCCGTACAGGGCTCCATCCTCGATGTCACCCATTTGTGAGGACTAACATCCTGCTGTCCTGTGAGAACACCTGTTACATCAGGTAAGCAACATTTGCTATCTGCTGCTTATGGTGGCTTGGGTTTGTCTTCTGTGTCCATTTGTTCTGTGTGGTCCATGCAGCTTTCTTGGTCGTATTTTTGGGGTGTGTTTCAGGTCTCAGTGTCTTTTCTGTTTTTATAGTTTTCTGCAGGAATATAGGTCACATGTTGTGTAGTGTACTTCTTGAGATGATTGATTCGGGCTTCAGATGAATATTTATTCAATTCAATCAACCCAATAGCTTTGTTCAACTTTGCCAAAAAGCTAAGAAATCATCTCCTCAATCCTGCCATGTTGGATACTTCCTCAATGCCTGGATGCGATGAGTTTTGCCGTTTCTGACCAAGATCTCAAAAATTGTAGCATCTTTTGCATCAGTTCCTAATTGGTTCGAGGATCCACTCAACTCTCAACTAAATTGTTGGGAGTCTCTTGATTTTGTCTCTACCACAGAAGTGAACCAAGCAATCTACAATATTAATCCCTCCTATTGCCCTTTAAACACTTGCGCAGTTCCTGTTTTAATACCTTGCAAAGATAGCATTGTTCCATCACTGACAAACATTATCAACCTTTCTTCGAAAGAGGGTGTTGTTCCATGCTCCCGCAAAAGAACTGTTCTTAGAACTCTACTGAAGAAAGACAGACTTAATCTACTTGACATGGCTAATTATAGGCCTATTTTCTCCCTGTCTTTCATGTCCAAACTCCTTGAATTTATGGTCTTGTGTTATCAGATTTTGTCAACAATCATCAGATCCTAGATTCCTGCCAATCTGACTTTCGAAAATCTTTGAATACCGAGCACCTTTTAATTTCTTTAATCAACACTTTTAAAAGAGGACTTGATGCCGGGAATAGCTATGTTCTAGTGCTGCTTGATGTGTCACCAGCCTTTGATGCACTGGATCATAATATTCTGTTATTCCATTCATGTGAGTGCGGTGTTTCTGGGCTCGTTCTCTCATGGTTTCACGCCCACTTGTTAAATAGGATCTGCCAAGTAAGGATTGGGCGGTGACACTCTCCTTGCTTTTCCACAGGGCTCAGAACTTTGCAATTTATTCAACATTTACTTGCACCAATTAGTAGAATTTTAGCCAGCCTTTGTGATGGCTATTAAATCTATGCAAACAATTTGCAATTCATCCACATCAGTCCAAATTTATATTTGCATATCAAACAATGGTTACATCATAACAAATTGACGCTGAACATTTCTAAATCAGGCTATGTAAATAAGCCTTTTCCTTCCACACTAACCATCTAGAATGTCACTTTCCCAATCTTTCCTCAGGTAAAGAGCCTTGGCATATGGATCGACTCACGTCTGTCCTTCCGGTATCAGATAAGTTCAGTTACTAGAGTGGGATTTTTTTAAACTACGTATTCTTCGTGGTCTAAAACCACTGCTTGAACCATGTGATTTTAGGACCATTGTCCAGGCCTCTGTGTTACCTCTTGGATTACAGCAATTCAGTTAATGTGCCGGAAACAAGTTGAGAGCAATGCAGATTCTACAAAACGCAACTGCTTGACTAATATCAGGAAAGAACAGGCATGAACATATCATTCCAGTCCTCCCAGAATTACATTGGCTGATTCTTCATTTTTGTGTGATATTCAAAATTGCCACTACAGTTCAAATTCTTGAGATTGGACTCATTGCTTTAGGCCAATGCATTGCTGAGGGTTTATAACTGAACGAGATCACTTAGGTCCTTTCAGAGAGGCCTCCTAGATGTCCTGTCTGTTAGGCATGCCCGGCTGTCCGAAACTAGAGAGACTGTTTTCTCAGTGGCAGCCCCTAATATTTGGAATTCACTTCCTGAGGCGTTGCACTTGGAGTCAAAGACTTTCAAGTCAATATTTAAAATATATGCTGATGACACAAGAAAATGACAGGCACAGAATAATGACATTGATTACCTTGGGTAAAATATAGAGGCTGATTTGTTCTACATGTAAGACCCCAGTCTGCAAGAACATAAGAAGTTGCCATATTGGGTCAGACCAAGGGTTCATCAAGCCCAATATTCTGTTTCCAACAGTGGCCAATGTGGGTTACACGTACCTGGCAATTACCCAAAGCATTAAGTAGATCCCATACTACTAGTGCCAGTAATAGCAGTGGCTATTCCCTAAGTCAACTTGATTAATATCAGTTAATGGACTTCTCCAAACCTTTTTTTAAACCCAGCTACACTAACTGCACTAACCACATCCTCTGGCAACAAATTCCATAGCTTAATTGTGGACTGAGTGAAAAAGAATTTTCTCCGATTAATTTTAAGTGTGCTACTTGCCTAATGTCATGGAGTACCCCTGAATCCTTCTATTATTCAAAAAAGTAAACAGATTCAAATTTATCCATTCTAAACCTCTCATGATCTTAAAGACCTCTATCATATCCCCGCTCAGTCGTCTCCTCTCCAAGCTGAACAGCCCTAACCTCTTTAGTGCTTCCTCATAGGGGAGCTGTTCCATCCCCTTTATCATTTTGGTCGCCCTTCTCTGTACCTTCTCCATCGCAACTATATCTTTTTTGAGATGCAACCACCAAAATTATACACAGTACTGAAGGTGCAGTCTCCCCATAGAGCGATACCAAGGCATTATGACATTTTCCGTTTTATTCACCGGTCTCTTTCTAATAATTCCCAACGTTCTGTTTGCTTTTTTGACTGCCGCAGCACACTGAGCTGACGATTTCAATTTGTTATCCACTATGACACCTAGATCTCTTTCTTGGGTGGTAGCTCCTAATATGGAACCAAACATTGTGTAACTATAGCATGGGTTATTTTTCCCTATATGCATCACCTTGCACTTATCCACATTAAATTTCATCTGCCATTTGGATGCCCAATCTTCCAGTCTCACAAAGTCATCCTGCAATTTATCACAAACTGCTTGTGATTTAACTATGCTGAATAATTTTGTATCTTCTGCAAATCTGACTAACTCATCACATTCTTTCCCAGATCATGTATAAATATATTGAAAAGCACCGGTCCAAATACAGATCCCTGAGGCACTCCACTCTTTTTTTTCCCACTGTGAAAATTGACCATTTAATCCTACTTTCTGTTTCCTGTCTTTTAATCATCTTGTAATCCACAAAAGGACATTGCCTGCTATCCCATGATTTTTTAGTTTTCTTAGAAGCCTCTCATGAGGGACTTTGTTAAACACCCTCTGAAAATCCAAATACACTACATCTACCAGTTCACTTTTATCTACATATTTATTAACCCCTTCAAAAAAATGAAGCACATTTATGAGGCAAGACTTCTCTTTAGATAAATCCGTGCTGACTTATTAAACCATGTCTTCTTTATATGCTCTATGATTTTGATCTTTAGAATAGTTTCCACTATTTTTCCTGGCACTGAAGTCAGGCTCACTGGTCTATAGTTTCCCAGATCACCCCTGGAGCCCTTTTTAAATATTGGAGTTACATTGGCCACCCTCCATTCTTCAGATACAATGGATGATTTTAATGATTACACATTTTAACTAATAGATCAGAAATTTCATTTTTGAGTTCCTTCAGTACCCTAGGATGCACACCATCCAGTCCAGGTGATTTGCTACTCTTTAGTTTGTCAATCTGGCCTACTGTATCTTCCAGGTTCACAGTGATTTCGTTCAGTTCGTCTGACTCATCACCCCTGAAAACCATCTCCTTAAATGGTATCTACCCAACATCCTCATTAGTAAACACAGAAGCAAAGAATTCATTTAGTCTTTCTGCAATGGCCTTATCTTCCCTAAGAGCCCCTTTAACCCCTCCGTCATCTAACAGTCCAACTGCCTTCCTTGCAGGTTTCCTGCTTTGGATATATTTTAAAAAGTTTTTATTATGAGTATTTGCTTCTGTGGCCAACTTCATTTCAAATTCTCTCTTAGCCTGTCTTATCAAATGTTTTACACTTAACTTGACAATGCTTATGCTTTTATTTTATTTTTTATTTAAAGCTTTTTATATACCGGCATTCGTAGGACACATGTCGGTTTACAGGTAACGGTGAAAGAAAATTACAATGAATGATGATAGCAGGATAGGTAGATAACAAATGAAAGTACATTTTTATAGAAGGTCAACAAGCAAAATAAAATTGTTGAACTAAATGGATTTTTAGGATATCCCTATTAAAATTAAACATGAACTTATAATAAATATTAGGTAGGTATGAATTTATATATGCTTTATCTTATTTTCTTCAGATGGATCCTTCTTCCAGTTTTTGAAGAATGTTTTTTTGGCTAAAAATAGATTCATCTCACCTTTTAGTCATGCCAGTAATCATTTTGCCTTCCTTCCACCTTACTGTGTGGAATACATCTGGACTGCGTGTCTAGGATTGTATTTTTAAACAATGCCTATGCCTTTTGCACACTTTTAGCCTTTGCAGCTGCTCCTTTCAGTTTAACTATTTTCCTCATTTTATCAGTTTCCCTTTTGAAAATTTAGTGTTAGAGCTGTCGCTTTACATATTGTTCCCCCTTTCCAGTCATTAGTTCAAATTTGATCATGTTATGATCACTGTTGCCAAGTGGCCCCACCACCGTTACCTCTCTCACCAAATCCTGTGTTCTACTGAGAACTACATCTAAAATAGCTCCCTCTCTCGTCAGTTCCTGAACCAATTGCTCCATGAAGCAGTTGTTTATTCCATCCAGAAACTTTACATCTCTAGCATGTCCTGATGTTACATTTACCTACTCAGTATTGGGGTAATTGAAATCTCCCATTATTACTGCACTGCCAAATTGGTTAGAGTCCCTGATTTCTCTTAGCATTTCATCATGCATCTCATCATTTTGTCCAGGTGGACGGTAGTATACTCCTACCATTATATTCTTACCCAACACACATGAGATTTCTACCCATATAGATTCTACTGTGCATTTAGTCTCATATGTAATCTTTATCCTGTTGGACTCTATGCCTTCCCGGACATAAAGCACCACACCCCCACCAAGTTGATCCTCCCTATCATTGAGATATAATTTGTACCCTGATATAGCACTGTCCCATTGGTTATCCTCCTTCCACCAGGTCTCTGAGATGCCAATTATGTCAATCTCATCATTCACTGCTATACACTCTAACTCTCGCATCTTACTTTTTAGACTTCGGGCATTGGCATACAGATATTTCAAAGTGTGATTTTGGTTTGCATTAACAACCTGCTTTTCAGTTGATAGGGATAATTTGGAACCCTTTAGCTCAGGTAAAAATAAATAATCTAAAAATTATCAGATTGCCAGAATCGGTGCAGGAGGGAGAGCTAGTCACTTTTGTGGAGACATGGCTCCCTGACCAGTTAGGCCTGGTGCTGCAGGATGACAAGCTGCGCTGCGAGAGGGTTCACCTGGTGGGCCCACCACGCAAGGCACCTAACAAACCTAGGACAGTCATGGTGCACATTGTCAATTGGACACACAAAACCCAGCTACTCCATGCCTTCTGCCAACGACCCTCAGTGGAATACCAAGGACACAAGATTTATTTATTTTAAGGTTTTTATATACCAATTGCCATTTGCACATCGTATCGGTTTACAAGGAAAAATGTGCAATTAGAATGGAGCATAACAGATACAATCATCATATCAATTTACAAATAACATAGCGATTAAAGTATGAGGCGTAACAGTTACATGGAGCAAATTGACATCATATAAGTATAGTATAAGTAAGAAGTATTTAAGTCAATCAGCTTAAGAACTATGTACAACTCTATGGTTTACCAAGAACATGGAGGAGAGATGTGTGTGTATACGATTCCTTGGTAGGCTGATCTGGTGGGTCTGTCAGATTTATGAAAGCGGATAGAGTCATGTAGCTATTGTATATTTTCATTGAACAGTCTTGTGTATGAGAGTTAGGCTTTTGTATTGAATTCGAGGTGACAGGGAGCTAGTGGAGATCTCTCAGAATGGGAGTAATATGGTCTTTGTGAGTATTGGTGAGAATTCTAGCTGTGGCATTCTGAAGCAGTTGGAGGGGTTTGATGGATGAGGTGGGGAAACCAAGGAGGGAGTTACAATAGTCAAATTTGGAGAATATGATGGTTTGAAGAACAGGTCGAAAATCAGAAAGGTGAAGGAGCAGTCTCATTTTCTTTAGTACCTGAAGTTTGAAATAGCAGTCTTTTAAGATGGTTTTAAGCTCAATTATTTGTCAATCGTAGCGCCTAGGTTGCGTGCGTTTAGGGAGGGAGTAAGTGTGGTTGTTCAGGGAAATGACGAGGAGTTCTGTTTTGCCAGGGTTAAGCACCAGGTTCATGTTGGTGAGGAGATGGTAGATGGAGGTGAGACAAGTGTCCCAAGTCTTTAGGGCTGTATGTACAGAGTCAGAAAAAGGGATGAGAATTTGGACATCATCCGCGTAGATGTAGATATTGCTCTTCAACGATTTCTCAGCAGCTACAGCAGCGCAGAGGAAGATGATGTCTCTGGCCTGCTCTGATTTACATAAACGGGGAATCCGCTTTGCCCTCCTGTATCCAACAAAGTTGAGGGTGTACCATGATAAGTGTGTTTTTCTTCTCATCAAAAGAGGAAGCTTCATCCTTTTTAGTAACACTGGACAATACCGGAGCGGTCTGAATTACTCTAATTTGCCTATCTCTAGATGGCTAGCGGCACTTGCAGTTAAAATGAGCATGGGATGGTGGTAGGTGATCAGCTACTGGGAGAGGATGGAGGACCACCACTCTACACTTTATCTGATAGTGCAAGTGCCGGAGTTGCAACAGTTGATATCTAAAGTTATCTGTTTTTGTTTTCCACTGTGTCAGGCCTGGCTGTTCTCACTGGACATCAGAGCTATAGCGCTAGGCCTGGCAAATTTAAGTAACTTGTTGTTATACGCGTTATACGGTCTTTTCTATGTGCTGGTTGACTTAGTAGGGGGTTACCTCTGAGTCTGGATGGGTATGTTTCCCAGGTGGGAGGGACCCTCTGCCTCTTGGAGTATATGCATAGTGTGCATGAGGATGTGGTGTGAATGGTGGGGGAAAGGGGGAGATGGGGGAAGGTAGAGACCAGGGAATAATTATACTGTTTTCGATCTTGCTGGGTCCGGGGGCTCAGGCTGGGAAGCCCCGGGACTGTTTCGCAGCGTGTTTAGAGCTTGGGGCCTGGGCCTCACCATTTCCACACTGCTTTGCAATGCCCATGGCAACGGTTAAAAATTACGTCTCTCAATGTGGACGGAATACACTCCCCAATAAAGAGGAAAAAACTGCTTTCTATGTTTCGGCGCCTGCATTCACAGGTAGTGTTTCTCCGGGAAACACATCTCACCAATATGCGGAACATGGAAAGTTAAAAAGGAACGGGTGGGACAACGTGTATATATTCCTCTTTCATCTCGCAAGCGGGGTGTCGCCATTCTCATTCACAAACAATTGCCTTTTCAGCTCACCCGGGTGTACCACGATAAAGAGGGAAGGATATGTGGTAGCGGCCGGGGTCCTTCATCAGCAGTGGTTGATGTTTTGTGATGTTTTTTACTGGATTGGTGGATCTGCTAACGAGCCTCTCGGAGCATATTTTGGTAGTGGGGGGGGGGGGGGGGGGGATTTTAATACGGTTTTCAATAAACATCTAGATTGCCAGCCGCCCAAACCTATTGCCACCAATGACCTCTATCTGGGAGTCAATTTCCTATGTCAAGAACTACAAATGAGCAGGATTTTACCTTTTTTTCAAATCCTCACCGGTCATATTCCCGATTGGATTATTTTCTAGTTTCCAATGCCATGTTTTCTGGGGTAGTGGTCATTTCGCTCTCCGACCATGTTCCAGTTACACTAACTCTGAAGTGGGGGTGAGGACCCCGGGGGCCTTTTTCTTGGCACCTGCGACCCGATTTGCTCTTAGATAAGGCATTTCACACATACTTAGAAACCCAGTGGAAGGAATATATGGAGCTAAGTTCCACCCCTGAGGTCTCCCCGGTTACGTTGTGGGAAGCCGGAAAGGCAGTGATGCGCGGCCATATTATAGCTTATGTTGCTAAGGTAAATAGACAACGCAATGCGGAGATTTTGCGCCTTACAGGAGTGCTCAAAACTTCGCAGCAACATCATATGGCTAAAATGACAACCGCTGCCAAAGGTCAGGTGGACCAAGCGCGAGAAACCCTAAACTCTTTTACATCAAAGAGCCTCTAAATCGTTAAAGTATTACCAATACCAATTATGCAAGTATGGTAACAGGGCAAGCAGACTGCTTAGCCAACTTAGTAAGGCCTAGAAACCAAAAGTCGGTCATTGCCGGCATTTGAGGACGGGATGGAGGTTCTTAGACTACTATAAAGAGTAATCTACCGCCACAGATCACTGTTTTCAGGGTCTCGCTTGGCCGCGCCTGTCTGCGGACCAGCTGGCAGAGTTGAACAAACCTGTAAGCGATCAGGACATATACGCTGTGATTCAGGGATTAAAGGTGGGGAAGGCGGCGGGACAAGATGGGTCGGAATTTTATAAAATTCTGAAATTTCATCTCCTGTCCCCGTTGTCCCATTTTTATAATGAGCTGCTTATTACTAAAGAGCTCTCTGCAGCAGTTAATCGATCGGTCATTGTGGTCCTGCCAAAAAAAGATAAGGACCCCCTGGAAGTTGGCTCGTATCGGTATATATCACTGATTAATGTAGATATTAAAATTTTAGCAGTAGTAAGAACATAAGAAATTGCCATGCTGGGTCAGACTAAGGGTCCATCAAGCCCAGCATCCTGTTTCCAACAGAGGCCAAACCAGGCCACAAGAACCTGGCAATTACCCAAACACCAAGAAGAATCCATGCTACTGATGCAATTAATAGCAGTGGCTATTCCCCAAGTAAACTTGATTAACTGCCCTTAATGGACTTCTCCAAGAATCCATCCAAACCTTTTTTGAACCCAGCTACACTAACTGCACTAACCACATCCTCTGGCAACAAATTCCAGAGTTTAATTGTGCGTTGAGTGAAAAAGAATTTTCTCCGATTAGTCTTAAATGTGCTACTTGCTAACTTCATGGAATGCCCCCTAGTCCTTCTATTATTCGAAAGTGTAAATAACCGATTCATATCTACTCGTTCAAGACCTCTCATGATCTTAAAGACCTCTATCATATCCCCCCTCAGCCGTCTCTTCTCCAAGCAGAACAGCCCTAACCTCTTCAGCCTTTCCTCATAGGGGAGCTGTTCCATCCACTTTATCATTTTGGTTGCCCTTCTCCATCGCAACTATATCATTTTTTACATGCGGCACCCAGAATTGTACACAGAATTCAAGGTGTGGTCTCACCATGGAGCGATAGAGGCATTGTGACATTTTCTGTTTAAATAAAACAACTAGTCGGAGAAAGTTCTTTTTCACCCAACGCACAATTAAACTCTGGAATTTGTTGCCAGAGGATTTATTTATTTAAGTTCTTTTAATATACCGATGCTCAAGACCAGGTCTTATCGTACCGGTTTACAGTGTAACTGGGGGAAATCAACTATATAGAAGGTAAAGTTACATTAAACAGGGAGCAAGAACATGGGAGCTGGAAGACAGAAAAGATATATAAACGAATACAACTGGAGAGTATTAAAAACAGTTAACTAAAACAAGAGAGTAGCGAGTCATATAAAGGCAGCTGAGATCGGCTGTAGATATATCATATGTGGTTAGTGCAGTTAGTGTAGCTGGGCTTAAAAAAGGATTGGATAGGATCTTGGAGGAGAAGTCCATTACCTGCTATTAATTAAGTTGACTTGGATAATAACCACCGCTATTACTAGCAATGGTTACATGGAATAGACTTAGTGTTTGGGTAATTGCCAGGTTCTTATGTCCTGGATTGGCCACTGTTGGAGACAGGATGCTGGGCTTGATGGATCCTTGGTCTGACCCAGTATGGCATGGTACCTGAACACTCCCTCATAGATGGGTTTTTTCCTACCCATTCCAGGATGTAGAGTTGGGTGATCATGGGCTCTGTTACTTTATTTAGCTGAAAACTGCAGTCATTTGCCATTGCCTGCTGCAGCCCACAGCCCAGTGGTCTCCCATTCAGGCACTGGTCAGGCCTGACCCTCCTTAGCTCACCAGGTTTGAGCCACGTGCTGAGGATGAGCCCCTTCTTGGCTGATTGAGAACTTGTACAACACGGGGCAGTGTTAGTGCCCCCCTGCCCCATCCCAAAGAACACACAAAATCATATGGGCTTTGGCCAAAACCAGGGAGAATTAAAACTCTTGTAAAAAAAAGCAAAATAAAGAAAAAAAAATCATCATACATGCTTCAAAGTAGTAAATGTTTTGAGCTGTGTATTATGTTGATGTTTTATAATTCTCCCATGAGACAAAACAAGAAATGTGCTAGATTTATTTTTATTGCGCAACTGTAATTTAAAATGAACCCTTACTCTGGCACAGCACCACACAAACGCCTATAGCCAGCCTCTATTTGGAGATGGAGCTGCGGTCGAATAAAACACAGGAGGCTTGCCGTGAATGACAAAGCCCCACCGTGTACCTATCCATAGTTCGGGGGGTGAGGTGCCAAGCCGCAAAATGCACAAATTGTGACTGTCTCCATGTGAGTCAATGGTGGCATGGGACAGTGCTGTAATCCACAGTACGTGCGCATCACCTAAAGATGGCAGGAGAGAACCGTGGCACACATCCCCTTACATAGCACATTACACACATACGAACAGCCATGTCCAGAAAGGAATGCCATCTAAGAATGGAAGCAGAGCTAGGCTTTCTTTGAAGCGAAGTGTATAATTTCTGATGCATCATTTAAATCATGGGATTTATTGCCCTCCCTCGGCAATGTTTGCAAAGCTGCATTCGTTATTGTACTGCAGAAACGTTCTGTCATGCTGACTGCAAAGTACAGAAGCGAGCAATGTCCCTGCCTCTGCAGCTGTGGCAGGAAGCAGTACTGCATAGGGATCTCAGTATGTAAGGCCCTAAACACTTTTTTTTTTTTTTTTTTTAATCAATTGACAATGGCGAATGGTGTGTGCGCATAGAGATATAATGGTTGTCAGGACCCATCCATAAGTGTTTAAATCATTCCCAGGTATATTAAAGGCCTAATTCACGGGTCAGCATAGAGGTGTCATGTGGATGACCCAGATTTGATTGCTCTCCGGAGTAGTCAAACCTGGGGATGCTGCAGAGGCAGAGCTCACAGCCTTTTGTAGGGGAAGGGTGAGAGGAAGGGAAAAGGAAGGCTCAGTCATTGCGCAGCAGCGCCCCCTGCAGGCTGATTCTGATTGAGCTGCAAGCTCAAAAGAATCAGGAGGAAACTGCTGGGCTGAAAAGAAGAAAAAAAAAAAGAATGAACAATCCTATTTCTTTTATTGCTGCATTTGCTTAATGCCTCCTGGTTTATGTGCACAAAGTATGTTTTCTACACATAAAATCCCAACTCCAGGTCCGGGCACTGGAATATTAGAAACCCATGCACAACACACATTTTGCACAAACCAAACAGGCAGAAGCAGCAGAATTGCATGCAGCACTCCGAAAACCTTAATCCTCCACTTTGTCTAAACTCTAGTTTATTTTCTACTGTATTCAATTTACCTACCTAGTCTAATCACACAACTTCAACAGGTCCGGAGTCTCTGCTATCAAGCCAATTAGTTACAAACAAAAGCAGCGCAGTTTACACAGAGCTCAGTGACCTGTAAAACATTCAACAGTAAGTGTGAGCTGATGGAAGGCTCTTTAGTAAAGAGTACTGGATAAAAATAAACAGCCATGCCTGAAAGAGGAGAAGTTCCTGTATCAGCTCAGTAACCATTGAACTGGATTTTCAGTCAGCAAACTCCATGGGACACGAGAACTGCAGTGATTGCGAGCACACCTGACAGACAGACGTTCATGAGCCTTCAACGCTATGGGAACGTAAGGATCCAATTCTGCAGGATACTGACGGATTTTTGGATTTGTTTAAATCCGTTTTTGATGATCCTGCTCGAGTGACTGTTGCTGGTTCTGCTCTGGTGGACCTGAAGCAAGGCAACAGACCACTGGCTGATTTTGCAATAGAGTTCAAGACTCTTGCTACCGAATTATGCTGGGATTCTAAATGTCTGAAAACCCTCTTCTTCAGAGGACTGGATACTCGCTTGAAAGACGAGCTGGCCGCTTGTGAGACACCTGACTCGCTGGATGAACTAGTGGCTTTGGCTACTAGAATTGACCACCGGCTTCGTGATAAGGTGAAAGAACTCAAGCAAATTGACAAACTAAAGATTGGAAATCACATGGACCAGATGGTATACATCCCAGAGCGCTGAAAGAACTGAGAAATTAAATTGCGGACCTCCTGTTGGAATTTTGGAAACTATCAATAGCATCATCTATGGTACCTGAAGACTGGAAGGTTGCCAATGTAACACCAATTTTTAAAAAAGGGATCAAGGGGTGATCCAGGAAATTACAGACCAGTGAGACTGATGTCTGTACCAGGCAAAATGGTAGAAACTATCATAAAGAACAAAATTGTTTAATGGGACAAAGCCAACATGGATTTAGCCAAGGGAAGTCTTGCCTCACAAATTTGCTATATTTTTTTAAAGGCATAAACAAACAAGTGGCTAAAGGTGAGCCAGTTGATATAGTGTATCTGGATTTCCAGAAAACATTTGACAAATGAGAGACTTCTTGGGAAATTAGAAAGTTATGGGATAGGTGGCAGTGTCCTGTTGTAGATTGTCAACTGGTTATAAGATAGAAAATAGAGCGTAGGGCTAAATGGTAATTTTCCCAGTGGAAAAAGGTGAATAGTGGAGTGCCCCATGCGTTTTAATATATTTATAAGTGACCTGGAAATGGGAACAGTGAGGTGATCAAATTTGCCAATGACACAAAATTATTCAAAGTTATCAAATCACAAAACAATTGTGAAAAATTGCAGGAGGACATTGCAAAACTGGGAGACTGGACATGCAAATGGAATAAATTTAATTAGACAAGTGCAGGGAAGATTAACACAAATTGTAGCTAGAAAATGCAAGGTTCCACATTAGGAGTCACCACCCAGGAAAAGGATCTAGGTGTCATCGCTGAAAATGTGTTGAAATCTTCTGCTCAATGTGCAGCAGCAGCAGCCAAAAAAGTGAATAGAATGCTGGGGATTATTAGGAAAGGAAGGAGAATAAAACAGAGAATGTCCTAATGCCTCTGTATCACTCCATGGTGCATCCTCATCTTGTGTTCATATATCATACACAAACAGAATGCTGGGGATTATTGGGAAAGGAATGGAGAATAAAACAGAGAATATCATACTGCCTCTGTATCACTCCATGGTGCATCCTCATCTTGTGTTCATATATCATACACAAACAGAATGCTGGGGATTATTAGGAAAGGAATGGAGAATAAAACAGAGAATATCATAATGCCTCTGTATCACTCCATGGTGCACCCTCATCTTGTGTTCATATATCATACACAAACAGAATGCTGGGGATTATTGGGAAAGGAATGGAGAATAAAACAGAGAATATCATACTGCCTCTGTATCACTCCATGGTGCATCCTCATCTTGTGTTCATATATCATACACAAACAGAATGCTGGGGATTATTAGGAAAGGAATGGAGAATAAAACAGAGATCATCACACTGCCTCTGTATCACTCCATGGTGCATCCTCATCTTGTGTTCATATATCATACACAAATAGAATGCTGGGGATTATTAGGAAAGGAATGGAGAATAAAACAGAGAATATCATAATGCCTCTATATCACGCCATGTGCGACCTCATCTTGAGAATTGTGTGCAGAACTCTTCAGCTTGAAGAAGAGACGGCTGAGGGGAGATATGATAGAGGTCTATAAAGTAATGAGTGGAATGGAACAAGTAAATATTAATCAGTTGCTTACTCTTTCGAAAAGTACAAAGTGAGGGGACACACAATGAAGTTACTGGGAAATACATTTAAAACAAATAGGAGAAAATATTGTATTACTCGAGGCATAATTAAGCTCTGGAATTCGTTGCCAGAGGATGTGGTGAAAGCTATTAGTGTAGCTGGGTTTAAAAAAAAGGTTTGGCCAAGTTCCTGGAGGAAAAATCCATTAATCATTATTAAGGGAGAATTGCAGAAATCCACTGCTTATTCTTGGGATAAGCAGCTTGGGATCCTGCCAGGTACTTGTGACCTGCATTGGCCACTGTTGGAAACAGGATACTGGGCTTGATGGACCTTTGATTTGACTCAGTATTGCAAACCTTATGTTCTTAAATGGAAACTACCATAAACTACAAAACATAAAAATAGCATATGGGGTCCCTCATATTTTGAGAAATGTCTAATACAGGAGTCATAAATATTTTTTTGAGAAACTTCCCCAAAACACATAGCATCTTAAGATGTCCCCTAGTGATGAAAAGGCAGTCTCTGGGGAGAGAAGACATGAAATCCCATTTTCAAGCTGTTACAAATTTGATGCTGCCTCTACCCACCTGGAACACAGATCACTGTACTATGACACTACCACAAGCATTTTGAGAACTCAAGGGCTGGTTGTTGGTGAGGTATTACCTCCAGCCTGAACAGGCCCAGCGCCACTGGGCGTGCAAACCGAGGAATTGCACAGGGTGGCACACCTGATGGGGTGACGTTGGGAGCAGGGAGAAGCCTGTGCTGCCGCCAGTGGACCCGATCCCACTGGCAGCAGAAGAGGCCACAGCAGAGGAAACCCATCCTTCAGCTCCTCCTCCGGTGCTGGCCCCGCGATATTGAACACTCACGGTGCTACAACTTCCTGTCTTCTCGCGAGATGAGAATTCAGGAAATGCTAGCACCGGGAGTGTTGAATTAAGTGGAAGGAAGGAGCGTGTGAGACTGCTGGGGATGAGGTGGGGAAGGGGGTGTGTGAGTCTGCTGAGGATGAGGTTTGGGGGAAGGGAGCCTGGTTTTTCTGATTGGATCTGGTGGGCTAGGAGTCATTCTGAGCTGTTTAGCTCCCTTTATACGTGTGGTGTCATCCCTTAAATATTTGGGTATTTATGTTTCTGGCAATCTGGGTGACCTTTACAGACTGAATTATGCTTCGGTGGTTACTAAAATAATGAATTCTCGTATCTCTTCCAACCTGTTCCTTGTTTTCTCCTCACCTCTCTCAATAGACTTCTTATGGGAGGGGAAGGTTGCCAGGATTAGTTTTCCTACCTTGTGCAGACGTAAGGAGCGGGGCGGGATGGCGCTTCCGGATCTGCTGGCCTATGTCTGGCATATGTACGTGGATATACAGGGGCCACACTGCGCCATGGCTTGCCTCCAGAGAGTTCAAAAAATGAATGTGCACTACCTCTGATATATACATATACTACTCAATCAACTCGGCACAATGTCATGCCCACATTTTTTTTATTCAAATAATTTGACATATTACATCACCACTACTATGCGACCACAAGGCCTACTTGTATCTAAAACATGCATACATTACCCTTCATTCACACCACTCATACCATACGTACCACATATCACCTAAAATCTAGTCACATATATGTTACTGTACTAATAACCTCAGTCTTAACCATCATAGCATATAATGACCATTAATTCAAATACATCTCTAATTATACCCTTGATCCCATAATATAATTCAAATAAATTCCAATGCATATATAACTGTTCAGTTGATCCGAGAGCCTCGTTTTGCCCTTACAAAAGGGCTTCTTCAGGGAATTAAGCTCTCATCATTTCAATCATGGATCAGCGATAAGTTGACATTAATATACGGTTATCTTCTCATTATAAAGATCAATAATAGATTTTCATTAATATACTTCTATGCTGCATGTGGTCTGTTCCATAGTGCTGATATCTATAAATAACGATAAATATCATGCCATTCATCATACAGCCAATTATCACATCTACCTATAATATGATACTCTTATAAACCACCACCACTAATACGGGCAATACCAACTTGATGTCTTCTTAATCATGTCAAACTCATAACTACCCCAACTTGCCTTTAGGATATGCAATTTCATAACCGGGACGTCATTGTCTTTGGAATAAGCAATTTCATTCATGCTGCATCCATATCAGCTGCTTATGGAGCTTGTACGGTTCTGTATCTATAACAGATATATGATTTAACATTCACCACTGTCTGTATAGCTCTGTTTTCTGAGCCAAAAAATTCTATTCTTAGTGTTGCCCTATGTTCACTCGATGCTGGCTATAATATAACCACTTAACATCTGCAAAAATATTTACAAGATTTCATAGATCTCCGAACTGACTAATCATCTGCTCCACAGGGTCCTGAACAACCTGATACTCATGCGAACCAACCTTACAATATTCTCCCACCGGACCACATGAATTCTGCCTAGCATGCTCAATTATATACCGCCATATGTTTGAGATCACAATAATCCAATACTCATGCAAACAAACCTTCGACCATTCTCCTGCCAGCTCGCGCAGGTCCTGAATGATCTACTGATCATATAGCACCTTTCCATACCCATTTAAGCCAGTTGTAGCCAATCAAAAGCACGAGTTATCACGTTAACATACAAGCCAAGAATCCGGGAACCTTTCTATTCAAACCAACTTTATCAGCTTCAAACAAACTGATCCTCCTTTACTACATCCGGGGACTGGCACGTTTCATTAACCAACTTTGACACATCCAGCTAGAACTACAATAAACCAGCGACAAAGTTAAAACCGTGCTGGTTTTTATCCACTTGGAACTCACCAACGTGAATGCCCTTAATAGGGACCCTTTTACCAATGTAGTTAGTGTTACATAATACCATTGCACTAACCAGATTGTTGCACACTGATTTCTACCAACATAACTTCTGCCCCATGTTCTGTTGTCACACTAGCCAATTCATTACACACTCATTTCAGACTATATGGCTTATAATCTCATATCATATATAATTACATCTTTAGATGACCACATCTTCACCTATTCTAATTAACTGCAAAATCCACCTATTCACATCCAGTTATATGAGCATGGTTATTAATGCTGTATACTATCTGGTAATTCCCAGTCAAATCATGACTCAATAAAAACAACTTACCACCTATTGAATATACTCCTTGACCCATTACAATCCATAGAAGGCCTCCCATTCTACCATCTCGTTGAGACCTCTGGGGGAAACTGTGCCCCATTGATATATATATATTTCTGCTCAATTCTTAATACAGTAGTTATGTCACCTTGCTGACGTACGTGGCACTGCTGAACAACAAAGAACTGTAATTGCTCAATACTGTGCTTCGTTTCGCACCAATGGGCTACCAGTGGGGCTCCTATTTTGCAAGTTCTCAATCTGCTTTTGTGCTCGATAATGCGTTGTCTTATCCGTCCAATATATAAGAGCTCGCACGGGCAAATGATCGCATAAACTAACATGCTGGAGCTGCACATGAATCTTCCCCTGATGATAAGAGGGTACTACCTATCTGGTACATTAAGAGATTTGATCTCCAATACATTATTGCATACAGAGCACTCACCACATTTAA